>NC_056741.1:1187521299-1187743799 GCF_019279795.1 Protopterus annectens
AAAAGCACTGAAGGATCTATGTTTAATATCACTGAGAAAAGTAAGAATAGGTGGACAGACTACACTGAGTCATTATACTATGAGTTTGAAATAGAACAGTCATATCAACCTGTACCTTACAAACAGGAATTAATTGTGATGATCAAAGTAGAAGCAGCACTGAAAGCTATTCTAAGGAACAAAACACCATGCATTGATGGTAAATCCACCAAATATTACTGCACTCACCTGCGGATGTTACAAGTCAGATGATTTGTGTCATCAGCCCAATCGAAAGTTTATTTTTTTCTGTATGACCTTATTGCATCATGCTTGAAATTCCTTCACTAGTATGTCAAAGATTCTGTAATTTATCATTTCAAGAACTATATTTCAAATATAAAACTCTTAGGTAAACTAACAGATAGTATAATGGTATGGACTGGAACACATACTGAAAGCACTACAGTTCGTCTGTGAGCAAATGTGGGTTGAAAAAACATTTCATATATTCAGGGATACACAACATTCAAACATTTAGTTTATCTGTAGCTGTACCCTTCTCTGTCATCATGGATTTTTCAAGTTAGCAATCGTAATGTGTTATTTGCAGTCAATATTTATTTACTTGCTTATTTATTTAGTTGATTGACTGACATTTCATAACCAGGTGGGAAAACCAACTCCATTCAATCACAACCCAAACCCATAATGGCAATAGTGTAGCACATCAACTATTCTGAGATATCATGTTAGTTAGAAAAGCAAACTATTTACAATGCAGGTAGAAAAAGATAGCAAAATGCAGATTTAAAATAAATGTTTTGAGTAGACAAAAAAATGCAGACAGAAAAACAATTGCAGATTTAAAACAATATTTTGAATGTATAAATGCAGAAAATTTGGCAGTGACATTTTCATTCAGTAGTAGGTTTACAGTGTGTAATGGTAAAAAGGCTTTGTGCTTTAAGCTGCCAGTGCACAAATACTCAGGAATATCATGCTTGTTAAAAATAACACTATTTACAATACAACTTTTGATATCAAAGCAGCAACAGCAGTAAAATGCATACAAAGAAAGGTAAAAGTAACTGCAGCGGTGTGAATGTTATACACAGCAACAATATTGTGGCAATATGCTTGAAGTTATTTCCTTTATGTGCTTAACCCTTTTCTTTATAAAAGGCACAAGTGCATTCCATAAGAAAGGACTCTTTCAGCTTGCTCTTGAACATGCATAAGTATCTTCTTGACTATCTTTTGGGTGTTGCTTCCAGATATCAGGTGTAAGCTCTATACATTTACTTTACTCCCATAGCCATCTTACATGTGGGCTAAGTAGCGAAAGTGTATCTTCTTTTATATTCCTCAACCTCTAGTTGATTATTGATGAAATAACTAACTTCATAAAAACTATTGCTCGTAAAGTTTTCATAGTTTTAAAGAAAATCTACACCTGTGTGTCTGTCTTATTATTATTTGTTTAAATTAACATAGTTATCCCTATAACTAATGTGGTTCAAGCAATGCTTTGCCAATCAGTATATGGAAAAATATTAGAATGTCTACAATGTTACAGCCAAATTCTAATAATATGGTTTCTGAAATCATTAAATAAATTTGTCAACAGTAACCATAAGAGGGACACAAAACTCCCAACAAGGTAGTCCTGAGGTCAGAGGGCAAACTAGCATCTTATCTTTTTCCAAACAGTTTTCCTAGGAACCTACACAGTAATTATAGTTTAGAATCTCATAAAAGAAAAGGGATTTGTACCACTTTAAGGAGCCTGTTCATTAAATCTGACAACACTGAGCCAGACTATATAGATGTGCCAGTAGCTGTCCTTACCTTCAAGGTGTAGCAGTTTGGAGATAAGAATATAAAGTAACAGAGTTATAGGGAGCAATGTTTAATGCATGAAGGGTAGAGGTGATAAGCTGCCCCAACACACACACACACACACACACACACACACACACACACACACACACACACACACACACACACACACTCTCACACACACACACTTTACTTACTTACCATGCCTCTCAATGGAAAGGGTATTTTAAATTGCACATGAGAGTGCAAAATAGGTTTACATCTGCATCAGCATGTGTGCTATGCACACATGGCTTTCCTTAAAGTAGAAGATGCTGCTTTAGCTTTTGCCCTGGATCCTAAAGCCTGCCTTATGCTACCCCCCCCTCCACACAACCACTGTACTGAAGGGCATACAGTTAGTATGCCTCTGGACATTCCTGCTGTGGATGGGCCACCCTTGTGAAATAGCATTCTTCTTCCTCTTTCGGCTTTTCCCGGTTAGGGGTCACCACAGCAGATCACTTGTCTGCTCATGATTGGCAGTGGAGTTTTACGGTGTCGAGTTGCCAGCCCGGTGCCCAACCTTCCACAGAAGGCACACACACACATGTACTCACACCTAGGGCCAAGTTAGAGTATCCAATCCACCTACAGCATGTCTTTGGGATGTGGGAGGAAAAAGGAGCACCCGGAGGAAACCCACACAACCACAGGGAGGACATGCAGACTCTGCACAGAAGGCCCCCCAGCCAAGGATTAAACCAGAAAACCTCTTGCTGTGAGGCAAACCGCTGCACCACCATGGCCACCCCTCTTGTGAAGTAGCATTAACATTGCTATTTTTCAGGCTTCAGGAATGTAGCCATTGGAGAGGCTTAGATAACAGATAGGTAAAAGAAGTTAAGTAGGGGGTTTAGAAAGGCCAAATTTGGCATTGCTAATCAGGCAACCTGGTATGTTATCAGGGCCCATGGATGAAGTCTTCTTAGTTTTTGAGAGGGCTGAGAGAACTTGTTTCATAGTAAATTAAAGTGTGTGGATAGTGTTGTAGAGCCTGTAGAACAGCTATAATTGTGAGTGGAGTAATATCTGCACTAAATATGTTAGCTAGGATATTAGCATTTCCTTTGGATCATACAGTGTAGTATTATTGTAGACTAGCTCCAAACATTGTTGGGTGTTACATCTTAATTTCCAGTCTGTCTTATCAATATAACCATTTAAGTAGAAGTAGAAGCCAGTGATATAGGTAGCAGCTTTAGCAATTGGAGCTATTAGGAGAGGATTACTAGCAAAGTTAATTTAGATAATAAAGTAACTGAAGAAGGTTTACTTTTAAGACATCCCTAAGCTCAAAACTATTTATAGGAGAAGTACCACCAGGTTGGAAGGGTCACCAAATTATTATCTGATTTAACAAGATATGATGATATATATGGAGTTGAGCTGAAAGTGGACATATTTGTGAAAACTAGATCGAGGATATTGGGGCTGCTAGTAGGATGGTTAACTATTTGTGAAAGACAGTTAATACTTGTCAAGAAAGTGTTGGGCTTGCTGACCATTGGCTGTAAGTCAGCCAGTTTATTGATGGATAGCTGAAGTCACACTGTAGAAAGGTCTGGAGTTTAATGGGAATTTCAAGTAATATGCTAAGAGAACTACCTTGCTCAGAAAGGGACATAGAGGAATTTGTACAGCTAACTATGATAATCATCATGTCTTCCCAGTAGTAGTGATTGGAAACATTTTCAAAATACCAATAATTAGACCGAGTACCATGAGATGGATGACATTCCGTGGTGGTGCAGCAGTAGTGTTGCTGCCTCACAGCAAGAGATTCTCCCGTTCGATTCTCAACTGGAGTACGGGGAGTGCCTTCTGTGTGGAGTCTGCATGTCCTCCCCGCGGTTGGGTGGGCATTCGAAAGACATGCTTAAATGGGCGTGCCTTCGTTGAAGGTTGAACATCGAGCTGGCACCTAGGCATTCATGAAAATCTACTGCCAATCATTAGCAGACCGGAGTTCCGCTGTGGCGACCCCTAACCGGGAAAAGCCAAAAGACAACAACAACCATGAGATGGATGATATTTTGTCTAATGAACCCACTGATGCAGAGTAAATACACTACAGAAGTTATGTCTGGAAAACAAGGTAAGCAGGGTAGACAAAGTACAACAGATATAAATGTAAACGCATTGATAGAATAAATAGTGCAAACATTTGACATACAACAATGCAACAGTGTAATTTGCCTAGATGGGTTTAAAATGACAAAGTTTAGCCCAAATAAAGTAAAGAAATAGAGGAATTTAAGAACTGAAAAAATATATTAGGCCACGGACTGAGAATAATGGTCCAAATAAAAAGATCAGAAGCACCTGTATTGGTGGTATATACTTGGGCAAGGCATGTATCATTTACAAACTCAGTAAAAAATAGGAATAGAAAGGTGAGAAACAAAAGGGAAATCTATGTTGATGGAAGCCAAGGTGGAAGTGATAAAAGTATTACTTCAAAGGACCACAGACATAAAAACAATGGCTGAGTAAAGAAGAACAAGGGTATATGTGTCCTTGGTGGCACTCATTTTAAACAACACTTAAGACCATTGGCTACTATGAATAAAGAGTGCCAGTATCCTCATTATCAGGAACAAAGCGTATTGATTTATCAGATGTCTTGTTAAAGTTATACTATACATATATACTGTCATCTATTTGTGATTACTGGATCAAATGATCTTAGTAAGGTCCCATTAAATCACACGAAAGCTGCTGCGCTGAGTCTTTTCAGCTCTGTAAGCAGAATTAGGTATGAGTGCATTGTAAGATATACCTGCATGCCCAGGATTTAGAGATTACTTGTACACAAAGACAGTAACATTTATTACTTGGTTAAGACAGCAAGGATATTTTAAACATTTTTTCAGTCTTTAAGATATGTGAAGATTTTTTTGTATGAAAATACATTCTTTGCTAAAGGCTTAATATACGTGAAACCCATTGGAAATTATATACTTCCTAAATTACTTAAAAATATAATTCAGAGAAAGCTAGAATTCCTATAAAATATAACTGAAGGGCTTTATAAAATAGGAAAACTTATAAAAGAAAACTTGGAGATATAATTCTGTTTGCACATGACTCTGGGACATCAGTCTTGAAAAAAAAGCAGTGCAGAAATATTAAGTGACATAAATCTATGGGGAACACTTAGAATTCTGTTAGGATACAGAAGTCCAAGCTTAAATTCTGATCCATACTATGTGATTTTAATTAAATGCCTGGGAAATCTTTCAGTGGACAGTCCTACTATAATACAAAAGACTTTAACCACTAATGAACTGGGAACTATTTTATGCAAGTTCTCAGTATGTGTTATATTTCCTGGATTTATTAAGCTCTTTTAACTTTGAACAACTGGAATGTAAGACTGCTAGAGGTAAACAAATACTCTTATCTTTATCTTGTGTTAACACAGAGGGACTTAATAAGTTACAGATATTGTATTTGAACTTTGTAGTGTCATAACAAAGAAAAGGTTAGTATCACAGTGCATTCAAAATGATCTAGATAAGGATTTCATTGTTAAAGAACTAAATAATTATCACAGGGGAGAAGCTATACACCATAATAACCCAGACTGAATTTCTTTTAAAACAAATGCAATCAGTACCTGTGTTATTCTAGTGCAGTTACAACTACAAGATGAGTCAAATATATACCCCCTTGGTGGAACAGAATATTAGTAAGAACTTCAAACAAATTGATTTATAAACTAAAGTCTAGTGTCCCCGCGGTAGTGGTGCTACGGTAGCGTTGTCGCCTCACAGCAAGACTTTGTCCTGTTCGAGTCTCAGCTAGAGCGTCTTCTGTGTGGAGGCATGCATGAATGAGTGTGCCTTTGTTGAAGGTTGTTCATCAGGGCTGGTAACTCGGCATGTAAAAATCCACAACCAAAAATTAGCGGACTGGAGTTCCGCTGTGGTGACCCCTAACCAAAAGCTGAAACACACAACATAAAAGAAAGTCTAGTATATAAGAACAAAAAGCATTTAAATGCAGCTACTTGAGAAATCAAGGAAGGGATATCTGTAGCAAAAGAATTTTGAATTCATTTTAAGTCAATTTGAAAGAAAA
Organism: Protopterus annectens; assembly: GCF_019279795.1. NCBI lineage: Eukaryota > Metazoa > Chordata > Ceratodontiformes > Protopteridae > Protopterus > Protopterus annectens. Next base: position 1,187,527,246 of record NC_056741.1, read on the forward strand.
CAGGAAAATGTTTTACAAATGTGTTAATTCTCTTGGCAAGGTTCCTGTTTATTCTGGTCCTATTAATATTAAAGACAAGAATATATTTGTCAAAAATTACTGAGCTTTTTAATGACTAATTCACTACTCTGTTCAGGCTGATGAAATAATCAGTTTAATTTACCCTTCTGAAATCAGCACACAATGCAAAATTAATCATATGGATAATGTTAATGAAGTGATTGCTAGGCTTGGCTGTGTTAGGCCTGATGAGAGAAGTGATCATCTAGTTAGGTTGCTGTCAAATTAAATAGCAGGTCTTTTCATTTCACCTTAACGTTTAATGGGATCTTTCAGAAAGGCTGTGTCCTTGCTGACAAAGAGAGATCACACATGGTCCCAATATTTAAAAGAAACAAACAAGATTTATCCAACTATAGGTCCATAAGCCATACCTCAATAACTGGTAAATACTTTGCTTCTTACATCACCTATTAATAATAGTAAATATGGGACAGTGTGACAGGTCTGAACACCATGCAATATGGATTCATTAAAGGACTATCAGCTTTTATATGTTTGACAAGATTCTATGATACAGGATCTGCAAACTTTGATTCTGGGAAAAATAATCTAATCATCTACCTGGATGTCAGAAAACATTTCCTACTGTTATCTCACGATGTAATTTTGAGGAAACTACAACAAAAGTTGACCCATATGTTGTATACTTTCTAGAGTCACAGTTAAAATGTAGGGAACAATGGTTTATAACAGGATTCTGAATCAACATAGAAAAAGGTTGCATATGGTGTGCCTTGTGGATCTATACTCAGACCCATTTTGTTTAGCTCAGTTTATCAACTTTCCCAATTATATCAGTATTCTGGTTAATGAAATATGCAGACAAATGCAAAATTATAGCTTAAATAGAAAAGACTGAAAACATTTTGAAACTGAAGAATTATTTTAAAAGCATTACAACATGAATATTAAGACTTAATGATTTAAAAAATAAAGTGATGCCATATGGAAAATTGTTGACTATCAGAATTATGTTTAATAATCAAAAACTAATATTTAATAATTGTTACAATAACTATAAGCCACTGGTTGTCATTTAAAAAACATTTTCATGACATTAAATTGAGATCTGTGAGACAACGGGATTACTTTTAGGGGTTATAGAGACAAAAGACTCAGTAGTGTACTATATAGGTTTATGGTTAGGCTATAATTGAATATAATTTGTTTTTCTATCAGCTAATAATTGGTTATGTGTTTTGCTGAGATAATATACAGAGGATGAGAAACTGAGGAATATGAAACATCTAGAGCCCTATCAGAGTTGTTGATAACATGACCTATTCAGTGCTTGATATAGATTGCTGAGGAGAAAATCATGCTCTGCTTATAAGCCTGTAATGTGTGAAGATCTAAGAAATTACCTAGGACTGATACTTGATAAACAGTTCCATCACAATTGACAAAGAGGCCTGGTATATAAAACTAAATTAGAACAGCTGAAAGACATTCCTGCATCTCTCAAATAAGTCAACATTTGTAAATTGCCTGCTAACATTCATACAGGTAAAACCATTTCTAGTTCCAAATAAAGCTAAATAAAAATATGGATGATAGGAAATATATGTATGGGGAAAAATAAATCTGTAGTCTTGAGGATGTTTGGACCAGAATGCCATATGCTAAACTATGAAACTGCAAGATAAATCTCTTTTTTCCATAAGTTCAGCATGAGGTTGCAAATGGTGGAGCAACAGCTGCTACCTTCGCACCCCCCCCCATAGTTTGTAAAATGTTTTATTAAAAAACGTTATTAGATATGATCATATCCAACAGTTCAGAAATAACTTTAGTTTTGCTAAAGTCCAAAGTCAGTGCTTCATAAATAAGGGTCTATTTCATAAGGTCAACCTCACAGCTCGTCAATTGTCAAAACGTTGAGATAAAAATGCAGTAATTTTACAACCACAAACTCCCGGAACATTGTATATCCTCTCTGAGAAAGTAACCACTTGGCCACCAATGATAAAATCACAAATGGTAGCAAATTACACCCACTGAAGTGGGGGGGGCTTTGCCCCCCACCTCCCCATGTGGGGGGGGCGTCTGTCTTCACACACCCCAACTTAAATATACTAACTCCAAGTTCACACTACAGTGGAGAAAGGACACAGTTTACCATGGTGGTCAACTGGTTACTTTCCCGGAGAGGATATACAATGTTCCAGGAGTTTCTGCTTGCAAAATTACAGCATTTTTGTCTCATCATTTTGACAGTCAATGAACTGTGGGTGGACATTTTGAAGGGGACCTATAAATAATCCATGCCGAATGAAACACTTTTTTTTCTGTAGAATGACTGTGAACAGATCCTTAATATCGATAGTCAGCAAAAATATGTCACCCTCAAAAATCAGTATTATTAACCATCCAAAAGATGCCAAGAATCCCAAAAGTAAGAGTTGTCTTTCACTGTTTAGACACCTAATGCAGGTACTTTATTATAGTCTAGATAAATGCAACAAGCATGCTTCTCAACTGTCCAGATTTTTGCAGAATGTCCAGATTTTTGCCCCTTATTTTCTGTCTGTTCCTCTTAAAATTTGTGGCTTTCTGGCAAATAACTGAAGATTGAAGTCAACCAATAATGATATACATTTGAGTTTCTGACTTCATATCTTTCAGAAAATGCATGTTGACACACATCCTGTTATTCTAGCAATGTTTTGAGTTGATTAGAGCAATATTTAAAATCTGTCCTAATTACTGGGTCTCTGTCCCACCATTATTTTAGGCATTGTCCAGATTTCTTGCACTAAGAGGTTGAGAGGTATGACAACAAGATATTTATTGTGTATATATCTTGCACCATGACAAGGTATTGTCTAAACAAATGGACGAGCACATGAGCATCTTGACAGAAACTGCCATACATATCAGTGTATAAGCAGTTGAAGAGCAAGGTGGAGCTTCAGGAGAAGAATATGTAGCAAGAATACCGCAGCCAATGTACAGGTGGGTGCAGTGCATTGTAACTCTGGGCCTTGACACAGACAACATATAATACAAGTATTCATGTTGTATCACACCCAGGCTAAGTAGGGTAGTGAATAAACAGAACAGTCCAACCATTAGTGTTAGGAACTTGTAAAAATAAAACTCTGGTGATGTCCAAGTAAAATCACCATCAGCTTTAATGGAACAAGCAGTAAAAGCACAATAATTACATCTAATACAGTTGTATTAGATATAATTATTGTGCTTTTACTGCTTGTTCCATTAAAGCTGTCGGTGATTTTACTTGGACATCACCAGAATTTTCTTTTTATTAGTGAATAAACAGGCCAGGCAGTTGTTTTGGATATCAACATACCCACATAAGTTAGGAGGTGGGCAGGGCACAGTCACCATCACTTGCACAGATGGGGAAAGACAGTCACAGGTAACTATATGACGGTGACATGAGGTAAGGTCATGGTATATGAAAATGGTAGTCAAATAGTCTAGCAGGATGTGAGGAGTCAGGGATGACCTCCTCCACGGATGGGGATTGCATTGCCATGATATGACTGTTGCCAGTGTCCCACTGTTTTGTCTTGTTGTGCTGGGGCTCAATCCAGTCCATGGCAGGGAAGGAGTAGCAAGCTGTACTCTGATGAGGTGTTCCAGGTTTTGAACTGCCGAAATTCTGAAGATCATACACATAAACTAAGCATGTGGCAGATACTTTTCTTGTTTCGTGTCCTTTAATTACTTGTATTTTACATTTTTTTATTATCCTCACTTTAATGATACTGTAAGCATTTCATCTTAGTATGCGTGTACATAGGTTCTTCTATGTTTTTCATAGTATGTCCTCAGCAACTTAATATATGTTTTTGCTTAGTTTATGTGTATGATCTTCAGAATGTCAATAGATATTGATTTTAGCTAGTTAATTGAGTTATTTTAATGATACTGTAAGCATTATATCTTAATATGCATATTTATGCATGTTTTAAAGCATGCTAGTAGCAGTTCAGTATATGTTTGTTTAGACTGTGTGTATTGCTTTTAGAATGGAGACTGACACTGATCTCAATTCATTAATTGAGTAATTATTGCATTGCTTTTATTGGTTTACATCTTTTTTAAAAATGTCTCAGTTGAACAATAATGATATTGTCTGATGAAGCAGATGGTTAAACTGCAAAAGCGCTTACAATAAAACATTTTAAGACATCTACTAGACTTAAATTTGATCTATTTTTCCTGCCTTGGGTTGGTTCATCAGTTTTTCTATTGGTTTTGTTTGTTTAGTTTGATGAGAGTGCTTTTATCCAGCTGGGTGTTGCACCTCCTAATTTTTGCCATGATTTTCTTCCTCCTATGATACACCCTATTGATTTTGTGATTCCACCAGGGTGGCTTGTTTTTTGAGTTAGTTCTGTACTTCTTCCTGGTGGGTACAGCTGCCTCTATGCTGCTATTAACTGCTTGTACAGGGTGTCTGTGAACAGTTATGCATAAGCACTAGTGTTCTGAGGGTTTATTGGGGCTTGAAATTTTGTCAGGTTCTCACTTAATAGCAGAAGGTTAGCCTTAGACTAGTTCTTGAATATTACAGGTTTAGCTGGGTACCCAGGTTTTATTTTTACTTCAAAGGAGACCATTTTGTGGTCTGTCCTTACCAGAGAAGGCATTACAGTATGGGGTGTGCAGCACACTCCCATATTAGTGAGGACCAGATCCAGTATGTTTCCTCTGGTTGGTGTATTGACTATATGGTCCATGGAGTTTGTGTTTACAAAATCCTGGAATCTCTGTGCATATACCTTTGAGGTCATATAGGATTCCCAGTTAATAGTGGGGTAATTAAAGTCACCCATGAATATGGTATTGGGTTGGATGGTTAGTCTTTCTAATAAGTTTAAATACATGGTATGTGTTTTCTGGATCATAGAGGGGGACCTATAGCTAGCAAGGAAATGTTATTGGATTTTGCCTATGGTGATATGAACATGGAGCAGCTCAAATGCACTGTCCTGTTTGACCAGCCTTGAAGTATATTTATTTTTGATGTAAATAGAGACACCTCCACCTTTAGTTCCTCCCTGTGAAGTAGCTAGCCTAAATGTGTGGAAGACATTGTAACCTTGGCCTGTTGGTGTGCTCTGTCTCAATGACCGCACAGATATCAGCATTCTCTAGGGTAAAGAGAGATTCTAGGGAGTGGAGTTTTTTGTTTAGACCCCTAGTACTGAGCAGTAATACCTTTATATTTTCTTGATTTTGATTTGCTATGTTGGAAGTACTTTCAGTTTGGCATTGCCTAAGAAAGGCACTATAGGGGAAGACAATGTTTTAGCTCATATTCGAAAGCCTAGAGGGGAGAGGTGCTGACCATCCCTGACAAAGCAGCGTGGTCTGTTGACCATCTCCTTACATGCTGACAAATATTGTACCCCTCTTAGAATGACACCAGAAATGAAGCCAGTTATTAAAGTCAATCATCTTTTGTTCGTATTGTGGCATCATCCTTGGAGAACAGAAAATGCTGCTCAGTGCTAGGCTCATACCTGTCTGCGACACATATTCCAAGAGCTCCATGACGTCTCTCTTCATATAGTCTTGGGAGGTATGTCTCAGGTCATTTACTCCCACGTGGACTATGATCGAGTCATATTGGTAATTGTGGTCCAATGACCTGAGTGCATGTGTAATGTGGTGGATCCTGACCCCTGATAAGCAACTGATGGTGACTTTCTCCTTACTCACCCTGGAGAGAGGAGCATCAGTGTGTGTCTCATAATGGAGTCTTCAATGACTAGAATGCTGGATTGTGTGGTGGCTTGGCTTATGGGCTTAAAGGTAGAGGCTTCATGAGATATAGTTCTATATGTTGATATGGGTGTTATTTTGAAAGCGTGCATTTGGGGCTGCTGAGGGTATTTGTTATGTGTACTTCATCTAGGAGGTTTTTGTGGTCTAGGAAGGTTACATTTAAGTGCTTCAGCATATGTGGGTCAATATGTCTGCTTTGAATTGTGCGATGGGTACAGTGTGTGTACTAATGACAACTTTATTGACATTAGGAGTATTGTTATTCGAGAGCTTTACCTCCAATGACATTTTGTAAATACTTAAAAAAAATCTCCATTTTACTTTGTTTTGGATGTTCCACATGACTGACATTTTGAGAGATATGTGACTGCATTAGCTGTCTATGACTCAGTTTTACATTAAGGATAAAGACAAAAAATATGTCTGTTTAGTGAATACCAGCAGCATGAGATCAATAACACAAACTCACACAATACACAACTTTTTTTCTGTTAAAATCCATTAAAAGCTTGTCTCTCACACTCTCACATAAAGGGACACCCTTTGCACACATCACTACTGTAATCTACTCAGAAAATATCGCATTGTGAGGAACTGTTTCAGAACATCAAAGACTCACACAGCTGGCCATAGCAAAATGGGAGTCACAGAACTGGTCTTCAATCAGCCATGCCAATTCCACAAGGTGCATCTTAAATTCTGATGAAGGGAGATTAACACAGCAGGTTCCTTCTGATCTAATCCTGCTTAAGGCACATCATTCTCCAGCTGCAATATTACCAGTGTTTTCCTAGCAGACAGGCTATTTCTAGTATAAGCTACAGGCCCAAAGCGGTTAAGGATTACAATGCAGCACAGCAGCAAAGTAGTGACGGACTCTGTGAATTTTCTAAAGGACATTAGCTGTCTGGAAAACCATAAGCCCCTAGAAACTGCTGATTTTAGTTGTGTTTTCTAGAAGATGTGAAATTAGACAATATTTGCACAAATATAAAATAATATAATATATCAGCACTTGCTAAGATGTAAATACGCAAGGAAGAAAGGAACTATGTGTTAAAATTATCTATACTTTGACTTCTAACAACATCTGCATACACAGCTATGATATTTTTTTGGTGTGCTCTTTGCTCCTTTGCTTACCAGCTAGCCCTCCCCATCAGATCCACATATTATTTTTGTTACTTGGGAATTGTGCCTGGGATTAGAGCAAGAGTTGTCAGGAGAGGGTCATTATCCATCCAGCCAGCCATGAAGGTGCAGTGTGCATATATCTGCCCACTGACATCCACTTTCTGTGCAGTGAAGATGAGCAACACTCTCCATGTCTATACATGTCTTGCCTGATTCCCAGACAATGACCAGTAAATTACCTTATATAGTTATTCTGGCCATGACCAAAAGTGTCCTATCCCACCAGATGGGTGACTTTGACTTATTGTACAGACCAGGACTTGAAGGCATCCTTTAACTATCTATTACCAGGTGGCAAGCACTTCCTTTAGTCAGGATTCCACATCATTCCAGAAACAATGTATGAATATGTTTTTCCCAGCAATAACCAGGCTGCAATCCCTCTTCTTTGTGGTGATATAGGCACTACCTCACCTGTTTTACACACATACAAACCCTGAGAGCTGCCATCACCAGATTGGGATTACAGGCCTATGTTACTACTCTGCCACTTTCATGAAAGCCTTTGCTTGCACTTGAACATTGCCAGACTGGAAACCATCTCTCCCCCACTCAGAATAGGTAAGTGAATCTACCAGTCACTACCATTCCACTGCCTATCGCTTCCAAAGCTCAGGCTGCTCAGGTCTTCTGGGTTTCAATCAGAGCTTTATCCCTATATGCCACACACCTTGGTTTCCTGGCAGTAATATTTTTGACATTCAGAAGTTGAAAGTCAAAAGCCCATTACTGTATGATCATATAAACTTTAAAATGAACAAATACAGTAGACATAAAGCCCTACATATTTTTCTCCCTTTTTCCTTGCTATCTTAATCCCATGACTACTAAATGGGTGCTAACACATCTCATAACATTTTATTTTCTTTTTAAGTGTGTTTTACACAAAAACTTGTTTAAAACTGTGAACACTATTGACTAACTATAGTCCTTTGTGTGGTCACTGCTAGATGCTTGTCTATCTCTTGTTTTTTTTCTGCATTGCCTATATCAGTATTGTAGAATAATGGAATGTAAATGCTGAATGTGAGAGCAAAATCTCAGTTTGCTTACTCAATGGTAGGCATAAAAATATAACATCAAAGAAAGAGTTAATTTCTAAAAACTAAGCAAGGAAATTCCCCTCCAACTCTAAGGCCAGAGTGTTGTTTTATATCCTTATTTTCTCAGTATTTGTATGTGCAAATGAGTTACACAGTGAGATAGAGATAGAGAGAGAGAGAGAGTGTGTGTGTGTGTGTGTGTGTGTGTGTGTGTGTGTGTGTGTGTGTGTGTGTGTGTGTGTGTGTGTGTGTGTGTGTGTGTGTGTGTGTGTGTGTGTGCACGTACGTGTATGTTTGTGCATGCATGCATAGATTCATGCACTTTAACAAATAATTTAATTACTCAATAGCAGGGTGAATCTATTCTTCCCATAAAGCTCTGGATATGTCCCAGAACTCAACCCCCTTGAAAGGCCTCTGAATATAAATTCACAGAATGAAAAATAACCTAAGTCTGAAAGATAAAATATATAGTAAATGCTGCAATAAATGATATAGATACAGATATAGATATAGATGTACATACAGATATGGACATGGAAGGCAGAAAATAACCCTTTTATTTAAACAAATTGCTGCATCATTGCTTCTCAGTTTCATAGTTTACAAGACTGCCTCATCACAAATGACTCGCAAACAAGGAGAATGCACTGAAAACACAAACACAGATATTAGGATCAAATAACAGTGCAGATGAAGAAACAAAATTAAGTGAAAAGTATGTGCAGCCTGAGAAGACTTGTTGAGCTGTGAACATCTTAACATACAGATGTGGATTACAGCATTACCAATGTTCCTATCTAGCGTTGCAAAGAAACATCCCTAAAGTTATTTAGTTATGAAAAATAAAAAAAAATAAAAATCCCATGGCCAAGTTTGCTTCTGCTTTGAGCGCCTCTGCATGTTGAACTCTCTCTGATTCCATTTGCTTACTGTCTTATCTTGCTTTGCATATGTAACCTGCAGCTGTTCATGATACTGAAGATCCACTGTGAAGCTTTCAATGTGCATCTACTATCTTTTGCTTCTTCTTTTATCCTTTAATTTCACACAATTTTGTAGAACAGTCTTTAGCTCAGAGGTTAGTGCGCAGGTATAGTAAACCAGGGGTTATGAATTCATATCCTATCAAGGCCTCTGATTATCCTTTGGGGGCATAGCTCTTAACCTCTTAGCACAAAAAATCTGGACAAAGACAAAAATAATGGGGGAGGGGCAAAGCCAATAAAATAAGGACAAGTTTAAAATACTGCACTTATTAACTTTAGAAAATTGTTTACGTTACTAAGGACTTTCTGAAGGATATAAAGTCTGAAATTCAAATGCCTGTCATTATTTAATGAATGTAATACTCACTGATTTGCCTCAAAAATCCAGAAAATAATAAACTTTATGAGGGACAGCCCAAAAAAAATGAGACAAAAATCCGGACATTCTTTGAAAATCTGGACAGTTGAGAGGTATGCTTGGTGGGTGGTGGGCTGGAATAATGGTTAAGGTGATTACCTCATGAACACAGGGTACACAGGGTACAGAGTGTAATTCTCACCTTTTGGGAAATTGCCTGAGCTTAAAATGGCTGACAAGAGCAGCTATTCTAGTATTTTCCTATGAACCTATGAATTAGAAAAAGTTTCTGTGTTATCCATAACCTTTCTCCATTCATTACTGGAAACCTTATCAGAATCATTTAATTTTCCTTTATATGCTGTCCGATGTACACTAATTACCATTTTTTCCCTTCTAGTTTATTATAATTTTGACTAGTTTTCCACAGGGAAGTCTCAAAAACTAAATATAATGAGCTTCAATAGGTCTGGCCAAGTTAGTGCAGAGGAGTAAAGCTCAGACTTGTTAATGAGCTGCTTCCTGTGCCAAGGATACAAGCCTTGAATCTTTCCACCATTATTTGCCTACTATGTTGCCTTGACCATGTCACTTAAGCAAGCCTAAAAGCTACCTATGAACCCAGCAAACGGAAGAATGGCAACTGACTCGTATTATATATCAATGCTGCATGCACTTTGCTTCATAGTACATAGTACCTGCTGTACTGTTTCCATACAGGAGCAGTGCAGTGGTGTAGGGGTTAGTGTTGCCTCACAGCAAGAGGTTATCCGGTTTGATCCTTGGCTGAGGTCTCTTCTGTGCAGAGCCTGCATGTCCTCCCTGTGTTCATGTGGGTTTCCTCTAAGTGCTCTGGTGTCCTACCAAATTCCAAAGACATGTATTTGGAACATTTCTCCGCAGCCCTCTGCTGAAAATGGGATCTGTCCCAATCAAACTTTCCCATTAAACAAATATTAAATAAAGTAAATCCAGTATTCACTACTAACAGATCACATATCTTCCTCTTGTGATCCTTCCTATGCTGTTTGTTACTACAGTTTAACCACAAATTGTGCACTCATTCTTTATTTTCCTCAAGAGTATTACAGTATTTTTGTCTGTACTGAGTCTAAATTACTGCATTTCTGATTATTCAAAGGTTCATAGGTACTTACAAGGCTACAGATCTGACAGGATCTTAAGAATCTTAGCCTTACATTCCCATGGTGGTTTGTCACTTATACTTTGCATGCAAATAATACAGAATCTAGAATAAGTATATATCTAAATATAAATATATATATATATATATATATATATATATATATATATATATATCTAAATATATAGATACCATACACTAGATCGAATTTTCACTAATTCGAAATAGTGCATGGAATGCTCACTGCAGCGAAAGTGCATTTAATCGAAAGTGCACTTACGTGAAGTTCAGTACAATGAACGGGTGTTGTACTGAACTTCCGTGCAGTACTCACTGACCTTAGGGTTAGGGCACGGGTCATAGTAAGGGCATAGCCTGTAGGGCTATCCCCTTACTATGACCTGTGGCCTAACCCTAAGGTCTGTGATGACTGCAGCGCAGTGAAGGACATAGCAATGTCCTCCACTATGGTGCGATAGTCACAAACCTTAGGGTTAGGGCATGGGTTAGGGTAAGGGGTAGCTTTCCTAACTATCCCCTTACCCTAACCCTAAGGTCCGTGACTATCGCACCATAGTGGAGGACATAGCATATTTTTTATGTCCTCTACTGTGCTGTGGTATTTTCAGTGAAGTACACTTATGCAAAAGTTCACTTTCATTAAAGTGAAATTTTGCAGAAATGAAGTGAACTTTCATTCTTGTAATAGGAATCCATATATGTATATATATGTATATATATATATATATATATATATATATATATATATATATATATATATATATATATATATATATATATATATATATCTACACACACATATATATATATATATACATATATATGTACAGAGAGAGAGAGAGAGAGACTTCCAACATAGCTGCACACAGGTTAACAGCTTAACTTCAACTATCCCAGTGTTAAAACAGAAACTGAAAAACAACAGCAAGTGATAGTGTCAGCTGGAGTAAAATTCAGTGACTGGCTAGTAAGTACATTGTCTGGATGCCTGCAAAGAAGAAACTAAGATAGCCTGCAAGGAAATTAACAAGAAAAGGTGAGGACAAAACACTGGCTGGGAAGAATCCTGCAGCTATTCAGTAAAAAGTAGTTGAAGCTCCAGCCTTCATGCAAGGCATGGCTTGCAGTAATGTAGAGGAAAAGTAAGTCAAATGTGCTCAGAGTTGATTAAAATAAAGAAAACACTTCTACTTTCAGCTTTTTCCGGTTAGGGGTTGCCACAGCAGATCACCTGTCTGCTCATGACTGGCAGTGGAGTTTTATGGTGTCAAGTTGCCAGCCTGGCACCCAACCTTCCGCAGAAGGCACACACATGCACTCACGCTTAGGGCCAATTTAGAGTGTCAAATCCACCTACAGCATGTCTTTGCGATGTGGGAGGAAACCGGAGCACACAGAGGAAACTATGCAACCACAGGGAGGACATGTAGACTCTACACAGAAGACACCCCAGCCAAGGATCGAACTGGAGAACCTCTTGCTGTGAGGCAGCAATGCTAACCACTGCACCACTGCAGTCACCCAAAGTAAAGAAAACACTGAAGGATATAAACTCAAATGTGATCAGAGTTGATTAAAACAAAGAAAACACTGGAGTATATCAACTCAAATAAAAAAGGCTGGAAAAATGGAATGGAAGACACTTTAAACAAATGTCTAGATAAAACTGCATATAACAGAGATCGAAACGAAGAAAAGACTGGCTGAGTATGAGACTGCTCAAGAAGAGATGTTTCAGAAAATGGTAGAATTAGAGGACAAAGCACGAAACTAGAAGGAACAGACTATTATTTTTCTGAAGGCACAAATAAGCAACTGGACTGGTATTCCACAGCAGAAAATGTTAATTGAAAAGGAATACCATGTGTATGCTCCAAAATCTGGCCATAAGAAAGCAGCCAAGACCTATACTAATAAATAATTCAAACCTAATAGAACAAGTTGAACCTGACAAAGCTCTGGCAAAAGGGCAAAATATTAAAAGTTGGAGACAGTAGAATATTTGTGGAAATAATTATTCACTGTACACCAGCAGAAGAGAAGGAAATTTATTCCAGTAATTAGGGAATGTCAAGAGGTAGGTGTGAGACATTTTTTCCTGGTGGATTAAAGTCATTGTTTGATGCAGAACAGGCTAACAAGGAAAAGCAATGATTTGTCCAACAAAAATGAGCCATCAAGCAGAAGGAGATTCTACGTCTCATTCTGCTGATAATAAAGCATATGGAATAACTTTGCCAGTGAAACCTTTTCCACTATTCCAATGGAAAATGCTTGAGATACAGAGGAAAGCACAGGAGTTGACCAGAAGAATTGGGAGTACCTTGGAATTGTACCAGAGTCTGGAGGTGGGAGATAGGAAGAAGGCCAGCAACACAGAAATTCTTAAATAAATGTAAAACTGCAAAGCATCAGTCACATTTATGAAATATGGCTGTATAAGAATACGTGAAATAGCTGATTTTTATTGACTTTGATAAACTTGTGGGGAGCTGGAAAGCATTTGCATCACTTCATGTCATTAATGTTTAGAAGGTCACTGAGGGGAGAAGAAGAAGGAAAAAGGCAACTGTAAGTAAAACTATTTCAGCTCTTAACAGTATTTATATGAAACATTTCACAATATAAATTGCACATTTTACAGTAAAGTATGTTTAGTTCTTGTATGTGATAGTTATTAAAGTAAACATGCCTTTTTTCTTCCTCTTCTCTTTCTTTCTTTCTTCTTTTTTGTATTATGAAATGTAAGCATTACACTGCAAAAAGAGAAGAAAAGCTAGACAAAAACATGTGTAAGGTAATAGGCTGTAATCTTGGACTGTTGAGGTGATGGATAGGTGTAAAAGTAATCAGATCATGATATTCGTAGAGCTGATTTATTTTCTCCCACTTTTGCATAGGTGAATGTATGAAATAAGACCCTTGGCTTAAACTAACACTTTTCCATGCAAATAAGTAAATATGGGAAGACCAACTGTAATGAAATGTTTTCCTTTACCAATAATTATTTCAGCTTGTCTTACAGACTGTAGTAGAGGACTACATTTTTATTTTTTCTCTTTCTTTTCCATGGAAACAAGCTGATAATAGGGCAGTAAAAGACAGAATACTGGTACCTTCAAGGCTAAAAGTTAATAGTTTCTGAAAGCATTTAAGTTATTGGAGAGGAGGGTAAAGACAACAAGGAACAAGCTTCAATTAGTGTAAGTAGATGTACAGCCAATAACACGTGTCTTAGCATGGATGGCCTCAATTTCAGTTTAATCAGGGACTGTGTTACCAGCTGCCTGTTTGGCTCAAATGTTCTTCTTAGGAAGGTTAAACTTCATTATTTGAAAATGTGCATAGTTATGCATGTTTGTTTTCAGTTAACAAGTTACAGGGGTCTTGTGTGTGTGTGTGTGTGTGTGTGTGTGTGTGTGTGTGTGTGTGTGTGTGTGTGTGTGTGTGTGTGTGTGTGTGTGTGTGTGTGTGTTTGAGGGTTTTTATTAAAACAAAAAGTTTTGTAAAATGTGACATATGTTCCAATGCTGATGATAAGAAAAATGTATACAGGATTAACCTGCCAAACATTAGTGGGTGCATGTATCACAAAAGCTGGGAACAAATATTTAAGAATGTGTCATATATAGGAATAATGGCTTCTTACCATAATAGTGACACTTTCCATATTATCTTGGAATTTGAATGGTCTCACAGGCATAGACAGAAAGGAAAGAATACTCAGCACATAATTACAGAGTGCTAAAGTGAAAATAAAGGAGTACCTGGATAATATAGCATGAGTTTAGAAAGACTGCTGTTTAACAACTGTTTTTAGATAATAACTCCAGAACACAAAACTTTTGGCACAGCAACTTAGGCAACATAAAGTAGAAAGGGTTGTTGCCAAACTTATTGGGCCTATAATAAGAAAAATAACCACAGATCCTGTAGAAACATTAGCAATATTTCAGAAATTTTATGGAAGTTTGTATAAAGCAGAGAAGTGGGAAAATTAAGAAAAAGGATAAATAGAAATATTTATGGAAGACTTAAACATGCCAAAGTTAGAGGTAGATGAAGCTCAATAACTAACAGTTAAGATAGGTGGAGATGAGATAAAAATGGTAATGTATAACAAATCTGCAGGAAAGACTCTGGATTGTATTCAAATAGAAGTTTTGAAGCTAGGTGTTAAGAAAGTGATCTAGATTTGGAAGATTTTGTTTAACAGCATTTTAAAAGCAGAAGAAGCACCAACATTCTGGAAAAAAACTGTGGTGGCTATAATACCTAAAGAATTTAAAGACCTATCTGATCCAGCTTCAGATAGGCAAATTTTAATTTTAAACCATGGTTATAAAGTGTTTATGTCTATAATGGCTAAAAGAATGGCAAAGATGATGCCAAAATTGATAGATATGGACGAATATTGTTTTGGGGAGTGGAGCCACACATTTGACAATATTAATAGAACAATGATGATACAGAGAAAAGCAGAATATAAGAAAATACTGTTGTTGTTGCTGGGTCTTCATGCAGAGAAAACATTCAAAACAGAAAGCTGTGATTTTATGAGGTTAATTTAGGTCAATAGAAACATTTGCATTTTGTTTTTCAATAAAAATGTTAATTAGAAGGATATATGAGGACTTAGAGGCAAAAATCAATGTGGGATGGTTCTTCTCTGATAAATTGTGTCTGAATAGGGGAACCAGTCAGGAGGGTCTTCTTTCTCCTTTGTTATTTGCATTATATTTAGAACCAACATCAAAGAAAATAAGAGACTCAGAAACTGAAGGATGTAATTGGTATGGTGTTCATGAAAATAGCTTTATTTCCAGATAATATTATTTTGCACCTGAAGGAACCAGAAAAGGATATTTCAATGTTGTGGAACATTCTGAATCAGTTCTGTTTTTTTTTTCAGAATATAAAATTAATGAATAGAAAACAAAGGAAATAGCTATAAACTATGTACCCACACATGAATTGGTTCAGTAAATCCCATATTTATGGGGACATGATAAAATGAAGTACTTAGGAGTATGGGTTAAAAAGGATTATGTTATAGCAACTAAGGATATGTGGGAAAAGACTAAACAAAAGATAATACAAAAGCTGAAAAACTGGAAGCTCTTTAATATGGATATGGATACCAAGATACAAGCAGTAAAAGTGGTGTAGTCCCTTTAGTTTTATACAGAGGTCAGGCATATTTCTATCAACCCGAGGAGAAGTTATAGTTAGCAATTAATAAAGAGTTGAATGATTTTATTTGGTTAAGAGTCAAGTGGGATAAGCTGATCTTCCCAAAAGAACAAGGAGGTTTAAGACTACCTGATTTGAAGAGATATTTTTGAGCTAATCAGATAAGACCCATATACATAACACAAGCAGAAAACTACAATTCAACGTAGAAAGAAATGATGATAAAGCAGGGAGGCAATTCAAGAAATAAGGAAATAATGGGATTTTGGATCAGATCCTTAAGAATAGCAACAGTCATACAAAATATTGTATTCATAAAGGAGCAGAAAGAATACTAAGAACAAAACCTATGTGGGAATGGAGAAAGGAGATTCTACTGATAGGGATGACTGCAATTAAGGGTACTGGGGGAAGCTGGCAAAGAAACCAAGGTATTGGGAACAAATAATTTGATGGGGAAATATAACAGAATTGGAAGAGGCAAAGAAGACATCTGGATTGTAGGTTAGTGATTGCCTCCCCTGTCAGAGACTGATATCAGAATACAGACAAAGAGAATGGGATTGAGGAAATCCTAAATGAAAGACTTGCACTGTTTGAGTTTTTAATTGACTCTAGAACAGAAGCTGCTGTCAAAAACAGGATAATTTGTAAGGCATAGAAAATATTTCACACTAAGTATAAGGAATCAGTCAGTAGAAGTCAAAAACGATTAGGAAGAAAGATTGTATATGTAGTTCACAAATAAACAATGGGAGGACAAATGTATGTCTCCCAAATTTGTAACAAAATGTAGAAGATTTAGGATTTATGCCTGGAATTGTTTGCACAGATACTTTTATACCCCAAAGCATACTCCAAATAATTTTTCCTCAGGTACATGGCAAATGCCGGAGGTGTTATGGGTAAGAAATAGATAACTGGGAACATATGTTCTGGGAGTGTAAGGAGATGGCAGACTTTAAAACTTACAGGCACCAGAAGCAAAAGGTGTACACCACAAAAACATTGTTTATTGCACAAATCCATGAACATATAATACAGATAAGTGCTTTTGTCGCAAATACAGACCATCAGATGAATACAGCAAATGAAGGTGCTATTTAAAACTTGCAACAAATCATGTGACTGAGTCCACCAGAAATTTTAAAGAAACATTAACCATTTTATACAAAATTACTTAAAACACAATGTCCAAACCCTAAAAATATCACCTTCTTCTTTTGGCTTTTCCCGGTTAGGGGTCACCACAGCAGATCACCTGTCTGCTCATGATTGGCAGTGGAGTTTTACTGTGTCGAGTTGCCAGCATGGTGCCCAACCTTCCACAGAAGGCACACATATGCACACACTCACACCTAGGGCCAATTTAGAGTGTCCAATCCACCTACAGCATGTCTTTGGGATGTGGGAGGAAACCAGAGAACTTGGAGGAAACCCACGTGGCCACAGGGAGGACATGCAGACTCCACAAAGAAGGCACCCCAGTCGAGGATCGAAATGGATAACCTCTTGCTGCGAGGCGGCAACACTAACTGCTGCACCACCGTGGCTGCCCTCAAAAATATCACCTTAATAAACATTAAATAAAGACAAACAACTAAAAACATCTAAAACACATCATTTAAAATATGCTTTAAGTCTTAACAAGCAAGAGATGCAGATTGCATTTCTAATTTCTAGTGCACAGCCTGTATTTAATCTTAGCTGCCATGTAAGCTCTTTTTTTCTCCAATATTAAACCCCAGAGACCCCTCCTGCCATTTTCAATATGCTGTTCAACTATAACAAATTTAAAAACATGGTCAGCCTATTGTTAATGGGAGGTCCTCTTTGACATCTAAGTTGGCAAAATGTCTTCATTTTCATCTAAAAGATGTTTTTTTTAAAAAAATTCTCATTTAAGTAGAAACTTGTGGGATTTCCTTAAAAAATGTAATGAACTGAAATTTGATGAGTCATCTGTCTTTGTGACTATAGATGTGAAAGAACTGTATACCCACAGTCCCCACAGCATTGGACTTGAATGGTTTGCTGAGTACTTACACACTGAAACAGATTTGCCCCAGGAGAGGGTGAATCTCTATGTTCAGCTTTTGTTAACTGTTTTGCACAATATATATTTTTTTGATCAGCAATAATTTTTGCAGAAAAATAAGGTATAGCCATGGGATCAGCCTGTGGTTCACTTTATGCAAATGTCATTATTTACACTGGGAAAAACGCTTTGTAGTTAATAGTAAACATAAGTATTACTGGCATTTATATACAAGGTACCTTGATGATTTGTGTTTAGTCTGCAAGAAAAAACAGTCTATGATAGCAGAATTTATTCAATATTTGAATAAAACAATGGATGTTTTGCAATTTATATATAAAATAGGGCCAAATTATATTCATTATCTTGACATTTTATTAATTAAAGATTATGAAAAATGTATGTACACCTCTGGTATTTATAGAAAGGCTACTTACTCAAACAAATGAAAAAATACAACATAGAAAATAACCACCAGGACTAAAGTCACAGTATAAAATCAAAGAAAGAACCCTTTATTAAAAATGGTAAGTGGTTTTGAGCTACACAGACTCTGCAAAAACTAAAGATAAAAACAACACATTTATACATCTCAAAACTAAATCTCATAATTACTTTATTAAAAACTATGGAAACCTTAATAAATGACATAATTGTATATAGTTTCAGCATTGACTTAAGGGGGGACATTGTCATTTAAACCAGAAAACTTATCTGCTTGCAAAGTTAAAATCCATTTCAATTCTGCTGCTTCTGCTTTATCTCTTAAAGGTGTTTCCTAATGTTTTATTTTTTATTTTATTTATTTCCAGTTTGATGACCATGGAATTCCACTAGGTCCAGGGAGCCTGTTTTCAGTGGAAGCCCAGGGAGAAAAGCTCCACAGAACAAAGTACAGTTAAAGATACAGCAATTTATACAAAACAGTTACAAATACAAATACATTTCAAAGTGGGAGACAGATTATGTACAGTAATTACATAGAACAAAGTTTCTTGTGGATTTCAAGTACAAATACATTTCAAGAAGAAAGAGAAAAAAATATTTACAATATTTACATAGAACAAAGTATCATATGGATTAGCAGTTATTGATAATGAGCAACACTTATAACAATTCTAGATGCACGAGGTAAAGAGAGCTAGGTTGAGAGAATACAGTTACATTTCCATTTAGAAGAGATCAGTTCTAGAACCATAAACTCAAAATTACGTCCCAAGTTACTTCTAATATGTTTATTCAGCTCAGTAGTGCCTACATTTATTTATTTATTTATTTATTTTACATTTGTTGGATGGATTTGTCCGACTGAACTAAGTGGCCTTTTTTCAGTGGAGGCCTGGCTGGCCTGGAGGCATCTCTCCTAATTTCTTCTAAGTGCTCCAAAATCCTATCTCTCAAGCTACGATTAGTTTTTCCAACATAAAAACCAGAGCAATTTTTGTAAGTCGCAAAATATACAAGATCTTGGCTTTTGAGTCTGCATAGAGCTGCATTTTATATTTATTTCTGAGTAGTAGGGTGTACAAAGAAGCTTCTGCTGGAAATTGACTACATGCCTTGCAACTGCGACAAGGAAAACTTTCTACTCTCTTTGTAGGTGAGTGTGTTAATATTTAACTTATTGACTGTTCCTTAACTGCTTCATCAGCTAAAAGATTCTGCATTTCCCAATATGACATAACAATATTGGTGTAGCTATTGGCACATGCCATGCCCATAGCTATGTCAAGTTTCTGCAGAAAATATTCATCATTAAAAATAAAACATTGTTCTCTAAAACCAGGTTTAAATGTGCACAAATCAAAGAGATCTCATTACTGGTACAAAAACTGCTACACGTACGTGGTTTGGTATAATTTATCAAAAGGTACTATATTGGTTTATGTGCTGGTTGGTCGACTTGAGATTACTTTTTGACATTTTTGGCTCGGATGATATTATATGGAATACGGGCTGGATGATGTGGATGAGATTGACATTTTTTTCATCGAAAAGCGTGGGACATTATCCTATAATACACTGGGACAAAGTAATTATGTTTTAGCGGTTAGGTGTTTGGAGAGAGCATTTGTCCTTCTATAAATCAGCCTAGTATTTATTACTTTTTATTTCGTGAGTGTTGGACATTTATTTGTTTACTCAATATGTCAGCTTGAGTGACATTTGAATATCATCATTTGGGTGTTACTCTTGGAACTTGTTTTGTGAAGTGCCAGCACATTGTGGGACTTCTTATTCGTGAGTTACTCTACCGGCGTCATCATGCAGGATGACTAAACAATTAATATTTGCAAGACAGTTTGAGACATTGCGTATTAATGGGACTTTCTTTATATATTTTTTTGAATTGTTTTTCAGTTTTATCTATATACCAACAGTTTTGTGTGTATATTAACCTACGGTTACAATCTATGTACAACAATATATGTGACCCGTTATTTTAGGTTTATAGGGTTATTGTTTCATACAGGCATGGTCAAATAGTTGGTTGGATGCATTATGTGAATATACCCAGGATTTTCCTAAGTAAACTTCAATATATTCAGGTATTACCAGGGATTGAATGGTCCTAAAAGTTGAGTCTATCAGGTCTCATATTTTATTTATAGTTATTTATCCAATGAGTACTATAGGAATAAATATTAGATAGTTAGGTGCTTTTAAACATCGAAGTCCCTGTAATTCCAGGATATTGGAAATTATTTCATATGTTTACAGATTGTTCAACCCTTATATCTAGGGAACTATATCACATTTGGCTCCTTCTAAGGGTCACAACCATGGTGCTTTTTGGGTTACATTTCATTTTGATGAGAATGGAGATTTACATATTGTAACATTGCGAATGGGAATTGATATCATTATTGATAGAAGACATCTGTTCATATTTCTGTTATTACAGCTTTGAGCAGCTAGTCTTTTATGACTAATTGTGGCATTACTGTAAACAAATGCTGGTATTTTTAGGACATTCCTTCTGCCATGAACAAATATACAATTGTTTAGATACCAACTAGTAAGTATATTGATATCCTGGTCATATATACAGATAGTGTCATTATATGGTTGGTAATACTGTTGCTGAATCATTTCTCTATTATTTGTGTATATATTTTTAGTGTGTGCTAGGAATTCTATTGTTACTTTAGACACACATTTGGAGCAATTTGACATATCCCAGACTGACTACTACTATAACTAACAGAATTCATTTAGGTGGATTTCTGGTTTGCCAATAACAATTTTCCACCTTATTTCTGTAGAATTTTTTGCTTATTTTGACATACATTCACAGCATGGACCTAGAAAGCATACTTTCAGGATTATGTGCCAATTGGGAGGATATTGGGGTCTTTGGGATAAATACCTCACCAGGCAATAATCCAAGTGGTTCTGAGCATCAAAGCTCATCTGATTGTGATATGTCCTTCCACTCTCTTACTAAGGGTCTCAAGAATTTGAGGTCCAATATATGGCATCTGAAGTTATTTTGAGCGTATTCAAATAAAAATATTGCCCCTAGGGGCCTGGGAATACGGTTACAACCACTAGTAGGAAGACCGGATGATAGGCTTAATGATGATTGGAAGGAAGCTTTACAAACAGGGTCCATGCTCTTTCTGAATGTTTTATTACAATATCATGAGAGGATGGTAGATGTTAACATTCAAGAGGTCAAAAAGTTATGTCTTGACTGTAAAAAATATGAGTCTCTTTCAAATTATCAGGATAAGTTGAAAAAATTATCCAGGGAATTGACAAACCATGAAAAAACCACAAAGGAAAGAAAGATTAAGAAATTTCATAGAGACTATTATGATTACCAAAGGGGACGTCCCTTTGAGGTTAATCAGACAGTTAGATTTGCAGAAGTCGGCCTGGGCTCTACCTCCAATTGCCCCAAAAAAAGACCACGGTCTATTTTGTAAAACAGAGACAGGTTCAACAACAGTACTTCAGGAGAGGATTCCTCTCTTACAGACTATGATAGCGCAGGGGATAAGGAATCACCACATAAAAAGAAAACCAACAGGAATATCTCTTTAGAAAGGGTTCCAAGCGCAGAGGGGGACACAAGCACAAAAACAGATCTCACAGTACATTCCCTAGAGGGATTGATCCAGAACTTTCTAACATAAGTAAACAACAACAACAGAATCAGAATGTTTTAAATCTGTCTAATGTAAGTTTGTCTTCTGATCAACAGATTCTTTTGAATAAAGGGCTTGGCTTTATACCTGGTTTTTATTCCAATGAATATCACATTGTTACAGATGTAATGAATTTTTGTCGCAATCTGAATCTTAAATTGTTTTTTGCAGATGATCAATCTCAAAGATCTAATGAATTCAGATTTGCCAAATCCAATTTCCAGCCTCCAATGAATAAATATGTGTCCATTTTCATGCAGTCTGTCTTTAGGGATTTACATTTTCAAAATCATGAACACACCATTTTAGGACACAACCTATCTCAGCAGGAAAATGTAGCTCTTCAACAGTTACATAATAACAGAGACATTGTTATTTTACCTGCAGATAATGGTGGGGCGGTTGTAGTCCAGAACATGAGTGATTACCTTAATGAAGGCTTATCCCAGTTGTCTAATACAGCATGTTATATGAATATGGCCATTGACCCAACCCCTAACTTCAAGAAGGAAATTGATTCATTCTTAAATTTAGCATGTGAGAAGAATATTATCAATAAAAATTGTGTTATACACCTTTCAGTTAAGGACCCATGTAAGCAGATTTTATATCTATTACCTAAAATCCACAAATCATTAACTAATCCTCCTGGTAGACCAATAGTTTCGGGTATCGGATCCCTGACTGAACCTTTGTCGGCCTTTTTGACACAACATCTTAAACCTCTTTTGGCTTTAGTCCGGGCTAGATTACAGGATACAACACAGTTCCTTAAAATCATTGAGGACACACAATTGGAGCCAGAATGGATAATGTGTTCATTGGATGTTAAAGCCTTATATACCAGCATTCCACATTGGGCTGGATTGCAAGCTCTCAAATATTGGTTGGAGAGGGCTGGATTATATTCACCTGGGATCAATACTTTACTAATTTGTATGTCAGAACATGTACTTAAGAAAAATGTTTTTTATTTTCAAGGACAATGCTACTGGCAACTTCAGGGTATGGCTATGGGAGCATCTTTTGCTCCCATATATGCCGACCTGTTTATGGCATTCTTCGAAGAATGTATGATCTACGATTCATCCCACAACATCTATTTGGTGGAAATGGATATTTGGTGTAGGTACCTGGACGATTGTTGGATGGTATGGCGTGTGGATGTTGGGTATTTGAAAGAATTTGTTGACTATTTGAATGATAATGTCTGGGGCATTGAATTCTCTATCACTTTTGATTTAGAGACTATTAACTTTCTGGATGTTACTAATTCCAGAAATCAGGACCATACTTTGGCAACAAGAGTGTATCGGAAATACCCTCAATACAACAATTTATTACATGCTTCTAGCATGCACCCACGCCATACCATCAGAAATATCCCAATATCACAATTTATGCGAATGAAACGCCTCAGTTCCACCAAACCAGACTATGATGTAGCCAGTCAGGATTTATGGTGTAGATTTGTTAGTAGAGGGTATAAACCTCAGGATATTGCCAGGGCATGGACACGCTCCTCTGAAACGAATAGGGACACACTACTGGACTACAAGATTCCCTCTGTAGATTCCAGGACTACCTTAACAAGATTTATTACTGCATATGGAAGGAATTATAATGTTATTAGGGAAATTATAAATAAGCATTGGAATATCCGATTGGCTAATGAACAGCTTAGATCTATCTTGGGAGACGAGTGCCAATTCTCATATAGAAAAGGCAAAATATTGGGCTCCTTGTTATCTCATTACAAACACATTGGTAGTGGGGGAGCAATTTACAAGCAGCTTACAATTTCAGGACATGAACTATTGGGCACTTTTCTGTGTGGCCACTGCGCCTCTTGCAAACAAATCACTAAGTCTAAGCAGTTCTCAAGTCGCAATACCAGTAAGGTCTTTGATTGCAAAATCTTTGGTAATTGTAGTAGCGAATGGGTGGTCTATCTGGCTTCATGCCATTGTGTGGCGTTTTATGTTGCCCAGACCTCCAGACCACTCAGGACACGCATCAATGAACATTGAAGTGATATCAAAAACAAGAAGGATACAAATGCTCTATACCGACATGTTTTATTACATCCACAAGCACAGTTCACTTTTATGATAATTGACCGAATAGTTGGTGATCGTAGTAATCCTCAAGGTTGGCACAGCATACTGAATCACAAGGGGAAATATTGGATAATCACTCTAGGTGCACTTTTTCCACCTGGACTTAATGACCACTTATAACCACAGTTTTTATGGGGAATGATATATCCCTACAGTATTGATTGACATCAGTTGTGTCAGGTATAGTATAGTTCTCTCATCTCCACTATTGATTTTATATACCTGCTAATCTTTTAATTGCCATATTTTTATGTGGATTAACGTATGTTAGTTTTTTTTTGGTCTACAACTAAGCCTGTCATAGTTAGATTTTCATTAGTTGGGATCTTATTTGTGTGTTCAAATATTTATACTTTATATATATGGGTGTGTATATATATATATATATATGTATATGTATATATATATATATATATATATATATATATATATATATATAGTGGTTAAATAATTATTATATGTTTAAGTGGTTGGTATAAGTGCATATATTCATCTTTTTTCTTATGCTGCCACTTTTGTAGGTCAAGTATATATTACATATGTTTATGATATTTTAGTATAGTTGCCTTGGTCTCTGTTATTGTTCTGCCATTTCATGCATTATTCATGAATGACAGGAGCATACCAGTGTTTTCATTGTATGTATAAATATGTATAATGATTTATGTTCTGTATGTCCGTTTGTCTAATACTGAAGAAGGCATGAATTTGCCGAAACCGGTCTGTTTATAAATTTAAATAAAGTCATATTTATGCACTAACTACTTTGGATTGTATCCTGACTGCTAATATTGCTGGCCATTTGTGTTTGTTGAATGAAAATTACTGTGGTCACATAAGAGACATCTAACTGCTTCTAGGCCATAGTCATTAGGTAACATGGTAAACAATGTACACACAATCCATTGTAACCAGGATCATATTTGTACAATCAATACTACTTACACAGTGATACAATCCTTTTAAAAATCTTCCATATCTCTAATGACAGCTGGTGCCTTAATTAAAAGGTTTTTAACTTATTTTTAACATAAATGGTAAGGGACTCAGTCAGCCACCTTATCCCGCTATAATGGGTCTCATAGGTGACTCAGTGGCATGTTTATGTATTTTAGGTAGACCTTTCAGGATAGGTATCAAAGGTTCTTATATAATGAAAAACATGTATAAATCATAGCTCATCTAGCCTGTCACAAGTAAATCATATAATTCATCTTGTCAATTTTTAATCATATGTCTAACATCTAAACTAATAAGCTTACCGTATACATTGGAATCTGATAGATGCCTATCCATACCTTCTAAACAAAAAGTAGTATCTAGTACAACAATAGCACTGCTTTTGTCAGTGGGTCAAATCCTAATAGTGTCATTAGACTGCAACTCCTTTAGTGCTAAACGTTCACCTGTAGTCAAATTAAAAAACTTTTTCTTTTGCTTACCCTTGTTCTGCATTGCTTGGCATGAATCCAATTCACAAATATTAATAAAAGCCTCCACCATCGGTTGAAGTGGATGATTAAATACACTCAGTCTTGTAGAGATTCCTGCGGAAACAGACGTTTTAACATAAGTCCTCTTGCAAACAGTCACAGATCTAATATTACTTCACGGAAGTCAGATCTCTCTGTAGGCGTTAAAGAAAGACTTCTATTTAATAAGGATAGTTGTGCTGAAGTCAAAACTACTGAGGAAATATTGTGAACTAATGATGAAGTTAGTTCTTTCTCTTCCATTCCCTCATTCTCACTGGCATTGTTAAGAACCTGGTGATGTGAGCAAGCTACGGGATTCTCAGAAAACACACCATAGGTTCATAGGTTCATAGGTTCATAGGTTCATAGGTTGGTACTAGGCTATCAGCCCTAGGGCCTATATACAAGGCTATAACACAATTCCCCTGCTTTTCTCTTCCCACATTTTTTACTTTCCTTGGTTCTGTCTAGCAGAGCAGCTGGATGATCATCCCTGGGGTTTTCTTCTCCTCTCCAATCAATCGTGTTCCTCTTGAAGAGGAGGAGGGGGAGCAAAGCAGGCACATGGCTGGACATCTGATTCCAGAGTCTGGGGGGAGTCTCTGGGTCAGGAACCTTATCCTCCAGCATGTTTTGTTTATTGTGATGACAAGGTTTAGAGCATGTGCAGCTGTAGCTCTGGTGGGATTTTCTTGTTGTGTAGCATGTAGCACTGAGCTGGGTTTGATGTGGCCTTATCAGCTTAAGCAGAGACCCCCTGAGTAGAGAGTATGAGGATAGAGTTTAAGTATAGGAGTTTTTTTGGGGCATCTGCTTTAGGCCTTTCTTTTAGGGGCTTTTTTTTTGGATTCACCAAATATGAATGTTGGCTGATTTGAGTCCAGGGCTTAAACACTCTGCCACCCTTCCAATCCTGAATGAAACTGGCAACCCACCTAACGGCCAACCCCATCTGTCTCATTATAAGTAAACAACTTTTGTGTCCTGGGCTTAAACACTCTGGCACCCTTCCAATCCTGCACAAAACCAGCAACCTGCCTAACAGCCAGCCCCATCTGTCTCATTATAAGAAAACATTTGTGTCCAGGGCTTAAACACTCTGCTACCCTTCTAATCCTGCACAAAACCGGCAACCTGCCTAACATCCAGCCCCATCTGTCTCATTATAAGTAAAACAACATTTGTCTCCAGGGCTTAAAAGCTCTGCCACCCTTCCTATCCTGCATGCAACTGGCAACCCCCTTAATGGCCAGCCCCATCTGTCTCATTATAAGTAAACAACATTTGTGTCAAGGGTTTTAACACTCAGCCAACCTTCCAATCCTGCACAAAACTGGCAACCTGCCTAACAGCCAGCCCCATCTGTCTCAATATAAGTGAACAACATTTGTGTCAAGGGCTTAAACCCTCTACCACACTTCCAATCCTGCATGAAACTGGCAACCTAGCTAACGGCCAACCCCATCTGCCTCATTATAAGTAAACAACGTATGTCTCCAAGTGACTTTTCTTGTTTTTAACATTACTGTTTGCCTTGTTCTCATTCTCTGCATCACATCACCAGGCTGCAATAGCTCCCCAGTGAATTACTTGCCTCAAATTTACTCTTGGACTCTGCCCATCTTCTGAGTAATACCTTCACTAGCTGTCCCCCACTCTTATATTTTATCCTGAAACCTGACAATGACCTTTTTCTTTACATTCTCTTTCATCTGTTTCTAAGTTGTTCTACACCCACTGTTGCTGGAACCTGCACCCCCAACCCCCTCCCGCTTTACCTTGTCTTTCTATTAATTCCTGTCCCCTAGCCACTATCTTTACCTAGCTTTTACACCTCCCCATCCTCTTTACTCCCCTCTCTCCCTTTTCACTGTGTCCCACTAAATATTTAAAAGTTAAATTCTGTACTTCTTTTGTTTTTCTGTTCTTTTCGTAGCACTACATAGTTCCTTTTCTAATTTTATGTGTTTATCTTGCTGATTGTTTCTGAAGGGCCCAGTGCATTATCTTAGGTCCATTTCAGGCCAATCATGCTGTCTGTTTTTTCACTCTTTCCTGTTCTTTACTTTCTTCTGATCCTGCTCCTCCCAGCATGCATTGCATGCTTTAAGACCAACTGCTAGCATTCCTCGCCATCGATCTCTTCCTTTCCATCATTCTCACAGGCGGCGTTAAATGCCCTGGCAATGTAAGAAAGCTGCAGAACTCTCAGTAGACACACCAAATATGAATGTAAGCTGATAAATTCAGTTATGTTTCTTTATTAGATTTTTAGCAGCTTTTTCTCTGCCAAATTTCAAATAGTCACTGTTGTTGATTTTAAAAATGCATAGAACTGCTATAGCCTTGCTTAGTTATCAACCTACTACGCTCTATGTAGTTATTTGTAGCACCTTAAGTGCTTAGTTTTACAAAGCACAGTATGGACCTATAACCTGCCAAGCTGCATTGTTATATTTGACTGTAACTGTTTCTCTCACTGTTGATGATTAGCAGGCTGCCAGCTCCTATGCTCAATGTGCTGAATTTAAACCAGTTATGTTTCTAACCCTACTAATGCTCTGTTTGCTAGTAGCAAAGTAATTGCAACTCTTTTTGCTATGATTAACTTAGTGTACTACAAACTGGTTTAAAATGCTCCTTCTCTGTTAGTCAACTGCCTTGCCTTATTGCAAACTAGGTTTTATTACATTGGCTATTGTGTTGTCCTATATAATACTGCATCTTTTTAATTGTCTACAGGGACTACACAAAGTTAAATTCTGTACTTCTCTTGTTTTTCTCTTGTCTTCCTAGCACTACATAGTTCCTTTTCTAATCTTATATTCTTACCTTGTTGATTGTTTCTGAAGGGCCCACTGCATTGTCTCTGGTCCAGCCTTCTCCATTCACCCTCGCTATGCTTGGGCACACTTTGCTCCCTTACTCTACCCTACCCCTTTCCCATACCCCCCGACATCATTAGATTTATACTCTATTCTCATTACCTACTCTCCTCCCCTTTCAAACAATCCCTCCAATTACGTCACTACACCTTATCCCGTCCCACTCACAACCCCTGCTTTTTCAACTACATATCAGTTAGTCTCAGCCTTACTGATATTCCTCACAATTCACACATATTCCATCCATCATGGCTTACTTTTACCTTATCATCACATTACTTATTCTTCTTACACAACTCTCCTCTATCCCCCATCACTCTTTACTACCACTCATTTTCATCTTTATAAAGTAAAAACTCCCTCTCACATCCATAACAATGACAAAGTAAAACTACTCCTCTACAGCCTAAATCCTCATTTCCCACACCATCCTACTTTATTTAAGGTGACTCTCCGCTTAGCTGGTGATATTCACCCCAACCCTGGGCCCTCACCCCCTCTGCTCAACCTCAGCATGCACCTTTCTTCAACTCTACCTCTGCCAAACACAGATCTGCCTACTCCACACTACACCACTCACAAAACCCTAGACATGTTCTCAATTAACATCCAAAGCTTTCTCAATAAAACCACTGATTTACACTCCTGGATGGCCCAACACTCTCCTCATATTTTAACTTTAACTGAAACTTGGTTAAAACCTCACATAGCTAGTATCAAAATATTACCCCAGGTTACAACATCTTTCGATTAGATAGAGAGACTAGAAAAGGTGGTGGTGTTGCAATCCTCTATTCTGATCTACTTAATCTCTCCCCCTTACAAACACCATTACTGAGCTTTCACCCTGCTGAGCTACTTGTATTAAATTGTCACTTAAACTCCCACAAAAAAATCACTATTACCACACTGTACATCTCACCAGGCAATAACATTCCTGCCCTAGAAAACATACTTTCATGGCTGACTGACAACATTTCTTATGAAACCATCATTCTGGGAGACATTAACATAGACTGGTCAAAACTCGTGTCTGACTCCATCAATATGTGTATAAATTTTCATAGTTTCAAACAGCATATCACTACCCCCACTCATATTAATAAAACTACTGGTACCAGTACTATCCTAGACTGGATACTTACTACTGACCCTAACCTCTACCACACCCCCCACACCCTGCCCAACTCCCTTAGTGATCACCTACCCACTCACATCCAAAGACACTTTATTCCCATACCTACATCCCACTTATACCATGACTGCCATAAACTATCCTCATTTGACAATGAGCCTTTTAATTCTAAACTAGCATCCATTAACTGGTGCTTCCTTCATTACCTTTCCCATAGTGAAGTGGTGGAGATCTTTAACCAGAGTTTCCTCAACATCTTAGACTCATTTGCTCCCCAAAGAAAAATCAGGATTAAAGCCACCCACACTCCTTGATTAACAAAAGTGACATGCTTACTCATCCACAAAAGAGATAATATCCGGAAAGCCTGGCAAAAAGCTAAATCCCCAACCCTACTAGAAAGTGACAAAGCAATCAGAAACCTTACCAAAAATGCATTTATCAAGATAAGAAAAATTCTTACAATACAGCTCAAGCCAATCACTTCTCCAACCCCAAAAATTCTGGTCCACCATCAATAATATTCTACACCCTGGTAAACCCTCTACCCTAAAACCCTTCCTCAATATCTTACCACTAGAGACTGCCACCTTGCTCAATAACTACTTCATAGACACCATCCGCAAACTAACTCACCCAGACCTCAACTTCAGTCCACTCAACTCTTCCCCCTCTTCTACCAATACTAACAAAAGCCCTTTTTCTCTTAAACCTGTTTCCATCTCCTATATCAAATCTCTTCTTCACAAACTTAAACCTAGCTCCCCATCTGCTGATAAACTACCCTCCTTTCTCAAACTAGTTGCTGATTCCATAGCTTTTCCCATCTCTATACTAATAAATAGTTCTATTCAAGAAAGCACAGTTTCTAACATCTGGAAGTCCTTCTATACCATACCACTGCACAAAGGAGGTAACTCCACAGACCCTTCTAACTTCTAACCAATAGCCATCCTATCACCTCTCTCTAAAATTCTAGAAAAGTGTATCCACTCTCAACTCTTAAATTCCTAATACAATCAAACCTCTTAACCCCTACTCAACACAGTTTCTGGCCTAACCATAGTACTGCTACTGCCCTCTTATCCTTTACTCATACAGTTGCTGAGGCCAGAGACAAAAAGCAGCTTGTGTTCTGTCTCTTCCTTGATCTATCCAAAGCATTCGATACAGTATCTCACCCTAAACTACTAACAAGACTAACTGAACTTAACCTCTCTCCACCTGTTGTACAGTGGTTCTCCAGCTACCTTTCTAATAGACCACAATTGGTCTGATGGCTAACTTATTGATCCCCTTTCTTACCTGTAAAAACAGGGTCTCCCAGGGTTCTGTACTAGGCTCCCTTCTGTTTAATACCTTTACCAACAATCTTCACTCTGTTTGCAACCACTCTATCCTTATCCCATACACAGATGACTCGACTCTCATCACATCCTGTGATAACATGTCTGATCTCCTTTCTCTTACACAAAATACTTTCAATGCCATCAAAAATGGCTTCCGGAAAACCAGCTAATTCTAAACCATATGAAAACTAAACTCTTACTTTTCCTACCTAATTCACTCTATCACTAAAAATCCTCCTTCTCCATTAACTCACTAGATAATAGTATTATCAAAGCATACCCACATGCAAAACTTCTCAGCACCATAATAGATGATCAGCTTAAATTTGACCAGCATATTCATCAGTGTATTAAAAAGACACACCAAAAATTAGGATAATTGTAGCATAACAAAAAATATCTTACTCTTGAAGCTAAGCTATACCTAGCTAGAGCATTTCTACTACCAGACCTATTTTATGCCACTCCCATCCTCACAAACCTACAATCCTCATTAATCTTGCAACTAAAACAAGCCTATAATAAAATCGCCAGATTTGCAACAAATCAGCCTTACAAATCTCACCACTGCATTGCATTGATACAACTGCAATGGCCAGAATTTCCCCACCAACTTCTCATAGAAGAACTACAAATCACCCACTCCATCCTAACAAACTTTCTGCTTGCCCTTCCCTCTCTTCACTTGTTTCCTTCTACACCAGACCACTCAGAAGCTCTGACCAACAACTCCTTGACATTCATAAATCCAGCAGAAATATAAATAAACTTCTCTATAACCATAATATGTCTTTAACCTGGAACAAGCTTCCTTACTACGTTAGAAACACTTCAAATACTACTAAATTCAAAAAGCAATTAAAACACTTGTGGTGGTGCTGCGGTAGCATTGTCAGCTCACAGTAAGATGTTGTCCTGTTTGATTCTCAGTTAGAGTGTCTTCTGTGTGGAGACATGCGTGAATGGGCATACCTTCGTTGAAAGTTGTGCGTCAGGGCCGGCAACTCGGCACGTAAAAATCTACTGCCAATCATTAGCGGACCGGAGTTCCACTGCGGCGACCCCTAACTGGGAAAAGCCGAAAGACACAACAACCTCTTACACTCATGGAATATATCCTTGTCATGAACCTACCTAAACACTCTCACCCCTTCCTACCTTACCTCACATCTCTCTACTAACACCTCACCTACTTAAACAATTTCACAATTTTCTTTTTCCCTTCAATCTCCATTTATAAGTAGTTTTATGATACTATGTAATGTTACATCTCAGTATCCACTGCTTCTATAAAGAGTGTAATTTCTAGTATACATGTATTGTATTATTTATTGTATTCTATTTTTGTTTGTTACTGAAATCTTAGTCGGTCTTCAACTCCCCCCACCTAGTACTTGTGCTGACCTTGACTCAGTTGTAAATGTATACTGTACGCTGTCAAAGATGCCACTTTCTCTCATGTGTAACTATTGTAAATGTATTTTTTTTTTGTGCTCAATCCTTTTTGTGTTTTTGTATTTTCCTATCTGCTCGGTTTTACTATTAGTACTATGTAAAACTCAGAATATATATTAATATTTTACTGTGAGATTATGTATGTAATTTTACCTTTGGAGCTTTTCTCTTTGGGTCTCCACTGAAAATGGGCTTCTGGCTTAATTGGACTAGCCCAGTTAACAAATGTCAAATAAATAAACAAATAGTCATGCTCTCTTCATCCCTTGGGGTTTCTCAATATCTGGTTCCAACGATGGAAATCTCTTCCTCCACCCTCTGCTCTGTGATCGCTTGTTGCCCAGTGGTTTCTGCTTCCTCATAGAGACCAGAAGAACAGGAAAGTCTGTAGACCTTAAATGGACAGCAGCAACAAAATCTTTCTAACTCCTAGGTTTGTTGTCACATCCTTATGCATATTATCAGCTGCTACAGGTGTTATAACATGTTCAGAACCAACTACTGATTGTTTAATTTCACTAGTTTCACTAGCCAAATGGTCATTAGCCGCTGTCACCCTTGTTTGTGGCCAAACAAAAATCTGCCCTGTGATGAAATCACTATAGTCTCATTGCAACTTTTTCCTTTTTGGTGCTTCAGTTTACTTGCATAAATACATACATTGTTAAGAATTTCTTTCAGCTTTAGCACATAGGGTTCCTGAGTAAACTTAGACTTCAGATCATTCAACGCCTTTTCAGTTTGTGCCATTGATATAATTCAGTCGGTTTAAAGTACTCTAGCAACAACCTAATATAGTTAATACTGATTTTAATATTCAGAGCTTGCCAGCACCTCAAAAGTTCTGGATATTGTTCCCCATATGTCGGCATGCAAAAAACATGTAGGCCTCTGCCATTGCAATCTTTTAACTTTGCATAACTTATTTTCCAAGTCTGTAAGTAACACAAGGAAAGATCCTATATCCATTGGAGCATCATTAGTGTCAAATGTCTCAGCATCAAAAGTGGATTACCTTCAGCTGTTATGGAAAAAGAAGAGTGTTCTCCAGGTACCATCTCTGGCATAATAGGAGTACAGCCAAGCTCAATATCTTTATTCATACTTTCTGCCATGAACCACCGTACCAACAAAACTACAGGAACCAAAACACTATTAAGTACGGAAAGTTAAAGGTTAATCCATACATGCCAAATAAAAAAAGAAAAACATGGAAAATAACCACCAAGGCTGACAGCATAGTATAAAACCAAAGAAAGAATCCTTTATTAATAAACAGTAAGCACTTTCATGCTACAAATACTTCTTCAGACCACACAAAAACTAAAGTTAAAAACAGCAAATTCATACATCTCAAAACTAATTAAATCTCATAATTACTTAATTAGAAACTATGGCAACCTTAATTAATGATGAATTTACTTAGTTTCAGCACTGACTTAAGGGGGACATTGTCATTGGTGTCCTACTTTAGGTTCATATTTTAATCATTATAAATACATGATGGCATCTGATATACAGCAGGTTATGTTATTTGGGGACAAATTGGTGGGGTGTATACCTTGTTGTCATTGTTCAGCATGAAGTCATGTACTTAAGAGTAAACAATTTACCAGTAGTAATACCTCCAAGGTGCATGATATTTTGTGCTTTGGTAACTGTAGCACTGACTGGATCATATATTTAGCTACTTTTTCCTGTTCCACCGTTTATGTAGGGCAAACATCTAGGTCACTGAGAGTTCGTATCTCCAAGCATCTCAGTAACATTAGGAATAAAAGAATGTCTAGCTCACTATACAAACATATTATGACCCATGTCACTGCCCAGTTCAAATTTACCATTATTTACCATTATTGATAGGGTCACAGGTAATAGAATATTTAAGACAGGCTGGCATACCATTTTAAATATGGAGAGGGATGACTGTAGCAGTGCACCATTAAGTAGGCACAGAAGAGGACCCAAGATCGATTCCTGTGGGACTCTATTCATGACTAGTCATTAGTCTGACTTGGAGTCTGCTACTTTCACACTGTGTGTTCTATCTGTGAGCCAGTTTGCAACCCACCTAGTGATATAGGGGTTGATGCCTAGTTTGGTGAGTTTATCAATAATTCCTGAGTGAGGAATGGTATCAAAGGCCTTGGCCAGACTGAGGTAGGCTGTATGCACTGCCTTACCTTCATCCACAGCCCTGGTGAGTGACTCAAAGAAGTCAACCTGGCTGAGTAGGCATGAGCTCCCTTTCACAAAGCCAAATTATGTGGGGTCTAGAGTTTGGAGATTTCCTATATCTTTGTTAATCAGGTCCATGATGATGCACTCCATAGCTTTACATATCATACTCGTCAGGCTAATGGGGCAATAATTCCCTGGGTCTGTAGTCACTCCCCCTTTATGGAGAGGGATGACTGTAGCAGTGCACCATTGAGTAGGTACAAAGCCTTAGGTGAGGCTGTGACTGAACAGGGCAGACAGATGTGATGCTAGTTCACTTTGCAGTTCATGTAGAACACAGTCAGGGATATTATCAGGTCCCATGGAAGCTGTATTCTTGCCCTTGGACAATGCAGCTTTAACCTGTGCTGCAGTAATGTTGGTTGCCTGACATTCTTCTGGTATTGTGATTGGTCCTTTAGGGGGAGAGAGAGAGGTAAAGTTGGCAGTGAATCTGTCGGCGAGTATGTTGGCAATATCTGTTGGCTCAGTATAGGAGATACCATTGTGCAGTAACTGAGAGAAAACCTGGGTATTGCTATGGAGGTTCTTGATATAACTACAGAAGGCTTTGTGATTGTTTTTAGTGCCTGCTGCAATTCTGCCTTCCTAGCTGGCTTTGGAGGATTTTATGCGGGATCACAACTTTATGTTGAGGCTAATAAGGGAGTTTTTCCAGTTTTGGGACTTCACCTATTTCTGCAACAGTTTCTTCCTTCTGTTGTAGAGGTTATTAATGGCAGGGGACCACCAGATTGGCTTCCTTTTTTAGGAGAAGAACATCTTGGTTCTGTTGGGTATGGCTAGTTCCATGCATTTATATACATGTTTGCACAGTGCACCGGTGTATGATTCGCCAGTCATGCAGTTATTTTCCATTGGCATGGGTGCTGTGCAGTTAGCCACCTCTGTTTTTAGGGCCCCAAATTCAGCTTTGGAGAAGTTTTTTAAGGTGGTTACCTTTGCGGGAGGTGTGGATGAGATGTGGATTTTCATGGTGATTATTTTATGGTCGGATCTGACCAGGGAGGGTCTGACTATTGGTGTAGAGCAATGGACACCCATGTTAGTAATAACCAGGTCAAGGATGTTGCTTCCTCTAGTGGGGGTCAGAATGAGTTGGTCCAGGGCATTGGAATTGATGAATTCCAGGAAGCGTTGGGCCAGTGTATTGGTGCTTGAGTAGTTTTCCCAGTTTATGGAGGGGTAGTTGAAATCTCCTAGTATGATAGTGTTGGGATGAACCTTGACAGATACCAGGATGCTTAGGAACATAGAGTAAGAGTCTAGAGACACGGTTGGGGACATATAGCAGGCTATGACCTGGATCGCCATCTTACCCAATGTCAGTTGTACCTGAAGTATCTCAGATGCGTTATGCTGGGCTACTAGTCTGAAGGTATGCATATCTTTTATGACTATGGAGACACCACCACCTTTGGAGCTATGGTCCATGTTTCAGGGCTGAAAGGTATGGAATGAGTTATAGCCTGGTAGCACAGGGGTGGTTTCTGCCACTTTAAACCAGACCTCCATTACAGCACAAATCATCGATGTTCTCCATTTTGAGGAGTGCTTTGAGTGAGTGCATCTTGAGATTTAGACTTCTAGCATTGAGCAGTATGACCCTCAGATTGCATTTATTTATAGCTGTTATGGTAGTAATTTGGTCTTTGGAACACCACCTAAAAAAGGCACTATAAGTATGGCAAGAGCCTTAGCCAGTACCCGGAAACCCAGGGGTGACACATGCAGGCCATCTCTGGCAAAGCATTGAGGTCTGTCAGTCATGTCATCCCAAGCAGACAGACACTGGATCCCCTTAGAATGACACCAGAAACTTATCCAATTGTTGAAGTCAATAATTTTTTGTTTGTACTTATTTAAGCTGTATTTGCTTGATTTTTCCCTAATTTATTGCTTTCTGCGCTTGTTTTTAGTTGTTTTTTTTTTATTTAATTGCATTTATTTAAACTGTATTTGCTTGATTATTTTCAGCTTCACTTTCCACTTCATCTAATGTGGTGGGCATTGATACTACTCACTGATTTAGAGCTTTCATTTGTCTTGAATCAGGTCACTGTGATGATTCATATATCAGCGTTTTCTTCTTCTTCTTCTCTTTTCTGTCTTGTCAGGTACGTTACACTACATCAAAGTTGATTTTCATAGCTTTTTAACTAAATTATGTTCTTTGTCAAATTAATAAAAGAACTAACAGAAGCATACTACTTAAATATCATTTGATATGAATGATTCCAGTGTAATTTAACCAGCCATGATAAATCACCATCACCATCTTCTGATATGTTCTTTTCTTTCTAGGTGATCTGGCTCTGTTTCCAAACCTACAAGTACACATTCCTTGGGATTCAGAGAATTTCTTTTTGCCAGCACTATCTTCCCAAAATGGGAACACAGCACAGAAAAATTCTGATTCAGAGACATTGTATAGCCAAAAAGAAAAAAGACAAAATGACCTCATTAGTAACTCATTGCCGTTTCTCTCAAATGAACACTGTGCTGTCAGACCTAACCATATTAGTGTTCTCCCTCACAGCCCAAGCTTCACATTAGCAAATCACTCCCTGGTGGCATGCAAAAACATATATAAAGACCAATTCACACACACAGACATGAGCTCCCACAGTCGTTCACGCTCACAAAAACATTCATACCACACAACTGTGCACATACTGTAACACACACACACAGACATGCACACATGCACACACACACACACACACACACACACACACACACACACACACACACACACACACACACACACACACACACACACACACTAGACGTAACTGCAACTAAGTACTACCATGAGGAAAATACCTAATTATAAAGAAATATGCCCAGACCTTTCCAGCAATCGTAGGAGCAACAGTACTAATAAAAAAGAATTTATGACTGCAAGTAAATATGCTACCAATATATGTAACCCTCATACGGTTTGCAGAAGGAGGGAATTCTGGGTACAGTGCGAGTGCTGAGAAGAGCACTACAGGCTAAGCTCAATGTCTGAAACAATAATAATTTTAAGTAGGCCTTGTAGCTCAGGGGTTAGAGCACTGGTCTAGTAAACCAGGGATCATGAGTTCAAATTTCATCAAGACCTGTACCTTTCCTTAAACAGATAGCCTAGTATGAACCTATGAACCTATAAACTTAAGGGGTGGTGAAAGCCACAAAAACTTTGGGCTAGGCTTATAAATGCCCTAGGGCAGATAGCCTAGTATGAACCTATGAACCTATAATTCTAATTGTATCCTGACTTAGGAGTGAGGTGCATTTGCATCACAACATTAGAAATCCAAAATATTTGGAAACATTTGAAAAAGGGTAAATCAGTGACCACCATGTTTTTCTAGCATTCACTTTTTCCTCCTAGAGTAAAATTTTCAGAGCAAATTAAGAGCCATGTCTATTTCTTATTAGGCAGTGTTCATACTTAGCAGTACTAGTCACTCTCTCAGAGTACCACATTAGCATGTGACTTCACTCACAATACTTGTCTCTATGCTACAGACCCACAAGGGGCAAACCTCAATGGCTGAACAGTTGCAGAATCAGAAAGGCTAGACATGATGCACAAACCTTCCAAAATAATTAATTTTAAACATTTTATACTTTTTTTCTTGCACTGGTTCTTGTCTCACTTGCTTATCAGGCTCACTGTTGTATAGAAAAGACTCTTCTAAAGAGTCAATGGGAAATTCAGGACCTGAAATTCACTCATGGCTTGCATCTTGTATATTGGTACAGCCATTGCATAATATTCATTGCCTTTGTCTTTTTAAGTCTCACATGGTCAGAATATGTCCTATAGAAAATCTTGACTGATTCCTCTTGAATGAATGAATGAATGAATGAATGAATGAATGAATGAATGAATGAATGAATGAATGAATGAATGAATGACTTCTTTGCATGGTTGTCATGCTGGAAGTTTGGCAGGGAATTTTTATTTCTGATAGTTTCATGCAGACTTGCTTTTTTTCGAAGACAGCGCTATTTGGATGTCTTAAGAACAGAACTGCAGGTAACTCTTTTGAGTACAATTCAAAATCACCCTGTATGGTAACAGAAAAAGTTTTTTTTTCAGATTCCAATTCGGTATTTGATATTTTTTTATACTTGCCTTGAAGGTTTGTATGAATTTTTCAGCTAACCCATTTGATGCTAGGTACCCCTGTGGAATAGTGAAATAAGTTATTCCATTTTACTTAAGAAAACATTGATATTCTTCTAAAATGAATTGGGTAACATTGTGAGGGACAGTATATCCAGGTGATCTATAAGCAGTGAAATGTGTTTTTTGATGAGTAACAGTAGGCCGATATATTAACTTTTATTGGACCAACATAGGTTTTGCAATTACTTGAGCTTTTGAGCTTTATCTGGAGATAACAAGTTGGTGATGTTAAATATAATGCTTGAATATCCACTTGTACCTAAAAAGGGAAGTGCATTATGCATATCCAGTTGACTAAAAAATGCATCTCATACTACACCTTGGAGACAGTGTGTGTGTGTGTGTGTGTGTGTGTGTGTGTGTGTGTGTGTGTGTGTGTGTGTGTGTGTGTGCGTGTGTGTATGTAAGACAGATAGAGAGAAACAGAGATGGAAACTGAAGAACAGGATCATGACATGGCATAGAAATCAGAGTTTGGCATCTTAATTTAGTGTTCACGTAGCAGAGAAGATAACACTCAAAAGAAACTGTTTTGGCATTTAATGAGAAAATAAATCTGAAAACAAGAGATATATAGGGAGATTAGATACACCCAGAAAAGGAAAACAAGAAACTAGTTAGTAAGATATTAGTCTGCAATGTTTGTGAGATAGATATTTTATTTAATATAAAACATGAATATGCAATAATATCCAGTTCACAATGATGAGAAAGGCAGGGACTACCAAGAGAATAAGATACAGAATTAGAATGTGTGGCTATTGTAGCCTGTTAATAGTTTACCTTCATTTAGTTGAAACTGTAATGTGCGATCGCTCTATTGTCTGATTGTAAATGACGAATTTCAAAATGTTTCCAAATCTAAATGTCGAAAATGGTTTACTAGAAACCCAGATTCGACCATTTTCGAACTGCAGTACAACAGTGACAGTCAGAAGACATTTCCTAATGTCTCCAAACATCATTATGCAGGGGGGCAAGCCCCCATGCACCCCCCATGTGGGGAAGGAAAGGGTACATGTCCCAATCCCCATTATAGTGCGATCTGCACCTAAAATGCTGAATTCAAATGAGTGAATGCCAGTGTGCATTCGCTCATTTGAATTCACAACAATGGAATTCGACATTCCCAAATCTTGTCATTGTACTTTCGCACTTTGGTGCATCATACAATGGATACCTGACTAAATGAAGGTAAACCCTGTTAATACACTAGGGAGAAAGAAGGAGAGAGAGAGTGAAAGAAGCAATGGTGCTCTTATGTCAGCCTAAGGTTCTGAAGAATAGCAGAACTGGATAAAGTTTTGTTATAATGTTAAAACTGTCTGAACATTAAGGTCTTACTGACTTTTAAGTTTATGGTTACTACTGTTCTGACCAGAATGTTGCCTTCTGTGAAAGTAACAATTCTCTTTTCAAGAAAGTAGCAATACTCTTGTCATGAATAAAATACAACTGCTAAAATATAGGCCCTAGTAACCTTAACAGTTACTGTTAATATTCTGAAATGGTCAGCAGTTTGCATTCAGAGCAAATTCATCATAAAAACAAGCAAACAAACAGACAAGTCCACAGAAGCAGTAAGTTCCCATTAAAATCCAAAGAAGAACAAAACAATGGAACTTAAATATTTTTTACACAATTTCTAAGTATTCTATTTACAAAGCTTTTGAGACAGCTCTTTATCAATGCTTGTAACAACTACAGTAAATCCAGTTGCTTCTTATATACCACAGTAAAAGTAATTAAAATATCAGTTATAACATCAATTAAATCACAGCCTGATTAAACAATAAAATAATGAAATACTTATTAAACAATTAAAGGCCTCTTCTTTAAAACAGGTTTGATACTAACAGTGCCATTCAGTCCTGGATATATATATCTGCCCAAAAATAGTTAATCCATTTATATTCAATACATTCAGTATTTAATATTATATCATCTCCCTTATCATTCTTATTTATAGCAATAATCACTCTAAAGGAAAACTTATTACTGTCATATTAATCGTTCTATGTATATTTGATAAATGCTGTGAAATCCATTCTTTTAACATTCTATTGGCCTTTCCTACATAAAAACAGGTACGTATTTCACAGGTAGCTAAATAAATCACATTTTTAGTTCTGCAAGTGGCAAAACTTTGAAAAGTAAGGATTTTATTAGTTATAGGATATTTAAATTCATTTTCTTATTTATATAGTTACAAAATTGACAGTCATAACAGGGAACAGTACCTTTTGTTACTATTTTAATATTAGATGAAAAATTGAGGTTTTTAAAACAAAGTTGCTGCCTTAAATTTTGTATACAATATAAGGATGTTGGCCTATAATTTCTTTAATATTTTTGAAAGAGCATAAAATAGATCAATTTGCTTTGATAATATATTTAATTTTATTGTTACAAGTATTATATTTAATCCAATATCTAATTTGTGGTTTAATAGCTGGACACCTAGTCCATATTCTATTAGTCTGTTCCTTAGAAAAATAAGTTCTAGCTACATTACCTCTTTCGTGTGTGATTCTATCCTTATAGCTATTAAGTATATCCTTATTTTAACTCTTTAAAAAATTCATAATACATGTCATTAAGTTGTAATACACAGTTACTTTCCGTGGTATTAAGTCTGCAAGCTCTTAAGAATTGGCTGCCTACTATGCCACTATGGATATGAGTTGGATCCGTATTACAAACATGTAGATATCTCTGCATTTGCACCTTTTTCCTATAAATCTTGGTACCTAAATTCTCATCTTGTACAAAGACATTAATATCCAAGAAATTAATATTAGTGGTGGAATAGTTGGATTTAAAACTAATAAAATTAGTGGTAGACTACAAATACTCAATGAAGTCATTCAGACTATTAACAGTGCCATAACAGATACACAGTTTCTAATTTTTCTAAATTCATCATAAAACATTCATTACCAGAACAAAAAAAATGTTGCTGTTCAGTATACCTTATTTATGTCCACTGTTAACCACTCAAAAACAAATGTAAGGTATTGTATTGTCTCATAAAAGCAATACCTATGTTCATACCACTGACTGGCAGACTGACAATTGAATTAACTTAATCTCCACTGTTTTTCTTTCCAAATGTGTCTAGAAATGTTCTTTAAGGACCGTAACTGTCATATCTGATACAGAATGACCAGACTGGGAAAAGTGTGTTGATACTTGCTTGTCAGTCACTGTATTTTTTAATTGTGTACCAATGGGCATTCATCTTAGTTCTGTGTAACTCACATATCTCTCCTGTGTAACCTGTTTCTTGACATTTCCTGCATTTGATTAGATAAACCACATTTTTGGAAGTGAACATAA
This sequence comes from Protopterus annectens, assembly GCF_019279795.1. Classification (NCBI taxonomy): domain Eukaryota; kingdom Metazoa; phylum Chordata; order Ceratodontiformes; family Protopteridae; genus Protopterus; species Protopterus annectens. The sequence goes on from NC_056741.1 coordinate 1,187,569,391, forward strand.
ATGTACCCTGTACTTTGAAGCTGCCTTTCTGTGAAATTGTTATATTTGAAGATGTGTAAATCAAGTGACATGCTTCGCGTCTTGAATGGTTGCAAATTTTTGTGCCATTCTGGACTATATTCTGCTCTGGTCTAAGTATGTTTCTGATGAGATTCTTTAGATTTTGTGGCTGTTTAAATGACAGCAGTGGGTGTGCTTGACAAATGTCTCTCAACTTGTCATCCTCACTAAACATTGGTTGGAGGTCCCTTATGATTCTGTACAGTTTTCTTAAGTTCTGGATGATATGCTGCTCCCAGTGGAACTCTGTCACAGGGGTTCTTCTTTTTTTAAGAATACTGAAGCAGTTGTTCTTGTGGTAGCTCTATTGCTCTGTCTAGAACTATTTCAAACTCCCTGGCAGTGACCTTGAGCAAGCATAGCATTTTTCAGCTGTGCCAAATGTGTGTCTCTTTCTGTCTGATTAGAACAAATGCAGTGATATCAACGTGTTTGACTGTAAATGACTGACCTCTTTGTGTAACTGGAGTGATCACTCCTTTTGTGCAGATACATCTCTCTGTCATTTGGTTTTCTGTAGAGACATGTCCGTAATGTCCCACTTTGTATAGTAACCTTAGTATCAAGGAAGATTACACTTGAAGTTGAGTACTCCAAGAATAGTTTAGTAGGTGGGGCGATTCTGTTAAGTCCTTGGTAGAATTCCTCAAGAGAGTCAATGTTATGTGTTCAGATTATAAATAAGTCATCGATATAACAGAAATAAGTGAGTAGCTGATGTATGCAGTGTTGCAGAAATTCTTTTTCTAGGGTTACTATGAAGAGGTTTGCGTATTGTGGAGCCATTCGTATGCCCATTGCAGTGTCCATAGTCTGACCACAATGTTTTCCATTAAAGGTAAAATTGTCAGAATAAATTCTATATGTTGTTGCACTATATATGGAGTAATGTTGTGATGATCTGTTTCCTTGCAAGTACTTGAGACAGGGAGCATTTCCATCTTCATGTGGGATGTCTGTGTATATTGATGTAACATCCATTGTGGCTAAAACATTGTTAGGTGGTAGGTCATAATAACTTTGTAGAATGCAAAGAAAATGAGTGGTATCTTGAATATAACTGTCCATTTCATGGACAGATTATTTTAGAATTTTATCCACAGGCTGCAAAATCCCTTCTGTTAGGGTTCTTTTGCTAATAATGTTGGTCTTCCTGGCTGATGGATTTTTGGTAACATGTAGAAACTCCTGGCCTAGACTGATTTGTAATGAGATCAGTTATTTTACCCTGGATGGCATCTAGAAGGATTTAATAAGGTTCGTTAGTTTTTTTTTTTGTGTACTGTTGAATTGGATCCTTAGTCAGCTGTCTTTAGTGTGATCATAAAGCTATTTGATTCAGCAATATAGTTGACAGGGTTTGTATAACCACTGCAGACACTTTCACTGACTGTTTTATGATAATGTGTTTAGATTTCAAGGACTTTTTTGCCATTCTTTCTGAGGGAGAAAGTTTATGATAAGTCTGTCTTTGTGCACTAAGGATTCTATAGTTCATATTTGGCCTAAAACACTAAATATAGCTATCCAGCTTTGCATTGCATCTACTTCAAGGAGTGAAGGTGGAGCATTTTTTGTACCTGTTCCTGGATTTACATTGTCTGTGTTCTCCTGTATTTCTGTATCTGAAAGAATTTCCCAAGTGTCAGCCTGTGAAACAATTCCTCAGGTTCTCCACAAAACTGTACTCTGTCACATGGTTTAGTGTAGAGAAAGTAAGACTTCTCAAAAGGACTGATAGTTCACTGGGAGTAGGAAAGGTTAACAACAGAGAGATGCCCAGGTCTTAAGGGTTCCTGTCCTGTACTGCTGTTAGCCATATCCTGATTTTTAAACAAAATGGCATGTTGAAGTTTGTGTAGTTTCCGCTTTTTGGACACTGTAGTTCTTAATAGTTTGTTAAAATTCATGTTTATTTCTTGCAGAAAGACAAGATCTGGATCACCAGACTTCCTTTCTAGTGAGGAAAGTGTGTTACAGTATTGTTTCTATAACAGATTCTTATTTGCATAAATTACATGTAATTCCTCATTTTCAGAGATGTCCTTCATCGGAGCTATTCTGCTTACATAGAGTTGTAGGTATTTATCCACGGATTTTTTATAAATAAGCTTTTGGGAATAATGTTCATTTTCTTTCACTGGGATAAGATGAAGAAGTCACTATGAAGCTGTGCTTCCTTCTTCATGATGTTATGCAGCTCATATAGGTGGAGATGTGATTTCAGGGTATGAAATAATCCTGACATTTTAAATGTGTACACACCACTATCATAAATACATTATTCATAAATTAATCAGCAAAATCAAAGTGAAATCTGTTCTGACACTAACCTGGAAATTTCTAAGGGTGCAGTGGTGATTTTGTAGTCATCTGCCATTCCATCCAATATGGCACACAAGTTTTGTACATATTCTCAGCCTGTTTATCCAGCTTGGGCCAGCACTTGTACTGAGTAAAGAGAATCTCCATAGTGACCAATTTAGTTGTGATTGAATGATTTAAGTTTGGTGTTACAAGTTGTTTAGGTGTATTATATCTTTGTACCAGATTTATAATTGTTGGACAGTTTGTCTGTTTTGTATAATATATCATATGTGATTCTAAGTTAGCAATGTAATATGGAGTATTGTAATGCTATACAATGATTTTTTTGTTTGGTAGTCTGGATCTGTATTTAGCAATTTTGTTGCAAATCTGTTTAAGTATTTGTTGCTCATTTTTTGACGTTATAATTGATGATGCATATAATAGGCTTGAAAATAAAATAGTATGAGCATTATAAGCTATGCTTGTTATTTTACATTATGTTTAAATTTATATAGCATGCAGAATAATTGATCAGTTTTGGATGTAACATAATCAAGATAACCAAAAATAACAACTGATAGAAACCACAGATACTTTCCAGCATAATTTAAAACAAATATATTAAGCACTTTGTCTGCCATGAATCTGGGCCTAGATCAGAATAAATAATCATAAAAACACATACATTTTAAAATATTAACTAATCCTTATAAACAAGTTAACTATTAACTTGTTCCGTGACAGAAAATAATAATAATTATAGCAATACACTTCCTCCAATGATAAAAATGTTTTGTATAACCATACTAACCAGAACTAAGCAAACCTGAAGGGAACCCTTGTATATAACATAATTTAATCCATAATATATGAAATAATGTCAAGTGCATAAAATATATACAATCAAATATATTTATTATTTAGCTGATCTTGGCTTTAAAACACTTCTGATACTAATCACACGAGTGAGAATTTGCTTTATACCTGAATTTTCATTCCCTGTATTCAGTCTTTGCCTCACAACAACTGGCAATAATGTTTAGTTCCACTGACTCAATAACTGAAATGAAATACTTGAGCATGTTTGCTTAATTCTCTCTTCAAGTGTTTCTTCTAATAATTGTGTGTGTAAATCCTATACCACAAATTCCCTTTGGTCTTACCAATATAATAGACATCACAAGTTTCTCAGCATGTAAGACAGATTACCCCTTTTGTGCTACAATTGAATTTTCTGTCTTAGTCATCTTTTCTACCTATTTTTTTGTCATTAATAATCAGATTCTGTTTCTATTTTCCTGGTTATTAACATAATTAATGTAAAGACAAGCAGTGTGCCAATGAGGTAAACCATGACCATGTAAAACACAAATACCTCGTAAATGTTCAATCTATGGTTTTAAGTTATGGTGACATTAGTAGAAAAGTGAGACAGATATTGGAGATGAACTGGGTTATATTCAGGGGCAACAGTCAGATTACTCAGAGTGTTGGTAACACCCCTAGATTTGTATACAGAACTGATTTAAATTTGAAATACTTGTTAGAGCACCCAAAGGTCTTTAAAAAAATAAATTTTAAGGGTACATTTAAGTGTGGTGCCTGTGGTTCATAAGTTCATAGGTAGGTACTAGGCTATCAGCCCTAGGGCCTATACAAGCCTAGCCAAAAAGGTACCCTTGCTTTTGCCACCCAATAAAATTATTTTCCTGTGCCCCTGTCGAGAAGAGCCACAGAGGTGATCCCCGGGGTGAATTTCCTATTTCCCATCCAATCATCAAGATTTTTTTTGAAGAGTGCTAATGAGGAGCTTTGTTTGATATAGATAGGTAGTTTGTTCCAGAGTATGGGAAGTCTCTGGGACAGGAATCTATCCCTCCAGCATGTTCTGTTTATTGTGGAGACAAGGTTTAGGTCCCTAGAGCTTGTAACTCAGAGGGATTGGGATTTCTTTAAGTGGAGCATGTCTAACAGCTCTGGGTTTGATATAGCTTTGTATGTTAGGCAGAGATCACCTCTGAGTAGGCGATATGTGACGGAGTAAAGCTGGAGTTTTTTGAGACAGTCTGCATAGGGCATCTGTTTGAGGCCAGTAATCTTCTTTGTGAGGTATTTCTGTGGCCTTTCCAGTTGTTGTAGATGTCTTGTGAGGTACATACCAAAAGGGGCATTGTACTCTATAATGGGTCGAATAAGTGACTAGTAGAGGTGAACAATGACCTCTTTTTTCCTGGATGAGAAACCTTTTGTGATGAGGTAAGCCACATAGAAGGATTTCCTGACTACTGTGGTGAGATCTAGATAGGCTGTGTGAACCACCTTACCCTTGTCTATGGTTTTGGTGACTGTTTCAAAGAAGTCAATCAGATTTTGGAGACATTATCTGCCTTTTACAAACCCAAACTGGGTGGGGTCCAGAGTTTGGAGATTGCCAATGTCTTTGTTTATAAGTTCCATGATGATACATTACATGGCCTTGCAGACCAGGCTCATTAGGCTAATGGGGCGGTAGTTCCCGGGGTCCATGGTGGCTCCCCCTTTGTGGAGTGGGATAACTGTCATTGTGCGCCATTTGTTGGGCACAAAGCCTGAGGTGAGGCTATGATTGAACATGGTGCTTAGGTGGGGTGCCAGTTCATTCTGTCGTTCATGTTGAACGCAGCCTGGGATGTTGTCAGGTCCCATGGATGCTGTGTTCTTGGCTTTGGAGATTGTGGTTTTTACCTGTGCAGCCATGATTACAGGAACTTTTCATTCTTCTGGTATAGAGATGGGCCCTTTAGGGGGTGAGGCGGGGTAAAGTAAGCACTGAACCTATCTGCCAGTATGTTGTCAATATCAGTTTTTTCTGTATATTTAGTGCCATTGTGCTGTAACTCAGAGCAGATCTGAGTGTTGCCATTGAGATTCTTGACATAGCTATAGAATGCTTTGTGGTTGTCTTTAGAATCAGTGGCGATCTTGTTTTCATACCTAGCTTTGGAGGATCTTATAAGGGATCTCAGCTTCTTACTGAGGCTGACCAGGGAGTTCTTCCAGTCATGGGATTTTACTCTTTACTCTACTGTAGGTATATCCTGGAAGAGAGTGACGTCTGTGTAGGTGACCCCTTATGAAGGTCAGATTAGCCACAGGAAACTGTGGGTCAAGGGGTCTGGTGTACATTGCAGTATGTACAGGATGTCAACAATTTTACATTGGGACAACTGACAGACCCTTTCGAAAACTTATTTACGAGCATCTATATGCCATAAGAACAAGAAATGAAAATAATGGGTTATTTAGGCACCTAGAAAATTCCCCCTTTGCACTGGGTTCCAGTTTGGTATTTTACAGACAGTGAGGGGGACATTGGTAAAATAAACTGGAAACAATGGAATTTTTTTGGCAACTGAGGTTAAATGCCAACACTAGTCCAGGTATTGATGATTGTTGTTCCTTAATGCCTATTTTGAAATATAAATCTACTGTTTTAACATGACTGTTTTAGTTCCTGATTTTTAATCATACTGAATCATTAAGTAGTGATGGTGTCACTAATTTCAATTGATGGGAGGTGTTTTTTCACTATCTAAACTACTTGTAACTCTGTGTATGTTGTTCTGATGAAGTCCTAAATGTTTATGTATGAAAGCTCTTGACTGGAGTTTTTTATTTTTTGTACGGAGTTTTTATCTGTGAAGCCATTAAACTTGTCCTACTACAGGTTGTTGTCTGGGCAATTCTTTACAAGGTATTTGTGTTTAACATAATTAATGTGTTGTCAAAGTTAAGATTATGATCCATGATTACACCTAGCTCTTTGGTGTAGGTTATTTGCTCAAAAATACTTTTATTTTAGCATCTAATATGAAGTTCTGTACTATGTTTCTTTAAAGTAAAAGTGGTTCTCCCTTGCCTGGAAAAGGCTCATCAATATCCGCAGATGATGTATCTAACCTTCAGTCCATGGGAACTAAAGCAACTACACTAGAGGGAGCCAACGTAGAAGATAAATAGTCTGAGAAACAAGAAATAGCCACAGCAGAGTCACCCGTCTACAACAGGGGCAAATGTGTAGCCTGTTGAAATGGCAGAGGCTGCATAGAAATATTTTCTTTTTGTGGTTGGAAGAAGGAAGAACTAAAGAACTGGCAAGTTGTTCCACAGTGAAGCCAAAAACATACCTGAAATTTGGAGAAGACGAACAGCGGTAGTTAGTAAAAGAGGTAAGTATTAAAACAGTAGTTTATCATTGAAAAAAGAAAAAAAAAACAAAGTAAAACTCACTAAAATGCTCACGCCTGCTCCTAAAAGTACTTTACTATACGTTTAAAGTATAAAAACAATGAAAAATAAAGTTTTAACAACTTTTTTTCCTCAAAAGTTTAAAAGTTGCACTTTTCTATAAAAAGTAACTAAAGTCATGTTACAGTCCAATAAAACACTTTTTCCTAGCTGATTACATTTCACAGCAGGCAGTGCTAAGCAACATAGTCGACTGAAGGTTAGATACATCATCTGCGGATATTGATGAGCCTTTTCCTGGCAAGGTAGAAGGGTTGGGAGGGTGGCCTAATGGTTAAAGTGTTTGCCTTGCAAACACAAGGTGCAGGGTTTAAGTCTCACAAGGGATAATTGGCTAGGCTTAAAAATGGCTCACAAGAGCAGTTAGCCTAGTACTAATCTATGAATCTAGTAGTCTAACTTCACAGAGAAAACATAAACTTCTGTAAAAATAAACAGATGTGGAAGGGAACGAATCTGCCAAACAATGGAGAAATGATAACCAACTGTCATTCCTCAAACATTTGCAAGAAGAGTGCTCTGCAGCAGCAGGAAGGCTCTGAAGGGCTTGGCATCCAAACCATTAGATTTCTTCAGCACTGCTCAAGCGATAACAGTGTGGTTGCATGGAAGGTGCCCTTAAGCTTTAGAAACTGCCTGGATGTTATAGGATATTAATCTAAATAGTTTAGGCTACTGCAGCAGTGACCATTCAGACATATATTGATATTGTAAGTTTGCTTATACAGCTATGCTTTATGCCATAACATTTTTTATTAACTGGTAATCACATTGACAAATATTCTAGCATTTTGAAAGTTTCCCAAGTTATTTTTTAGAGTTGAGAATTGTGAGCATTTTGAACAACAATTGCTTTTCTCAGCTATTACATGCAAATAATTGATGAATATGTTAAGTATCCCAAGGAAAAAGTAGTGAGGTATGCCTACTAAGATGTGGTCTAAAGAGGAATAACTATTTTTCCATTAAAAAACTTTGCGACCTCTGAGAGATGCAGCTGTTGACCCAGCTGTTACTCATTCATGATTTGATTAATTAGCTTAGCATGAGACCGCATGACACTATGTCAAATGCTTTCAGTAGGTCTAGGAAGAGTGATGCCATTATTAGACCTTAGTTTCTTGATTTATTCATTGTGCTTGAAAATGCAGGTTGAACAGTTTCTGTGCTGTGGCCAGGACAAAAGCCATGCTGAGTTTTGGATAGTTGCTTTTGTGAGATGGCCCATTGCTCATTAATGAACATGTTTCATGTATGTTGTAGAAGACTGATAAAAAGCAGTGGCTCTTTATTTTCAGAGGTCAGCTTTCATTAAGCCTTTGTTTATAAGGATTTCCACAGTCTAGGTATCTAGTACTCTGCCATAGATTAATTAAGTAAAGCAGTGGGACAAGCAATGGCTTCAGCTACAGCACATGGGTATGTAAACATTTGTCTGGTGCTGACTTGGTCGGTTTTGATCTAATGTTAGTACACAGTTGCATTCAAATCCTTAAAAACGTTTTCCATTATTATTTGAATAATAGATGGAAGAGAAATCACAATAAGCACCTATACATATTAATTTTCACAAGGCTTTAGAATCAAATCAAATAATAGTTCTTGATGCTACATCTATATTTCATAAAACATAGATCTCAGTATTTTCAGCCAGATTATGAATCAGCATACAATCACCACAGGTACATTTGGTAGTAACCATTTTTATAGATGATACAGTATGAGCTCTTATTGGCATTAAACTATTGGACTAATAATACCTTTTTTATCAGAACTTTTAAATTCTTTATCCAATCTTTCTTTAACTGCATATGGTAACAGTCTTCTTTTAACACTTGGTGTGACATTCTGATGCACCAACATGGCTGCTTTAAAACCACTCAGTCCCTGGTACTCATGGCCATGGTGCACAGATGTCTGCAAGTGTCCAGTACACTGCTAGGAAGACAGTCATTCATAGGCATGAATAACAGTAGTCCATATTGGCTTACAATAGCCATCTCAGTGTTGTGAATGGTACTCTGGATTGTTTAGTGCAATAATGCATACTAGGAGCTCCTGGACTCAGGATAAAAAGTTAACTCTGTGTATTGTGACAGCTCTGTGCAGTGCAGTGATACAGAGGAGCCTGTTGTGGTACATTATGTCTCAATAAGTAGCTATGTATGGTAAGGCATACTGCACCTTAACATGTTGCCTTACACTAGCACTCTGTAGACCTTCATCATGCTCAACTGTGATTCATAAAGGACTTGAACTCTCTACAAAACTTGCTAACAATAACCAATATTAAGTGCTTTACAAGCAAATTTGATCACTGGACGAGAGATAACGTGCTTGCAATTCATTTAAATAAGTATACACTCTTTATGGCCTTAGGGTCCAAACACTGGAATAAACCTATGAGCACCTACACTAATGAGGGGATCTATTGCTGTGCAAACTCGCATTTGCAGGAGTTTTCCAGCATCAAAGGAGTGGAGGTGGGAGTGCAACAAGGTTGTATGTGGTAGGAGGTTTGCTTACATTGCAGGGTGTTACTTTGCTGGTAGGGATAGTCCTGCTTCACAGTGGAGGTATCATGTTTTTGGGACTGTGGCAGCCTACTGTGTTGCTCAGCACTGTCTGCTGAGAAATATATTAACAGGAGAGGGGAACTGCTATGCCGACAAAAGGTACAACATCCATTTTGAATACCATTGGATTCCTATAGTTTATTCTTTTGGGATCAGTTTGTGCACTAGTGGTGTCTGTTTCTGAATTGCATAAAAGGGGGGTTGGGTGGTGGGGGGCTATTTAGAAGGTTGGTGCTTGTGGAAATGTCTTGTGTAATGAAGCGGAACCACACAAAAGTTCTTGCCCCATTCAGCAGTGATTTTTGAATTGAAAAGGGCTTTTCTATTCTATTCTGTCACATAACAAGCCTGCTGTATGATGCGTATCCTCTGTGAGTAGCTCCCATTCTTCCATGTTCATCACAAAGAACTTCCCCCATGCAAGTCAAGCACTCCTTGCACTGATTTAAACTTATGCATCATGCTTTGACTCACATATGTACATTGTTTCTAGTTTTGATACTGATTTCTGCTGCCAGTTGCTTGCATACAAAAGTAGTAATTCACCTTTTATCCACAACTAATTGTTGACATTTTTCATCTTTTCAATTATTTCTGTAGAAATGAGTTTACCCAACATAACCATACTCTCACCTTTATTTTTTTATGTTTCACAGTAGTACTGGGTGTTTCTTAAGAAACAATGCCTGAAACATCAATTTAGGTATTGTGGTTACTGATGTATTTGTTCACTCCTAAACACTAACCTACTTACTAACTAATAATCTCCTAACTAAAACACAGCATGGGTTCCACCTAAACCAGAGTACCTCTATTGCCTTTATTAGTTTCTCCAACACCATAAATCAAAAGTGAAACAGAGGTTATCTTGTTTCTTCCATATTCTTAGACCTATCCAAAGCCTTTGACACAGTTTCCCATCCGAAACTACTAACTGCACTATCAGATCTCAAACTTTGCAGGTCAACACTACCATGGTTCAAATATTATCTCTCAAGCCGACAACAAGCCATAAAATGGGAAAACATCCTAAACCCCTTTCTCTCCGTGAACTTAGGTGTCCCTCAGGGATCCATCCTTGGACCTCTTCTCTTCTCTTCTCCATATTCACCAACAACCTACACAAAGCTGCCCTCGATGCCAAAAAGATCTAATATGCTGATGGTTCTACTCTACTATGCCCCAACAATTACAACAAATCACCCAAGAATCCTTTTCAGCAATAGAAAAATGGCTTTCTTACTCACAACTAATACTTAACCCTAAACAAACTCAGTTGTTGTTGTTCCATCCATCTAAGGTTGTTGCCCCAATTCCATCTTTTAAAATAGCATCCTCTGACAATACTCTCATCACACCCATGACCCATACTAAACTTCTTGGAGTAATCATAGACCACAATATGAAATTTGACAAACATACAGCACAAACTACCACAAAGGTTCACAAAAAGCTAACTACCCTCTCAAGATGCAAAAATTACCTAACCTCTGAAAGTAAAGTCACCATTGCAAGAACCCACCTACTCTTCACTCTTTTGTATGCCTCCCCAGTATGAACCAATCTAAACAAAGGCAACCTAAATAAATTAACTATCTGCTATAACAAAATAGCAAAATTTGCTACCGAATCACCATATAGATCCCATCTCTGCTAATCCCTTAGAAAGCTATCCTGACTAGAATTGCCAAACCTAATAACTTTCAACCAACTTACCATGGCCCACCAAGTTCTCTATCACCCTTTGAAGACTCCAGCCCTACAGGGACTCCTACACTACTATGCTAGCAATCAAGCACTAAGAAGTACCAAGAAAGCACTAGTAGATGTAACTATAAGCAGACATAACTCTGGGAACGCTCCCTATTGCTAGCACTAGTAGATGTAACTATAAGCAGACATAACTCTGGGAACTCTCCCTATGCTAGCACTAGTAGATGTAACTATAAGCAGACATAACTCTGGGAACGCTCCCTATGCTAGCACTAGTAGATGTAACTATAAGCAGACATAACTCTGGGAACGCTCCCTATGCTAGCACTAGTAGATGTAACTATAAGCAGACATAACTCTGGGAATGCTCCCTATGCTAGCACTAGTAGATGTAACTATAAGCAGACATAACTCTGGGAACGCTCCCTATGCTAGCACTAGTAGATGTAACTATAAGCAGACATAACTCTGGGAATGCTCCCTATGCTAGCACTAGTAGATGTAACTATAAGCAGACATAACTCTGGGAACCCTCCCTATGCTAGCACTGTAGCTAAAACCTGAGATGCACTCCCTCTTGCCATCCAGTCACTAGATAACACTCGTGGCTTTAAGCGCCTTACGTTATATTTAAATAACTCATGGTCTTGCATATATACTAACCCTGGGTAATACCTTCAAACCCTCCTAAACACGTTTTGTCTTCTCCTATCTAACCTCTTTTAGCACTAGTAGTCCATAAAGTAGATGGCATTATTATTTCTACTATTAGTGTTGCTTACTCTTACAATTTACTGCATATTCCTGTGTATCTACTTATACCACCATCATGTACTTTCACCATCAAACACTAATTTCAGCTATATTTATCAAATGTATAATCCAGTCGAGTCTCAGTTCTGTTTCTGCTTAATGTATGCTCTGTATCTGACAAACACTACTCAAGAGTCTCAACACTGTTTCTGCTGAATGTACGTTCTAATCCCCCAAAAACATCTATCTAACTACAAATGTTGTCCAAGATATAAGTGTTGCATTCTCTATTGCCTATACTTTCACTGTGCACTATTACTATTTTTGGGTTTTACTGTATGCTGCCTATACTAACTGTCTATTTTATCATTGTAATTTTTATTTATTTATTTTACATTTGTTGATCGGGATTGTCCAACTGAGCTGAGTAGCCCTTTTTCAGCAGAGGCTCGGGGCGAAAAGTTCCACAATATTACATTCAATTTTTAAATAAAGACAAATGACAAGAATAGGTTTTACAGAGAATAGTCAGCATGGTGACAATTAGAGAAATAAAATTTTTGGGATCTCACTACAAAAGATAGTCAACATAAAATGAACTATCAAATATCACACTTTCGTTTGATGACTGTTTTAGTGTTATACAATAGCAGAAAATATCCAGGTTAGTGACTGTTATGACATAAAAGTCAAAGCAGTAGAGGTACACAAAGGCCCTAGTTGGACTGTCTAGGGTTTAAGGGGGGTGTGTACAGAGGCAGGACCCCTGAGATTTTTGATATTCTCTTGCTGCAGCTTTGAATTGCTCTGTGTTTTTAAGGGACCTGATTTCTAGTGGGAGTTTGTTCCAAAATATAGAAGGATGGCAGCTATAGAGGTTCTGGCCAATTTTGTTGTTGGGTTTGGATATTTGTAGCAGGTCTTGGTGAGAGCTGTGTAGTGGCCTGGTAAGGTTATAATCTAAGATGAGAGAAGATAGGCTGGGACTGTAAGATTTCTGCTAGAGGATGGAGTGAACTATAAGGAGTTCAGAGAGAAGTAGGTGGCGGGGAAGCTCAAGCCAGTTTAGGTGTTTTAGGGCAAGACAATGGTGAGATTTATAGGTTTGTTGTACTGCAAATCTAGCTACCTTATCGTAAGTCATTTCTATCTTGGATAGTAATGTAGAGTTTAGATTTGTAAGAATTTGGGAGCTGTATAATAGGCTAGGTAGGAGGTAAGCATGAGAGAGGGTGATTTTAGCTTTGGTGGTGAGGAACTTTTTGTTTCGATAGAGAAGCCCTATTTTCTGGTGAGTTTTTTTGATGCAGTTGTTTATATGCAAGTCAAATTTAAGTTGATCGTCAATTATGACTCCTAAGAGTTTTGTGTCGTTTTCAACAGTGATGGAGGTATTGTCAAGGGATAGCACCAAAAAAATGGTTTTGAGATAGGAGAGGTTTTTAGGAAGAAAAAGGAGGAGTTTTGGGGGGGTTGAGAATAAGCTGATTTTGAGAAAGCCAAGTTTCAACAGAGTTGAAGGATTCTTGACTAACAGTGATAAGCTCCGAGGAAGTATCCAAGATGATGTTGGCTGTAGAGTCAGATTCATATTGCATAAGGAATGACTGGGGGCAGGAGGTGTACAGAAGATTAGTGAAGATGCTAAAGAGTAGTGGGCCAAGAATAGATCCTTGTGGGACACCCGTCTTCACTGGGAGAGAAGGGGAAGGTGCTGAGAACCATCTCACTGATTGCTTACGCTCAAAGAGATAGATGGAAAACCAGGCAACAGTAGCAGTGGAAAAGTTGAGGTCAGACATTTTGGTAAGAAAGAGAGAGCGGGAGACAGTATCAAAAGCTTTAGAGAGGTTGAGGAAAAGACAGGAGATGAGTTTATTGTTGTCTCTTGCCAGAGAGATAGTATGGATGAAGGACAGTAGGGCAGTTGTAGTGCCGTGTTGTGGGTGAAAGCCATGCTGGGTGGGACTGAGCAAGTTTTCCTATAATAGGTGTTGCATGTTATGCTTGTGAATGCATTTTTCTAATATTTTTGAGAGAGGTGAGAGTATGGCAATAGGTCTGAAGTTAACAATTTCAGTAGAGTTACCTCCTTTATGTATGGGTAATGTGTAGAATTCTTTCCAAATAGAGGGGACTTTAGATTCAGAAATGGAGCCATTTATTAAGATAGATACAGGGATAGCAATGGATTCAGCAGCTAACTGTAGAAAATAAGGTGAGAGATTATCAGCAGAAGGGGAACAGGGTTTAAGTTTGGAGAGTAGAGGCTTAATATAGTTTGTAGGAACAGGTTCAAGAGAGAGAGAGAGAGAGTTAGTAGAGTTTAGATTAGATTAGTAGTTACTGGAGCAGGGAGAGGAGGGAGTAGGGTTTACCATCTTTGATATGGATTTGATGACGTAGGTGTTGAAAATGGAGGGGCAGTTTCTGCAGGAGTGTTATTTGGGTATGGGTTGGGGGGAGAAGGGTGACCTTGTTGCAGAATTTGATTTACTGAGTTACAGAATTTTTTGGAGTTGAACTTTTGAACAATCAGGGGTTGAGGTAGTAGTCCTTCTTGTCTTTGATTATGTGTTTTATAGCCAGGTTTCTAAGTGCTTTATATTTTATCAAGTGGACTGGAAGTTTAGTTTTTAGCCATAGTTTCCATGTCCTGTCTCTATTTTTCATTATTGTGCTGGTTCGCGTATTCCCACAGTGAAGAAAAACAATCAGTGATAAATGGCTACCCAGGGTTCAGGTAAGTCCAGGGAGGGTAAAAAAGAGTAATGGACACTGCTTAAAAGTAGGGTCAGGCTAGTGTCCTAGCATGATAAGCGCATCAGTACATTGCAGTAAATTCAACTTTCACAGAGCATGGAAGTTAAACTGTGTGATTGTGGTTAAAGGGGGTTAAAAGTAATTAGGCAAAATCTTACAAAGTAGCCTCTAAATACACAACAATTTATTTTCCTAGACAGGTTAGCATGAGCCCTATATCTGGAGAACATTTTAGTATAATATTCTTAGGTTATACTTTAGCTATCAAGTTACAAAAAAAGTGTAGTTACAAGCAACCTTTCCAAAGCAATAGCATACACTTTAACTTTCTTTCTATATTTAATACTGCACTTTAATATCCTATATATTACTGTTTTGGAAATTTTCTCCCCAGGCCTCCACTGAAAACAGGCAACCCTGCCCATTCAGACTTTTCCTAGCAAACAAATGTACAATAAATTTTCATCATCACTTATTATCATTTATAATAAATGCAGATGCAAATAAGATTTTTCTTATCTGAAAACTTATGAAAGACATCAGTAATTATATTTTTATTTCAAATGCTTCTCTATGTGTGGTATTTTTCCATGAAATTATTATTTTATTCTTGTGATTATAATTTATTCCAGCATGCCCTTTTTTCCAAAATAGGGCAGTAATATTTAGTTTCTTTATAGCTGCAAGCTGGTGGTGTGATTTTTCATGATGTATTGATAATAAAATATTTTACCTTTTATGGAATTTGCCTGTATTTTAACTTTGTGTATAGCACCAACCTGTGCCTCATTTTCCAGGCTGCTGTCTATATCTGCCTATCTCTTTAAACTTAAGGTAGTCTAAGTTACCTTTGAAAAAAATGAAATTTGAATCAGGAATAAATTTTCTCTAACAAGCTGCATTATGGATTCCACTTATAAATCCATCTATTATCACTTACTATACCCATCTTTAAACATCATTAGCTCTACCATCTCTTAAATGGCTCAACCCCCCAACCTCTCTAACATTTAACTAATAACTGTCCACAACATAATTCATAAACCTGCAGCCTGCCCTGCCCTTCCCTCTGTCCTAAACAGATACTTCCCCAAAAGACCTCTTCAGTCAGAGGATAAACAATTCAACTTAATGCATAAACCTAACCAGTCATCTGGAGAAAGAATTTACTCTCATTCTGTAGCCGAAACCTGGAACTCCCTTCCACTAAACTTAAGCACAAAGTCTAACCTTATTTCTTTCAGCAACTGTATAAAATAATTCTTATCTAAATCCTGAATTTGCTGCTTTACTAATCCTGGCTGAACTCTTTACCTCTGCTCAAGCTAACCAGTACTTCTGCATGTTAACCTATTTTAGCTCTGTGACTATGTACCCTCATTTATTTACTTTTGTCATACACTTCCTTTTTCTCTTCAGCTGTTTCCTTACCTCTCTTTCATCACTTACCTCTTTCCTTTTTCTCCCCTTCCCAGAATTCCCAGGCCTCTCTCATACTTTCTAATCTGTTAACACAATATGCTCTCAGATACCACCACCTACCTCTTTAACCTTACCCTGCTTTTACCTGTGTTCTGCTCTCTACCACTAACACTACATTATTTTGCTTGTTACTATACTTTTATTCAACAGCTCTTTTGAACTAAACTACATTTATTTTTATGCTGCTACATTTTGTTTCTCAAACACATAGAACATTATTTTTCTCTCATAATGCAATTATTATTATATATGTTATTATTATATTGCAATTATACACTATTTATGTAATCCATGTTATTTCAACAATGTATGTAATGTATGTTATGTACCTGGAGCTTTTCTCCCCAGGCCTCCTGTGAAAATGGGTACTTTGATCCATTTGAACTTTCCTGGTAAGCAAATGTCAATAAATAAACTGATTCATCCAAATTTAACCAAATTAGCATCTTGCAGCATTTTTCATTTCAGCAACTGACAACATCACAATATCAATAGCCATCAAGATAAATTGATTAAAATAAAATTATTCTACATTTGCCAGTGATTTTCAAAGCATTCCTTTGGCATTTTGGCAAATTGGTTAAAGTATTTACCTCCAAAGTGATCTTGTTGTGGGTGCATCCATAACACCAACAATGTTGTCAAGTGCATCCCCAAGGAAATGCTGTTTGCCCCTAAAATGTTTCTCTCTCCCTGTAGAGGCAGAACATGACTCATTTTTGCAGTTTGAATTCATTTCTGCTCAGCTTGAACCACTGAAAATCCTATAGCCATTATCTATCTTGAAGACGCTCACATGGAGGTCAGAAGTATGCTTGGTGCTACTTTACTATTAAGCACAGATAAACATAAACTGGCTGTATACCTGTACACACTTTCTGAGTAAGAGGACTTATTTTCTGCAGCTACACTGACTTCTCGGTATACTATTCATCACAGAAAGCATGGCAAGCTCAGGTGTCAGCTTTCATTAATGTCACCTTATCTTGTAGGAATAGAAACTGAGAGTGTGACAATTCTTTGAGCATTCACTTATCTTAGCATACTCTGTTTATATGAGCTTTTATAGAATATTACCTTAGTGGTGCTGCGGTAGCGTTGTCACCTCACAGTAAGACGTTGTCCTGTTCGATTCTCAGCTAGAGCGTCTTCTGTGTGGAGACATGCATGAATGGGTACCTTCGTTGAAGGTTGTGCATCAGGGCCGGCAACTCGGCATGTAAAAATCTACTGCCAATCATTAGCGGACCGGAGTTCCGCTGTGGTGACCCCTAACCGGGAAAAGCCGAAAGACCCAACAACAACAACCTTAAGAACATAAAGGATACATGCATGAAACTATTGTGAAGCTATCCTTGTCTAACTCTGTCACTTAACATCTGCCATTTCAGTGTGATGCATTTCCCTTGGGGTCAAAGATACATACCTTCTGCAGATGGTGCTCAAAAGAGAGCATTATTCCATGTGTGCATATGAGGGCATGCATGCTATATATGTATTTCACCTCTACCAGTTCACTTCCAGTCATATAAAGAATGGGCTTAAACATAAGGTTTGTTACAGATTTTAGTTAATGTAAAAGCCAAATGTCTGTCATCTGTCAAATTATTTAGTGAGCGCATGTCAGGATGCATGTATTTTGCAAGTCACAAAATTATTTCTGCAAACATTTATCAACAGCCTTTGAAGTATAATAAAATAAACAAAAATGGATGCTCACTTATGAGAAAGTGTAGCCTTAGCTAATTCATTTCATTATGTGATTGCTGTAGTTTGTAGTCCATGAAGAAAACTGGCCAGATATTATGGAGGTAGTATACATTGTAAAGCCATTGCAAGAATCCACTTGGAGTAACTGACCAAATCTTAAAACTTTCACATGACCATACCTTATACAGTGTGGCCTTTTCAAAGGGTAACCAATCTATTGTCCACTTTAGTTGTGCTGTAGTGTTATACATTGCAATAATGATTCTATTTAATTTCCTAGGAATTATTTTACTAGCCTTTGGCTCTACGTAACATTTTCATGCTGATGTATTATTGCATGTGAGGGATTTGTTTCCATGTTAAATAAAGAGTATTATGATCACAACTCTGATCAGAATTAAATTATGTGTCCAAGAAATAGATGTGAAGGAATTGGGTCTATGACACGGCATCAAAAAGGCCTTTCATCGAATGGCTTAATAATCAAAAATTGCATGAACAGAAGTCAATTTTGTGGGGGGCTGCACCCCCCCACTAAATATATATGCCAACTCCGAGATCACACTACAGTGAGGAAAGGGCAAATTTTCCAATCTTCATTGTACCACGATCTCACAAAAGTGACTTCTATTAAAGCAATTTTCTATTATAAAGCCATTCGATGAAAGACCATTTCGATGCCGAGTCACAGACTCAAGGAGTTTGCCTCAAAAGCAAAGCTCAAGAGGTGACTCTTCACATCCATTATGAGAACATATAACAACAGGGGTCTATATTAGATCAGCGAATGCTTAAACAAGTGAACGCTGATTGATCCACCTTATTTTAGCGAAAGTTAAAAATATCGAAGCAACAGAAACTCAATTTTTTTCCTAGGGAAAGAATTTGATTGTCCATTTCTATTGCTTTGGTATTTTCAGTGCTGTGGTGGAAAGTTACAGGTCGGATTCAGGTAAGTGTGCGATTGTGTGGATGTGAGTGTTAGGGTGGGTTAGGTGAGTAAGGGTTAGGGCTCGGGTTAGGTATGTGTGCAATTGTGTGGACGTGAGGGTAAGGGCGGGTTCAGGTGAGTTAGGGTTAGGGAGCAGGTGAGGTGAGTGTGCGATAGTGATGGACCTTAGGGTTAGGGTTTGGGTTAAGGTAAGTGGATAGTTAGTGGTGTGTGCATAGTTTAGTGTAGCGTTAGGTGTCAGATTTTAGGTGTATGTGTGTTTTTCTGTTTGTTTGGTGTGCTTGTGTTGTGTGTATGTGTTTTGGATCAGCAATTTTTTTCCCTAGGAAAAAAATCGCTGATCTGACAGTTCAAGATTGTAAGCTTTCGCTTACATAAGGTCGATCAATCAGCGTTCACTTTTTTAAGCATTTGCTGATCTAATATAGACCCTAACAACAGTTGTTATCAGAGAAACCTGATAATTATTCTTTGAGCTATGTAAAGGTTTAGCTTCCCTGGTATGATGTTATTTACAGAGGAAAAAATTTAGAAGATCAACATGTTTTACAGCTTTTGGTCCTTTTCCGTTATTGGGGCAACAAGTACTTCCTGATTTCCTCTCGTTTTCAGACAACAGAAATGAAAAGTGATGTTCATCGGCCAAATGGGAAAGAAATGAAGCAGCACGGGAGTGGCTGAATGTTTTACAATTGTTAACAAAGTGCAGCAATTCAAGTATAACAAAAGGGTAACAGTTCATAAAGGGAAAATATTACAATGCGTTCGTTCACACACTTGCATACACACTCACTTCTATGCATGTTGAAAAGCCAACGCATTACAGGAATATGTTACTTAAAGACCACTACAGTCTATTTATTTTTTATTTTTTTTGGGGGGGGGGGGTGGCATTTAACTAATACCGGCAATCAGTTCAGTGAGACACTTGATTTTTCTCAGAAGATTGTATGCTAATTCACTTCCTTTTAAACCCCATTAGCATGCATTACATCCGAGTAAGACAAGTCTGTAAGTCAAAAGATTGTCATTATTTATTAAGTGTGATTGACCACACAATAAATTTGAGAAGAAATTAAGTGTGTATGGCACCCACTTCAGCAACAGCTGAACGATCAACGTCATAATGAGCAGTAGGATTCCAAATGCTCATTATGACTGTTGTCCCAATAATGGAAAAGTACCCAGCTTTTTAAGCTGTAGCACCCATGATAGCATTGTTTTACAAAACAGCAAACAGAAGAGGTCTACCCTATATCAACACATAGTTTCAAAAGTTGTTAGGCATTGTAGTCTGAACAGCTTTTTGCACATGTGGGTGCATGTGTGTGTGTGTGTGCGTGTGTGTGTGTGTGTGTGTGTGTGTGTGTGTGTGTGTGTGTGTGTGTGTGTGTGTGTGTGTGTGTGGATGTGCTGACGTTGTCAAAATACTTCTAATGCTGTTCTGTGGCAGCTGACATATGTGCTGCAGCTTCATATCCAATCATTACAGCTTTCAAAGATCTATAACAAAGCTTCCTATGCACATTATTGTTGTCAGAAAGGTACAGAAGAAGGTTACTCTTTTGACAGATTCAGAGGGTATTCAATATGCTACATGTATAACAAAGTAATAATCTGACAACTTCACAGATCTCTTTATAGGCAGTGTTACACCTACTTTACCTGCATGAGGTGTTTTGCTATTTATTTACCAGGAGGGTGTTATCCTTCAGTGATATATGATCTAGTCCAGCACCAAAAATAGAAATGATTAGCAGAATAATCAAATCTGCATGTAAGGTAATGTAAAAGCAATTATGCATGGTCCTTCTTGTGATAGTATATGTGCATAAAATATACACGTGAGGAACATGCTTACTTTAATTTACTTACATAATCTAATGTCAGTGATGTATTTCATTAATTTCTTGCTTTCTCAGAATTCCTTTACCTATAAAAAACTATAATGGAACAAGAAATGAATTCAGCAGTGCAGTAGAAATGATACACTGTTAAGCAGTAAATCTGTTTAAAAATAAGTTTAAGATTGTTGGACTGTAGCAACATAGTCTAAGGATCCTTCAAAATATGAGAAGACAGGTGATCTTGTTCTGGTATTATCCTCAGATGGGTAGTATGTGCATTTTGCCCCCTCCCCATGGAAAAGCAGGAAATTATTTTACTGTTGTTTAAAACATTTGGTTGACATTTATATGCCTGGGGGATAGTATTCTGAAGTGTTGTAGCTTTGTTATCAAAAAAGAGTAAAACTGGCAAGGGATTAGTTAAGTAGCGTGTGTTTGTCTTCGAATAACTATTTTTCTCTGCCAATGGATTAATTACGAGGAGTGTGCTTGTCTTTGAATATCAATTTTTATGGGTTTTCCGGTTATAACTACTTTCCCAACCATTAGCAATTATAGCCAGTAAACAATTATACATAACAGCAGCATCTTACTGCAAAATACTTCTTAAATATTTACTACTAACAAATCCTTTTCCAGTAATACCGATGGAATATGAAGAGTATCATGATTACTCGATGATACTGAGAAAAAGATAAACAATTAACAAGAAAAGTTTGTCATACACCTCCAAGTTCTTTTATGACTGGGTCTCACAACAGGGACAGTGCTGGTCACCAAAGAACAGTGACATGAGGTAAAAGTGCCTTTAAAGGCCGTTAGAACTTCACTCTGCCACACTTACAAATAAAAAGTGTGGCAGAACAGAGATCTAACGTCTATTAAAAGCTGTTTTACTGCCTGCTTGAGTGATACATCCTGCTGCTGCTGCATCTCTCAACTATCCCTGGTTCTGTAGAATTTGCCTCATATTTATGCCCAGTCCCTCATAAAATCTTTGATTTTCTCTTAAATCACTGAGCTTTACTGTCAGTCAATAATGCCACTCACAGTTTCATATCTCTTACTGTTTAGAAAAGTTTGATGCAAAACCTCTTTCTATTGACTATTTATGTGAATTAGTGATATTTGATAAACTGTTCCTGATTTTTGATCCTTTTTGCCTCCATTTTTTCCTTTGTACAAAATTCTTAAGCAAAGAAGTTGATTGATATTCTACTGTTGTTAAGTGCTTTACCAATTTGTAAAGCTAGTAAACCACTTCACCCTTCTACACTTTTATTAATGTAAATGACAGTACATGGAGCAGATAAAGCTCTGTGCACTACAAAAAATATGATGGGGTCCCCAGTCATAACCCTTGGTAGGCATTTTTGACATATATGCCAAGATTCAGCCCTTCCTGGCATCCATGTCTTAAGCACATAACCAGGTTATGATCAAAGACCCAGTCATAATCCTTTATATGTTACTCTTGTTGTTACTTGGGTCGTGTATTTGTATATTATTGTGTAGTGGCAAGCATATCTCTAAAATTCAAAACCATGCAGTCCATACCATGTCTTTAGCTCAGGGGCTACACTTACGTATGTCCAATTAATGTAATTATTTAAAGATCAGTACAGTTTGGATTGTGCGCAGTAAACTATACCAGAATCTATTTAGCATAGACTTACATTATAAATACAGATCTATAGACACCTACAGATAGGTAGGTAGATAGCTAATAGGGAAATGGAGTGAGAATAGTACCAAGTAACAAAGTACAGAAATGGTTTTATGAGCAACAACATTCTGAATGAACCCTCTCATGTTCGTCCCTAAGAAAGTCCCTGGCTAGAAGCAGACTGACAATTTGAATAGATCACTAATAAAAGCCTGTAATTATGCCAGCAGCAGGGCTACTTACTGGATTTCCCCCTCAATATTCTTTATTTCATCCAATAAACTATTAATATGCCTTTCCTTCTTGTTTAGCTTGATGATTTAAAGTTGTAGAAATAATTTGTTTGAAACTTAGTGGTGTCCAATAAGATTGCAGAACCCACGTAAGCTTCACACAGGGGCTTTCCATAAAGTCATGTAACCTTAGAGACAACAGAAAAAAAACTGCTGATCTTTTAAACAATCAGTGTGCTGCAGCTGCATAAGCAAGCTGGAGTCGGTTAATGTTGGCAAGAAAGACTGACATAACCTTGATTTTCCTGTTTTTGTGTAGCTAAACTCTAATAACTTTGCATGATATACTAATAAAAAATATAATGGCAAGCATACATGTGCAGTTCTTGAGCATGACTGAGTTCAATGCAAGGTGTGTAGACACCAGCCTGTTTTGCTTTTTTATTTCTTTTACTTCAAATGCCTTTTTTTAACAAGAAACATCCTTATCAAATTATCATGTATGACCTAGGCAGTCTTACATCTATAGAAATGAAAATAAACCATACCAACACAATTTAAGTTGCAGACACTATATATTACAAACTATGCTGACAGAACTGCAGCTGCACACATTATACATCACTTATAATATACCTAGTCAGGTCAGTCAGCCATTACATAGCTCATTCAAATCCTGCCTTCTTTTAAACCTTGTTCCTCCTCTGCATGTATTGATCCCACAATTCCCATTTTCTCCTGTGTAATTTGCTCCTACCCTTTTCTAAAGATCTCAGTTCCAGTTGTTTTATCTCTGTTACTATCTTTGCTTCTTCTACTATAGTCAGTTTAGACTGTGATTTCCATAAACCAGGTTGTTTTGCTTTATACTTCAGAGGCTATGCCTATGCATCCCATGATGCTTTACCTAACTGGATCATATAGTCATAGAGGGCTATAGAATTCTGATGTATGATCAATAATCATTGGAATAACTTTAACATAAGAGCACTTCTATTTTGGTTTCTGTTAAGGTTCTCTCTATCATGAATTATTACTCTTTTGAAAAGTAAAATGTTAAAAAATGAAGCATTATCATTTTTTTATATGCATGACAAAATCTTAGTAAAACTTTGTTGCATACCATAACAGTTATTTATGCAGATATAAGCATTATTATTCTTTCTTTCAGTATCACAGCATATTTATACGTGTACAAGAAATTATTCCTGTGGTTTGTGCAATAAGTTATAACACATTTAAGAGAACTGTAAAAACAAGGAAACGTCATAAAACTGTGAAGATAGATAGAGGTCCAAGGTAAGTTTTGTGCATTATTCTTCATTCTAGTTAGTCTTTTTTATAAGCCACTTATCCTAGTGAGCATCAAAGTTGAAGAAAACTGATTACAGTGGACGAGTCTTCCTAAAAACAAGGAAACATTAGAAAACTAGAAAGACTGAGTCCTAAAATGAGTTTTGTGCATTGCTCTTCCTTCTGTTTAACATTTTTAAACCACTTATCCTGGTTAAGTGATAAAGTGCAAGAAAAGTGAGTGGAGCAGAACAGACTTCCGGATTCAAAGCAGTATAGACATTTCCATCTCATGCAGTAGGATCTACAGGCATAGCTGGCTTTAGGCACCAGCGAGCCCTGCGGTCACTAGGGGCCCCCTGTTCCTGGGGGACCCCCAACCACATCAAGTTATCTTATCCTGATATTTTGTAACACATCTGTCAAACCAACAAAAGCTAGTACAGCAGTCTTGTGTACTTAATAAACCAGCTGGGTAATAACTCTTATTTATATGTCCTTTAAAATTCAAAGATATCTCTTATGTTCTTTAACCTGAACAGGGCTGTGATATGACTCTAATAGGATAACACTAATGATAAACATGAGGAAGGTAAGTGCTAGGGAGATCAACAGCCCAGAGTGACTGATCTCAGTGTAAACCTTGTATTTTAAGAAGAGCTGATGCTTCCAATATTCAGGGATGTTTTTTTCTTTCTGGAAGTTTTATAAGTACTGGCAGAACACCAAATACATCTTTGCTGAAGAATTCAGCTAGTGCA
The DNA here is from genome assembly GCF_019279795.1 of Protopterus annectens. NCBI lineage: Eukaryota > Metazoa > Chordata > Ceratodontiformes > Protopteridae > Protopterus > Protopterus annectens. Next base: position 1,187,593,797 of record NC_056741.1, read on the forward strand.
TAAATAATAGCAGAATAAAGGCTCAAAATCAGAAACATGCCTTAAATATTATTCTAATTCATTTAAAAAGTTAATAGAATAACACCTTTTGCATCAACATGTATTTTTTGGACAATAAGAAGTATAAAACTCTGTCTAGATTTATTGATTGTCTGTAATCCTGAATGATTTATAGGAAATCAAACTTTTTATGATGGACAGAGCAAAGGTATGAGCAAAATTTGTGAAATCAGGGACAGCGGCAAGTATGCATTACCCCCCACTGAGGTAAATAAAAGTGACTTACTCCTGCTGCTATTTGATGACTGCTAAACACCAGTCACAGATCTAGTGTAGCTGTACTAGCGTTGCTATTTGCTGAAATAAGTACAAAACTGGTATTGTTATGGCTTACGCTTATGTGTGTCTTAAAAATATCACTGATTTTTATCTGTGCATACACTAAATAATGCTAGGACATATACATTATTCTTCTGGGTAAAAGTAAAAATTACAAATAAGAAGTAATTATATTTGTTTCAAAGGTATGGCATATAATATATCATAGAACATTCAGACACAAATCTTCTAGAAGTCTGGTGGCCCCTACTCCCCAGACTGTATAACGGGATACAGGGGATTCCCTTAATCATCCTTGACTGTGTGGGGGCTCCACAAAAGCTGTTGCTGGTTGCAGAAAAAAATGTATTAATTGTTTGATTCTGCTCTTTAACCTGAACAGGGCTATTTATTTATTTATTTTATTTTACATTTGTTGACCGGGCTAGTCCAGCTGGATAATTTCCATTTTCAGTGGAGGCCCGGGGAGAAAAGCTCCTCAGATTAAAGCAAGGTTATAGAAATGAAACATTTACAATAAATGCCTGTGACACAGACAGAGAGCACTAATGCATACATATTAGTCTAGATCAAGTAATAAAAAACATATAGTGCTATTTTTTTTTTTTTTTTTTTCAGTCATTCATTGAGTTATTAGTGATCATTGAGAAAGGTTGCAGTTTTGAAATGAGGAAATATGATAGTAGAATAAAGACAGTAGATTAGTCTGGGTTGGTACAAGAGCAGAGCCAGAAGTTGTTCAGATGTAAAAGAAGTTGTTTTTTAAAAAGATGAAAGGAGCCTAGAGAGGTAATGTGTGAGGGGAGGTTATTCCATAATTTGCCTACTGAGTTAGAGAAAAGGCAGTTACCTGCAGAATTTATAATTCTAGTTGTTTTGACTTGTAGCTTTTCAAGGAACGCAGTTGTTTCAAGTTATTATAGGGGGTCAAGAGGTTACTAAGAGCAGGTGTCTTTGCTGGTTGATATAGAATGTTATGTGTTATTAAGAGTTGTTGATAGATAAGTTTGTTAGGAAGTTCCAACCAGTGTAAGTGTTTTAAGTTTAGACAATGGTGGGTTCTATACTGGGATGCTGTGGCAAAACGAGCTATATTATGGTAGGATGTAGTCAGTTTCCTAAGATTGCTTTTAGAGAGATTGGTGTAAATAGAGGAGGCATATAGTAGGGTTGAGATAAGATGTGATTGTGCTAAGGTGGTTCGTGCTTCTGGTGTAAGGAAGGGTTTAATTCTATACAGTGAACCAATCTTTTATTAACTGCTTTTATAGTGTTATTGATATGAAAATCATAGCTAAGATTATTATCAATAGTAACACCAAGCAGTTTGGTAGAAGAGTCGGGGGAGATGAGGGAATGATCACTTGCAGTAATAGTGAAGTTTAGTTGAGAAGATTTGTGGGTAGGTGAGAATAGTAATAGTTTTGTTTTCTTGGGGTTGAGGAGAAGACATCTTTTTGAGAACCACTGTTCAACGGTAGAAAAGGTAGATTGTGTCAGTGAATGGAGTTCAGTTTGAGTGGAAGCTGTGCAAATGATGGTAGAGTCATCTGCATATTGTATACAGGTAGTGTTTTGGATAGATGATTGGAGATCGTTAATAAAGATAGAGAATAAGAGTGGGCCTAGTATAGATCCTTGAGGTACTCCTAAAGAGACAGGTAGTAGAGCAGATAGAGAGTTTTTCCATAGCACTGCTTGTTGTCGATTTTCAAGATAGGATGAAAACCAGGTTAGGGAAGAGAAATCCAGGGCAAGGGATTTTAATATGTGTAAAAGAAGTGTATGGTTGACCATATCAAGGCTTTAGACAGGTCTAGGAAAAGAGAAGAGGTTAGTTTATTGTTGTTACGGTTACAGTTGATGGTGTTGGTAAAAGAAAGTAGTGCAGTGGTAGTACTATGTGCAGGTCTAAATCCATGTTGAGTATTAGCTAGTAGGTTGTTATGAAGGAGATGGTTAAGTATTTGTTTATGTATACATTTTTCCATGATTTTAGCTAGTGGAGATAATAGTGCTATAGGGTGAAAGTTTGAAAGGTCAGTGGATTTGCCTCCTTTGTGTAAGGGTATGATGTGTGATATTTTCCAGATTGCTGGGAAAGTACTTTCTTTTATGGATCTGTTTATTAGGATAGAAACAGGGTAGGCAATAGCTTTAGCTGCTACTTGAAGGAATTCAGCAGGAAGCTTATCTGCTGAGGGGGTAGTGGGTTTAAGTTTTTGTAAAAGAGATTGTATGTAGGAGGTGGGTATGGGTTGAAGTTGAAGGGGAAGAAGGGAGTTGTTGATGTTACTTAAGAGCAGTTGGGAAGCATCAGGAGATAAGTGATTAGCTAGACTTTGTATGGAAGTAGTAAAGAAGGTATTGAAGTTGTTGGCTATTAAAGAGGGATTATCAGGGTCTAAATTCTGTGGGTTGGGTGTAACTACTTTGCCTGGGGTATGATACAATCCCGCTAGGATAAAGCTGATGATGACCTCTGCTCTCAACTGCACCTATTCTAATACCAGCCCTGCTCAGATGTGTGTGTTTACAGAAAGCTGCTGTAGGTTATAGGGGGGCACTAGAGATAATTTAGTTATTGCTTCTTTAATTTTCATCAGTCAAACCTTAGATATGTGCACAGGAGGTCAGCATACCCTGTGTTGAGGCATGCACAGGAGGTCATTATACCTTGCGTTTGGATTGAAGACAGTGTGTTCATTGTTTCTTTTACTTTTCTCACATACCTCAGAGCTGTACAAAGGTTATTATAGCTTATGTAGGGGGCATATACTGTCTAGGAGCAACACAGCAGAATACATTACTGCAATCATTTTTTTCACTTTCCTCACAATCACCTTAATCATAATTTCTGTTCAACCCATCATTGATGAAAAGGTTGCATAAAAATAAAATAAAAAAACTTTAAAATGCAGTTAAGAACATATAGAAAGTTACGGCTTACTGAAAAAGCTGAAGAGTAAAGGAAAATATGAGAAAAGGAAGAAAAAAAGTAATTTGCATGGTGTAGGGAGCCCAAGATAGGAGGAAACACAGGGGAGGACTAAAGGGTATTGGGGGGTAGGGCTCCATTTCAACTAAGTCCAGACCTGTACATAGAGTTGTTGTAATGTATCACTGTTGCAACTAAATGCCAGTAAAAATAAATGCTCCTTTGTGAGATGGGCCAACATAATGTGGTACACAGGTCTGTTGTAATGCAATAGTATTGTAGCTACAGGTCAGTCTGTGCATACTACACCTAGTTTGCAGCATGAAGTAAAAGGTTGCTTAGATGTGGTGGCAGTGGCAGGGTGATAGGCAGGAAGTGCCTAGGGTGCCCCCAACATGATATTTGCTGAGGGCCCCTAAAATGCTAACACCGTCCCTGTCTATAGGTAACCTTAGGTAAACTGAAAGATACAATCTCTCTAGTATGTCATGGATTTGCTCCAGGACCTCCTCTTTGTGGGCTGTGCCTGGTCCACCTCACTTGACAGATGCTCAGAAGCCATTATCACACATTGCCCAAACCTCTTCGGTTGATTCCTCCCAACCTGGTGGAGCAGATGTTGTACTCTTTGGACTTCCTAGATCTTTATGTTTGTCACTGTGTCTTGGTGAGTAAGTCCTTCTGATCATCCTCAAATGCTTGCAACCACATGTGAGTATGAGGACATGCACTGATTAGTAAACCAAAAGCTTTATCCTACAACTTGCTTTAGCATCACACACCTTCATAATGCCTGTATTACTGTCTGTACTGTATTCACCAGTGGGTCAGTCTCTTAGGTTCACAGGATGGTCTGTTCATAGGTAAGTACTAGGTAATCAGTCTGCAGATCTTTACAAGCCTAGCCAGTTACCCATATTTAAAAGTGTCCTCCAGCCTCACGGAGACCAATACAGGTCAGATTGCAGGAGAATTTGAGTCCATGCATCCAATTATTTAGGTTTACCTTGTAGGTAGCAAGGGTGCTACTCTTCTTGACATCTAGTGGAGGACATTTTTTCAAAAGGAGGGGTATATATTGGGATATAAACCTCTGACACCAAAGCATCTTACTTATCCATTGGTGAACATTTAACTCCTTAAACCAAGTATTTAAGGAACCAGTTTTCTGTGAAGGAACATAAGGACAAAGTGATATGGATGTTTTATGGCTTGAAAGGATAAACACAGACACCCCAGAAGAGTGGATAAGAAACAGTACAGACAGATAACTATACCCTCATAACTATGATTTTTGAGACTACTAACCTTTTTAGCTAGGAGTCTGAGTTCCTTCAAGTTGATTGACATGCTTAGACAAATACATGCAAAATAGAGCATTATATTCAATAATGGGTCTGATAAGATGCAAGTAAAAGGGAATTAAGACTTCAATGGATCTAGAAGAGATGCCTTTAAAAATAATCAAGACAGGTAAAAGACTTTCCTAACCCCTGCAGAAATGTGGAAAAAAGTTAAGGAATTGTCAACAACATTACTTAGATCTTTCATGACAGTATCTGATTGGAGGGGTGTGTCACCTATATAGTATGTTAAAATGTTTTGTTTACCAGAATTAACTATACTACATGTTTCACTTAAGTTTAAGAGTATTATCATTGCACCTACTGTTAACATCATCTAACCCATGCTGGAGCTATTTTGAATCAGCAGAAGATTGAATAACAACTCTCAATTTACAGTCATCCGCAAAATTTGATAACCATAGGCCAGGACTGTTGGCCTGAAGTTCAGAGAAGTTGGTTTCAAATAGGAGAGGGTCCAGCACTGAGCCCCGTGGTACACCACTGTTAACATTTTTGTTTTCAGATGTGTCTTCTGCAACATGAACCAAGTGTTCTATCATATAACCAGTTTGCTATATGTTGCAGAAAAGACTACTGTCAAAGGCTGAGGTTACGTCTAGATATGCTCTTTGTACTATGTAACCACTATCCACTAATTTAGTGAATTTTTCAAAGAAATTAATGAGGTTAAAGAAACTGGACCTTCTGAAGTTTTGGAGTAAAAGATTTTCACTTCCTGATTAATGAAGTCTGAGATAATACAGTATGTCCCAGAGTTTTAGATATGAAGCTAGTAAGACTAATGGGTCTGTAGTTACAATGGTCTGTTGATGGGACACCCTTATGCAATGGCATTACAATGGCTGTTTTCCAGGCTTAAAGAGCATAACCAGTGAAAAGACTTTGAATAGGTTAAGTGGAGGTTCAGACAAGCCATATTTGGTACTAATAATCAGACAGCTTGGTATGTTATCTGAGACCATAGATGGATATCATTAGCTTTTGTGACAGATGTAACACGATTTGTTCCATAGTAATTAAAGAGATAACTGTGGATGTGACTGAGGAATCTGTGGAACAGCAATAAATGTCAATGGCATAAAAATTGCACTAAATTTGTGAGCTATGATATTGGCTATTTCTTTTGGGTCAGAGTGGGCAATATTATTGTGGACTATCTGTGGACTTTGTTGAGTCTTATTTCTTAACTTTCTGACATAGTTAAATATTTGTAATTATTTCTGGTTTGTATTCAACTCTGAGCCTCCTAATGGTTCCCTTTAGCTTTTCACTAAAGTGTGCTGTTAAGTAAACTGATACTTTTTATAAGTATTAAATAATTTATTTTGTTTGCTATATAATTTATTTATATCTTTGGTGAGGATAGGGATACAGGTATTAAAGTGGGAGTAGAAATCAGACACACAGCCAACTGCTTTAGCAGAGGGATCCATCAAAGGAGGATTACAGTGGAATTTATTTATCAAGGAATTGCAGAAGGTTTGCCTTTGAGAAGTCCCTTAATAGACAGGTATTTGCAGGGGAAGTACCACCACATTTAAAAGATAAGATCAGTGTTTAATGGTTTGATTTCACAAAGGAACATGATGCACATGGAGGTGTGCAAGAGGTGGCCATATTTCTGAAGAAAAGAATGAGGTTATTGGTGCCGTTAACTATTTGTAAAGAGGGTTAGGCACTTGTAATGTCAGGGAAGCATTTGGCAGTGTGTGTACATCAGCTAGTTTATTAATGCATAGTTGAAGTCCCACAATGAAAAGCTGTTGGCTTTAATGGGGGTTTCATTTCCAGTGTTAACATAACTATCTCATTTAGTAGGGGAAATGCAGGGCATTCCACAGCATGTATGAAGTGATAACTAATCTTGTTTAGGGTGATACAACATGTAGGACCACTAGTGTCTCAAGGAACCTGTCATAAGGTGATGATATCACTGACAAATAGTGATACCCCCCCACAATTGTTAGTAGTTCTGAAAACATGATAGGCACTAAACTCAGGAATGGGGGGGTGCTTACATTGTTTTGAAACCATGTCTCTTTAACTACACATATATGAATGTGTTAAAGTTGTGGGATGGCCTCCACTTCAGACATTTTTAAGATTCTGAGCATTCAGTACAGCCACCTTAATTATAATTTACTGGGATGGAATGTCCAGCAGACAGACTCTTCCTTAAAAGGCACTATGGGGTCAGCAAAAGGTTTAGCCTGGAGCACTTCATCCCTTCATTTTTTTGTAACAAAACCCCAATGTACTTAAACTCTTACCATTGAAGTAGCTGCTACATTACCTGAATCTGTTTTTTACACTACTGAGTGTCTAGCCCTGTTTTGGCATGTAGTCTATGATCCATGTTCTCCTTTCCCCATGGAAACATGAAGAGAACATAAAAAACTCCACAGAGGCATTGAGCAGAGGTCATGATAGAACCCTGTACCTTAAGTTTAGGAGGCAAAGACCTTAGCCATAATGCCAACCAGGTCCCAGTAAACCTGACCTGGGCAGTCCTGGAATGGATTGAACTAATACCAGAAAGATTGGTAGAACTATTTCAGGTTGTGTACAAGGCCCAAATGACACAAGTATGAATAGTGTTCAGACTCTGAAGAGTTCCAGTAGGAGTGAGTGTGCATTAGAGATCACAGCTGTTTATACTACTGATGGACTACATTAGCAAACAGGTCAAAGGGGGCAGTTCAACAAAGCTACTGCTTGCAGACAGTGTGACATTACAAGCACATTATGAACAGGAACTTCAGCAAATGATAGCCAAATGCAATGCAAAACTAGAGACATATAGGATGAAACTGGGTACAAATTATGCAGTTGTCAGTGTAAAAAAAGGGAGAAATCAGAAGAATCTGAAAATTGAGAAAGAATGGTGCAATAGGTTAACAGCTTCAAGTATCTGGGAGGGGTGGTTGAGGAGAAGGGAGGTCTGAGTGAGGTGGTCAAAGCTAGAATCAGTGGAACTGTAGCCAACTGGCATAGCGTGTTAAGGGTAGCATGTAAAATAAGAAGGCCAGAAAAGCTGAAAAGTAAGGAGCACAAAAGAAAATCTGGACAGTGAAAGCAAAGCAGATGAGAAAGCTAGAGAGCTAGAGAAGAACTGTGTGAAATGGATGTTATGGTGTACACCGTGGGACAGACAAAGAAATAATGACATCAGAGCAGAAGTCAAAGTAGCTCCAGTGGATCGGGCACGTGCAAGAAAGCAGAAGATGACCTGGTGAAGAGGATATGGGAGAGACAGGAAAAAGTTTTAAAGATTGGAAGCTGCTAACTAATGACCCTACCCTATCAATCAAAGTGGGGGCAATTACCTAAAATAATTTTCAGGAGAAGACTTAACTTGAAGAGTTTATTAGAGTAAAGGAGAATAACCCCTATAAAACATCCAGGGATGTTTAAATGCAAAATGTGTGCCTACTGTAAAGTTATGGATATAGGAAGGACGTTAATTGTTAATGGGGTTACTTATAGAATAGGTAAAAAATTCAATTGTAACTCTAAGATGGTAGTATACATGGCACAATGTCAGTGTTGTCCTGCATACTATAAGTAAGATGGAGTGTAAGTTCTGTGAATGGGTATATGAACATTTATATTCCATTAACAAAGGTAAAACAGATAACGCCTTAGATAAACATATTGCAATGGAGAAGGAACATTCCTTTAAGTTCCGAGTAATTGCCAAATAATCCCTGATGGTAGAGGTGGTCCTCTTTCATTAAAACTAGAAGAATTAGAACTATATTGGCGAATACATCTTAATGCCTACAGCTATCCAGGCATTAATTATGCATGTTCAATAGCATGTTTGCTTAAACTTAAAAGTTTAGTAGGTACCTGTGTTTAAATGTGATTTAATTATATTGAGTAATTTTTCAATGTAGTGTATATAAGCTTTTGCATAATTTTGATGTATACACATTTAAATTTTTAATTATGTTTAAATTTAAGTTGTGTAGTAGTAAACAAGCATTTAATGAAAGGAGTTTTGCTACAATTGTTTAGCTTTGTGATTGGTCAGTTTTGAACATTTGACCCCTTTTAATACCTTTTAACTGAATATATGCATAGCAAGTTTATCTGAAGAAGTTTGGAAACATGTTCTAAATGAAATGTGCTTCATTAAAATTTTGTTTGTACTGTGGCCTCCGGATACCAGTTTTGTTTTAGTTTTCCTAGTTTTTTAGCTTGTTTAGTTGTTTTGCAGAGACAGGAAAAAGGCAAGAGGAAGCAGACATCCAGGAATGAAATGGATGGATTGTGTGAAAGAAGACCGATGACACTCAGGTATGACTGTAGAAAAGTGGCACTGACTCGAGAGAGGTGGCAATAGTTGATATGGCACCCCAAACCCATGTAGGTAATGAATTATTCATGATGATGGTGATGATGATGATGACTTGAAAAAGCTGCTTACCCCACAAATGCAAGGAACAACCCTGCCTGTAGTAAAGAACCATGATTTGTGATTTAGAAATGCTGATTTTCATCAGAATTACTTCTCACAGAGCAACAAACCAGTCCATTGCATAAAAATTGCAGCCACTTAAAGAGTATGTTATCAAGTGTGAGGTTTTTAAGGCAGTACCATATGGGGGAAGGGTGAAAAGAGCATTTGCCCTGCACAGAAGCTTGTGTCGGGGGTACTAAAAGTTTAACAGCTTATAAATTAGCAAATACATGATCAAAATAAATAACTTGTAAAACTGTGAAACAGATAGTTTGCAAGCTGTCTGCAAGTCATTGCAACTGTGATTGCCAAACTGATAGCTTGCAAGTTGCCAAACCTTTGTTTTAGAGATTCAGTGAGGGGAGAAGGATGGTAGGACCAAACATGTTTGCTGTCTGGGATACTGAATTCCATTGGTACAGCTATGGACTTGGGTCCCAAGAAGAGAAAACCTTTAGTGCTAACAAAATCCTGCATTTTGCAAGATTGCCTGACCTGGCTAGGAAGAGCTTCTGTCTTAAACTGGATGCAGAACTATCCTGTCTAGTTTCCTGTTTAAGTTGAATTATCATCTTGAGTTCAGTTTATAAATGTCATTGTTGTAAATAGCATGCCTTAACTTGTAGTACATTTGATTAAACAATGTAACTATTAAGGTTATGCTTTGATTAACATTGCAATTTAGTTGCAATGTTTTCAAATCATTTTTATTTTCTCAAAGTTTCAATTTCAATATAATGTGCCAGTTAATGACTCTTCCATGCTCAGCAATTTAATTTAGTTTATAATGATAACTTTGTGCTTTATTAAATGGCCTGAAATGAGGTATATCAACTATTCTTACTGATTGTGATTTTTCTAATTCTGGAATATTGTACATTTTTTTTTATGTCCAGCCTGTATCTTGTAAAGCTATACATATGGCCTGGGTAATGGCTGAAAATTGTATTTAAGCCAGCCTTCTTATCCAGGTAACAGTAAATAAAATAAAATATACTATTTTTATAAATGATACATAGCTCATAGTAACTTTAATTACATGCAGCTGGGTCCACTGAACATGTACAGCCTTTCTCTGCAATCAGTAGTATGGAGTACAATGCAGTATAAAAAAGTATTTCAAAGCTTATGATGATAGTCTTTTCAAATGCAGTACAGGATTTCAAAAGCATGGCCATGCATGTGTCTCATTTTGCATTAAAGCAGACATATAAATCTCAGTGCCATTACTGTACATCACTTTACAGCTCAGTTCTCTGATGTTATTGAGTGGATAATTAGTTATCTGCAGACATCATACTATTTTGTAGCTGACATTTTGTGTTTGCCAGACATATTTTATCAAAATGACATATGCTTAAATGGTAACTATTTGAAAAGTCAGGACCTGCCAGAGCAAAGTCCTGAAACATGGAATCCAAATGACTGAAAAATGGACTTATGAAGTCCAAGATGGCCATTTCCCAGAATATTGCGGCCACGGTGGTGCAGCGGTTAGCATTGTTGCCTCACAGCAAGAGGTTCTCTGGTTCGATTCTCAGCTGGGATGCCTTCTGTGCAGAGTCTGCATGTCCTTCCTGTGGTCAGGTGGGCTTCCTCCGGGTGCTCTGGTTACCTCCCACATCCCAAAGACATGCAGTAGGTGGATTGGACACTAAACTGGCCCAAGGTGTGAGTGTGTGTGTTCCTTTTGTGGAAGGTTGGGCACCGGGCTGGCAACTCGATGCCATAAAACTCCACTGCCAATCATGAGTGGACAGATGATCCGCTGTGGCAACCCCTAACTGGGAAAAGCCGAAAGAAGAAGATGGTGATTTTGGAGATGGTATATATAAGTTGAGGGAGCTTGTCCCCTGCTAAAAAGAAGCTTAAAGGAGAAAAACAATGTTTGAAATTTATTTTCTGAGTTTTCAGTCTTTTTTTTGGTCTGTCAAGACTCAACATTACAAGTGTTGACATTTCAATAGAGAGCCATGTTAAATACCTGATAATACCACTTTAGCATAACAAGGCTTACGTATTTATCTTTCTTCAAGCTGCAAATGTCATTAATAAGGAAACAAAAGGTTAGCTTTATTGGGACAAATGAACAAGATTGCAGAAGGACAGAGGTAGTCACATGTAACAACTCCACTGAAGGGCGTAGCTGTGTTGCAACAAAATACCATAGAAAGTTGACAGACATGCAGGAATACACCAAAAACTCTATGAAATATGGCTGCTGGAGCAAAACAAAAGGGCAAAAACATCAGCAGAGCTGTCAATGAGAGTCTAAAATGTTATTTTCATTTATTTTCTGCTGGAGGTTTTGGTGTATGTTAATGACAGAGGTCTGAATGTTGGAGTTTCACTGTGCCAATTGAGTTATGGTTAGAAATGTACAATTGCATCCTATACAGTAGAAGTTAAGCTTATAGGATAATTAATTACTCTTGCAGCATCTCTTATAGAATTTGTAGTGAAGGAGGAGAGGCATTACACCCAAAATACAACTATCAGCCATATCTCAGTGTACTGTCCAAAGAGGATGTGCACTGACCAGTGGATCAGTTATGAATTTATTCTATAACTGCACTATTGCAGATATGTAACAGCTTTTTGTATTAGCATATGCGAAGTTCATACATGTAAAAGGCATGGTTGTGTTTCAATACAGTTTCAATACAGTTATCAGCTATGTTCACATCAGTGTTGCAGAACCATGCAGATCTGACTAGTTTGCAGATTATAGAGCTGATAATGCTGCAGTCAAAGTTTGCTTGTGGAGCCTGCAGCAGACACGGTTGTCAAATATACTACCATTAATGTCATACGTGCCTCACCTGCACATGATGCCATAGAAACCATGAGTCATCCTAGGACACACATAGCAGAAACATGAGGAGGAGGTATGGGATGTCCACAACTTTTGGTACCAGTGTTACAACAGAGACAGATTGTGTCTTCTTTGTTGATGTCACTAGTGATATGCTATAGGAACAATAAGAACAACCTCCAATGAAATTGTCATCTGAAAAGCAACCTGTGATGATGTCGTGAGCCCTGCTGCCAATGATGACCAACTGTCATAATATGAGACTACATTGTTATATACCCAAATGGCAAAATGAACCCTAACTTTCATTAGACATACTGAAAATAAACACAAATTTATGGTGGTTTAGTGAGAGGCTCTGTTAAGCCCTGTGTACAGACAAAATGTGCATCCATAATGTTCTGCCCATAAGCTATATGCTACCAATGCGTTCTTTGTCCTACTTGTGATGCACACTACTGTTAGTTAGGCTGGGTATATGGGTGATCTGTATATGCACCACTGTATGGATGCCACATAGTGGATGGCTTGGACTAACCCCTGGCAAATAATACCACAGACAAGGGTGTAATTTCCAACAGTGCTGAGATCCCCCTTCCTTACACTTCCTGGTAGAAAAACATGGCATGGTCTTGGATCAAGCCTAACAGTTAGGCATGCAACCACCAAAATGCAGATAATCAAGACCAGGAGTTATTAGCTCTCACACACACACACACACACACACACACACACACACACACACACACACACACACACCATACCACATTGACTATCACTATGCTGGAGGTAAGACATCTATGCTCATGTGGTGCCTGATAGTAATGTGAGACATTGTTTACATGTTGATGATCTTCCTTGTATTTCCCAGGTTAGATCCCCTACTAGAGATATGATGATTTTGGGTGTAATATATAGAATATAAGAACATGATGCTTCTCATTTGTACTTAGATGCAATCACTATACAGCTATGAAGGGTACACACAATGTAGCATGCAAAACATACACATACACATACAAACACACAAACACTATTGTTAATGCCATAGGAAGGCATGTCTATGGTATCCATACAGCTAATATATTAGTGCAGCTTGAGTTTGATGTGTCACAACCTGACATTTTTGTCCTGCTGTCTGCCAGCTTGCTAAAGTTTCAGCCACATTAAATTCCCACCTATACTTGTTGGAAACTCTAGTACTGGTTATTGTACAACCACTGCCACTGTGTCCAGAGCCATGTTACATAGCATACAAAATACCACAACATACCACAGCAATGTAACATGCTTTGGGTGGGGTTTTATAAAGTGCACTGCCAGACTTTCGAGTCAGTGAAAATGCATATCCAGAATTGCAATCAAATGCTCAGTGATTTTTCATGTCTGATGATATTCCGTATCCTATGGCTCCTCAGCATGGTTTGTGGGGTTGTATATGGGTGTGAGCAGTCAAGCCTTGAGTGGGTATTCTCCATCCTTCAACATGAGACCATATGATATTCTGCAGCTCTGGAGTGTGTGCTGTACATACAATCATATGAGATGTGGAAGTCTTAAGTGCTGCAAACATGATGGGCACAAACATACATTACATAGACAAAGTGGTCACATACCACCTTGCAAAATACTGAATGGAGTTTATCCCTACTGTAATAACAAGAATATCCCCCATCCTAAGTGCATGGATTTCATTGTATGTGTGAGTGTGGTTTACTATGAAAATATTGAAATTCATAATAAAATATTAGTAAAACTCAGTCCAAAAAGATGCGTGACTTTCCAATGAGCAATAAAATGAAAGTAGAAATTCAAACAAATAAATCCATGTAAGTTAGCAAATTGTTTATTCCAAACGAGTAAGCGCTTTCGCCAAAGGCTTCTTCAGACTCTTTACACAAACTAAAACTTTGAACATCACTTTTAAAACCAACAAAAGCTTGTGATAGGATCTCTATAATCACATGTTTCCTTCATTTAAAAATACAGTAACCCATTAAACTCAGTTCCATGAATGTTACCTTGTTCAGCTAAGAAAAATACTGGTATATTAAAAGTAAGAACTGAATAGTTCAAAATAAACATACATAAAAACATACATAAAAACATACATAAAAATGCATCGGTGCCCAAACATACATTATATTATATTAAACAATTGAGTATATCTCAGAGCCTTGTCATATTTACTTATCATCTCATGGTGCTTTAGGAAAATCTCGTACTGAACTTTCAGGCAGTATATATCAAAAAGCCATTTCAGACTTGGTTAGTATAACCCAAACTGCTTGTAATGCACATATTTACAAAGTGTGACTTTAGATATTTCCGTGTTTTACTGGAAGTTCATACTATCCAGAGTAGACTCAGAAACAGTCAACAATTACAGGTGGTTAAAAACTTGTATCACATTAGTTAGGCTATTCTCGTATAAATCAAAAGTTAAAACAGTTTTTCAAAGTTACTTATTTTCTGCAGACTCTGAAACGCTTTTAAAAATCACAGCACAACAAAGTATTCCTTGCGTATGTGCCTGGTTAATTCTTGAATGCAAAACAAAGAACGCTACTGTGCGTACTTACGCACATAGCGTTCATAAAAATAAACATTGTGTCTATTTAAAAAGCCGATTAGGCTTACAACAGGCATAAGTACATGACGAGCTTTTCAATAGCTGTCCATTAGTTCATGCCTTAGTCTCTTCAATCTCCGTTAATAAACAGGGACATTTGACATTTCAGGATGTGAACGTAACTTACAAAAATGTGGGTGGAAGAATGCTTCAACAATAAACGAAGCAACAAAACGTCTATATGGAAACAGAGCAATATCTTAATAATTAACTTGACTCTCGTACAGATCCACAATGGTGGAAATAAGCACACTGACTTAAGCAACCATTAATTGCACTTTATAATTGTTACATCCTTGATACCCAAATTTAAAATATAGACATTGTGAAATGTTAAAACTCTTATGTGGTGAAGCGGAAAATATAGGGAAGGAATACATGAGGGGGAAAGGGGAAAATGGGAAGTATTTTGGCACATATATTCTGTTAATCCCGAATGGCATGTGCAAATAGCTACGCCAACCTAGTCATGGCCAGATGGGAAGATATTTTTCTCTTCAATAATCTATCATTTATAGAACATGCTGCAATGTACTGTCGTTTTGTGGACGACCTCTTTTTTATATGGCTTGGAGATGAACCCTCCCTATTAAACTTTGTTTCTTACTTGGACAATACCACGGATTTCTTAAAATTTACTGCAAACTTCTCAGTTAGCAATCTTCCATTTTTGGACGTGGAAGTATTTAGAATGACCAATGGTATGATCAACACAACTATTTATAGGAAAGATTGCCAAAGAAACAATATATTACATAGACAAAGTATGCATCCCGGCCATGTATTTCAAAACGTCCTTAAAGGACAATTTATGAGGGTATCTAGATTGAATCCACAACAAGAAACTTATGTTTCAGGAATAGAGGACATGAAGGAGAGATTTCTGGAGAGAGGATACAAAGAAAAAAAAAAAAAAAAAAAAGAAAAAGAAATATTAGACACTATTAACACAGTGGAGACCTTAAGAACAAGTACTGCGAAACCATATTTTATGGCACATGAAGCAATGACCACTAGCTCAGGTTCCCCTAGGAATGAAGTTAGAGCTAACCTTACTTTTAGTAAAATGAGCCTGCAAGTGAAAAGCATTATGAAGAAACACTGGGGTATTTTGAATTCAGATATAGAAGTTAGTGAGATTGCTGGCCCCACACCTCGTATAGCTTATAAAAACCTTCCCAATCTGAAGAGTATCCTATGTAGACCAAGACATCCACTAGTTAACAGGTTGACAGTGAATAGAAACACAGTACCCTGTGGTCATTGCAATCAATGTATTTATATTAATAAAGAAACTAGTTTTGAGCACCCTACTACAGGACGCATTTACAATTTTAACACTAACACCAACTGTGAAAGTAAAAATGTCATATATATGGCTAAATGTTTAGGATGTAATAGTTACTACATAGGGAAAACAAATAGATCATTTAAGGAGAGGATTAGGGAACACACGTACCACCTTAGAGTAGGTACAGAAACCAATGCATTGGCTAGACATAAAAGTTCAACTGGTACCAGTCATTCCTTTAAGTTCTGTGCCATTCAATGTGTGTATGAAGGATTCAGAGGTGGTGATCTAATTAACAGAACTTTAGAACAAGAAACAAGATGGATCATAAGATTAAGGTCCGATAAACCACCAGGCCTTAACGATAAAATCCAAATAAAGCCATTTTTGAAAAGTAGAAGATTACGAGGTAAAGAGATCTCCCACTAACTGTTCTAAATTCCACATTAGTTAGGTACATTTTCCTCACAACATTATGACCATGGTGTAGATGACCTATCTATATACTCAGACATATTGTAGGCATTTCATATACTTTCAACATTTGTCATAAGAAATGAATCTTTGCACACATATATTTAGTATTGAAAAGTACTGTTTATAAAAACTAATGTAAGACACCTCAGGATGCCATTCGGGATTAACAGAATATATGTGCCAAAATACTTCCCATTTTCCCCTTTCCCCCTCATGTATTCCTTCCCTATATTTTCCGCTTCACCACATAAGAGTTTTAACATTTCACAATGTCTATATTTTAAATTTGGGTATCAAGGATGTAACAATTATAAAGTGCAATTAATGGTTGCTTAAGTCAGTGTGCTTATTTCCACCATTGTGGATCTGTACGAGAGTCAAGTTAATTATTAAGATATTGCTCTGTTTCCATATAGACGATTTGTTGCTTCCGCTATTGTTGAAGCATTCTTCCACCCACATTTTTGTAAGTTACGTTCACATCCTGAAATGTCAAATGTCCCTGTTTATTAACGGAGATTGAAGAGACTAAGGCATGAACTAATGGACAGCTATTGAAAAGCTCGTCATGTACTTATGCCTGTTGTAAGCCTAATCGGCTTTTTTAAATAGACACAATGTTTATTTTTATGAACGCTATGGTACGTAAGTACGCACAGTAGCGTTCTTTGTTTTGCATTCAAGAATTAACCAGGCACATACGCCCAAGGAATACTTTGTTCTGCTGTGATTTTTAAAAGCGTTTCAGAGTCTGCAGAAAATAGGTAACTATGAAAAACTGTTTATAACTTTTGATTTATACGAGAATAGCCTAACTAATGTGATACAAGTTTTAACCACCTGTAATTGTTGACTGTTTTACGAGTCTACTCTGGATAGTATGAACTTCCAGTAAAACACGGAAATATCTAAAGTCACACTTTGTAAATATGTGCATTACAAGCAGTTTGGGTTATACTAACCAAGTCTGAAATGGCTTTTTGATATATACTGCCTGAAAGTTCAGTACGAGATTTTCCTAAAGCACCATGAGATGATAAGTAAATATGACAAGGCTCTGAGATATACTCAATTGTTTAATATAATATAATGTATGTTTGGGCACCGATGCATTTTTATGTATGTTTTTTATGTATGTTTTTATGTATGTTTATTTTGAACTATTCAGTTCTTACTTTTAATATACCAGTATTTTTCTTAGCTGAACAAGGTAACATTCATGGAACTGAGTTTAATGGGTTACTGTATTTTTAAATGAAGGAAACATGTGATTATAGAGATCCTATCACAAGCTTTTGTTGGTTTTAAAAGTGATGTTCAAAGTTTTAGTTTGTGTAAAGAGTCTGAAGAAGCCTTTGGCGAAAGCGCTTACTCGTTTGGAATAAACAATTTGCTAACTTACATGGATTTATTTGTTTGAATTTCTACTTTCATTTTATTGCTCATTGGAAAGTCACGCATCTTTTTGGACTGAGTTTTACTAGTGTTTTAGCGTGAGTATCCTACCTCAACTAACAGCAGCTCTGAGTTTTGGATTTGTTCATAATAAAATATGTTTAGCTGTGTGATTCACATGTGCAATGTTATGCATAATAATGAGGTCAGAATGTCAAAGTGCATGTAGCAAAATTATTGCATTTGCACTTTCGACATTATTATTAGTTCCCTACTGCAGATCACATAACGTAATGTTTTTGAAAGGGGGCAAGCCCCTTGTACCCCATATGTGGGGGGCTGTGCCTCCCCCCAGACACACACACCCTGCAAATTATATATTCCAACTCCGAGATTGCGCTACAGTAGGGAAAAGGGTCATTTCCCAAACCCCACTGTACCGCAATCTGTAGTCTTAACATTAATCACATATGGGCAAATGCACAGTGGCATTCATTGCAATGAGGACACGCAGTCTTGCAGGTTGACAATACGGGAATCAGCCAATTGAGGTTCGAAATTCCTGTTTTTACCAAATGTGCACTCATCATTGTCATAGTAAACCGTGTGTGTTTGTGTGTAGTTATGTATGGATGTGTCTGTATGTGGGTGCGGGTGTGTCCTTGATGCTGTGTCTGTGTAATCTATAACACTGATAACTGCAGTAAGTCTCCTTATTATGGATATCTTCAAAGTGACAATATGAAACATATTGATGAATTCTTCTATATGGGAGACATGCATTCCAGACAGTAGTTCAGAATCCTGCTTGAAAATACTTGCAATATGCCTTATAGGCCTCTGAAATTTGACCATGCAGAGCTGTAACTAAGGCAGGGCAAAAAGTGCAACTGCACTGGGCACAAGCTGTCTGGGGGCATTGTACACAAGTGTTGATGGCGAGGGAAGATGTTAAAGCTTTGTAAATGAATGTCATTTCTATATTTTCAATTCAGCTAAAGCACTTAGCTTGTGAGGTGAGAGTGTGGTAATGAAAAATTGTAGCAAGCTTCTTATCAGATGTTTAGAAAGCAGCTTACTATAGTTACAAGAGAAAAGAGGTTTTTTTTTTTGTTTGCCTCTCAACATTACATTGAATCTGGGAAAGCTGCATAGGGGCACCAATTGTTCTGTGACCATGGTTGATGAAATGATGATCGTTGTCTTTTTCTCAATAAATTATCACCCCTAGAAACCCTTCAGTCTGAAATGCGTGACCATTGTCCATTTCCTACTATCTGGAAATTTAAAACATGAAAACTACTACCAACACTCATAATAACCAAATGCCATTTTCAAAGCCAGTGAAGTTGTATGGGAAACAGAACTATAATTCACAGATATTGTAAAACCACAAAAGAAGAAATGACCAGGAAATCTTCACCATTTATTAAAATAGAAATCTTCAGATGACTGCTCTAGCGCCTCGGCTTATCCAAGCCATTAACAGAGTATAACTTGTTTCAAAAACATTTCATTAAATACCTTCACAAGCATGAATTAATCAATTAACCTTAATTACTTAATTTATAAAAATATTTAAAGCAGTATTGTTTTTTAAAGACAAGTTCATAAAAAACATCTGCAGTTACATTCCTGGTTAAGTCCTGCTGGACTCAAAGTATTATATTTTAAAATAAATATTCTTTTTCCCATAGCTTCTTTTTAACATCTATTATACTAGAGTTTTTCATTTCAATACATTCCAAAACAGATACTTGCAATCCACCAAAATCTCCCCCATGTTTTTTAAGGAAATGCAATGCACCTGGGCTAAATTGGCTGCCCTTTTTAATATCACGGATGTGTTCTTTTACCCTAGTTGCTAAACTTATTTTGCTTTCTCCAATATAATATTTATTACATGGACATCTCAGACAATAAAAAATACCTTCACTATTACTACTATGAAAACATCTTTCCTGAAATTTTATGCCATTCTCTCTTGTGAAGGTCTTTTTAACAAAAGGACAGATACTACATTTTCCACATGGAAAGGTTCCCTGTAAAACTCTTTCTCCATATTTAATGTTTTCTGGTAGATGAAACTTTCCATGGACTAAAAAGTCCTTCAAGTTCCTACCACTAGTATATGAAAATGTCACTTTCTTATTATAGGTGTGTGTTAGCCGTTTATCTTTTTCTAACAAATCCCATCCATATTTGATTCCTTCCTTAAACTTTTCACTAAAAAGAGTATATTTTGTCATAAAAAAATTATAATTCACAGCTACTTTAACTAAACAAATCTCTAGCAATATGGAGAATGTACTACTCACTGGTGTTATCTTGATGAATGTTAAACACATCTCTAACACTGTGGACCACCAGCTATTACTTCAATAGCTGGGCAAGACTGGTTTTACTTAAAACATGGTTCAGTGGTTTCCAAAACTACCTTAGAGAAACAGGATCTGTGTAGTATACCTTACAATGTTATCTCAGAAACAACAAAGGAGTGTCACAAGACTTGATGTGATGGGACCCCTGCTATTCTCCCAAGAGTTTACCATAAATTATGCAATATCTTATATAAACAGTTACAAGAGAATTTACCAAATAGGGAACAGTCAAAGTTATAATAATTTAACTTTTCATACCCAAAGTCTGCTGACATGATATTATGAACTCAGAAAAGGCTTTCACAAACTCAGACTCTAAACATTAAGGATACAGAAGTAATATCTATACCCTCAAATAACTGTAATGGTATTTGGGGGTTATGTTAGAAAGCCAGTTATCTATTGTTAGACATGCAGAACAGCAGGTTGATAAAGTTTTAAAACAGCTAAAAATATCCTAAATAGAATTTCACACCAGCTTATTACTGCATCATTAGCAACACTAACCAGAAATGTCCTCATTCCATGCCTTGTCTACCACTAATCTGTCTAAATTCAACAAAATATTGCTATGCTTCAAACACTCAAGAAAATAACACTCCAATTCATTAACTTATTATATATGAGAAAATATCACACTGATAACATGCAGAAAACCAAATTGTTACCAGTTTATGCAATAATACATGTTTTTACTAAATACCTTAGCCTACAAGCTACTGAATGAAAACTGCCGCCCACCTTAAAAAACATAAAACTCCTCAGATGCCACCAGTATATAATAATGATGTCCTACAGCTACAACGATCCCCATACACGGGGGTAACAACAGGAAAGTCCTTCCACAAAACTTCTTCTTTAGCATTGTATAATCTAGCAGATAAAATACAAAATCTAGCAAACCACCTGCTTTTCAAAAACTCAGTAAAGCATACCCCACTAATAAAATGAACTGCAGTTGTTACAGAGAAACAGGGTAGAGCTAGGGAATTGGTGCCTAAAATATTTTACTAAAAAAATCCACTATAGTTAACAATATGTGGCCATAATAATAGGCAGGCAGCTATGCAGTGTTGCTTGCATATAGCTTTCATATAAAACTACAGCTATAGTAGCTATTAAACTGCATTCATGCTACAACTCTTGTACAGAATGCAGTGAATAGTTTAAAAAATATTGTCTTAGTTTCAGGTGTCATTCCAAGGGGATCCAGTATCTGTCTGCCTGGGATGACATGGTTGACAGGCCTTGACGCTTTGTCAGAGATGGCCTCCACCTGTCACCACTGGGATTCCAGATCCTGGCCAAGGGTCTCATCTCACCCATTGCACCTTTTTAGGCAATGTCCCAAAGACAAATCTTCCAACATAAAAGATCTGTCAAAAAGCAAATTGAAGGTCATGCTGCTTAATGCTAGGAGGCGTAACCTGAAAATGCACTCACTGCAGGCTCTCCTTGCACTGGAAAATGCTGATGTCTGTGCAGTCACAGAAACTTGGTTCAGGGCTGTGGAACCCACCCCTGCCTTACTGGGCTATACATCATTCCACACATTCCGACCCCAAAATGAGGTCAAGAAGACTAAGGGTGATGTTCATTAAGGACAGGCACACCTCCAGACTGGTTTGCCAGCATGATGCACTGGAACTGCTCCAGGTGCAACTGACAGTTGGCAAGACATCCATCAAAGTTATAGCCAGCTATAGACCTTCCCACTCCATGACTCAGGACACCCACTCCTCTTGCCTAGATCTATTTGACTCCATCAAGGTACCTCCTAACACCCTGATCCTTGGTGACTTCAACTACCCCACCATAAACTGGGTGAACTATTCCTGCACTAATGCACTAACTCAATGATTCCTTGACTTCATCAGTTCTAACTCACTAGACCAGCTCATCTCATCCCCCACAAGGGGAGATAACATTCTGGACTTGTTCCTCACCAACATGCGTGACTTCTATCCCACCCAACCCCCAACCCCCCCCCCCCCAGCCATAATCAAGCTTTAAAAACTTCTCAAAAGCTGACTACAACCTGCTAAGGCAGGGTATCTGTAGCTGCACACCACCACCCCTCTCAGAGGATGCAGACAACTATGCTGTACTGTACACCAATTACAAGCACCTGTACAACTGCATGGACTCAGCCATACCCAACAGAACTAAAACCTGCTCCTCAGGGAAACACAAACCTGTTTGGTGGACATCCTGTATCAACAGGCTTTACAACAAAAGGAAGAAACTATTGTCCAAGGGCAAAAAGGAACAAATTCCAAATTTGGAAAACTCCCTCCTTAACCTCAACAAGCAAATTAGATTACTAGTGAAATCCTCCAAAGTTAATTATGAATCAAAACTAGCCTCTGAAACAAAGGGAAACCACAAAACCTTCTTTTGGTACAGCAGGAACCTCCATGGTAAAGACCAGATTTGTTCCAATTTAGTACTTAACGGTATCACCTACACTGATCCCGTTGACTTAGCCAACCTGCTAGCAGATAGGTTCAGCGCAAACGTCATCCCCTGTCCCCCCCAAAGGCCCTTTCAACATCTCCAGTACTTTTCACACACCTCACATCTCTGTAGATCAAATGTTAAAGGCCCTATCTAAGGCAAAAAACACAGCTTCCATGGGACCTGATAGTATCCCAAGCTGTATTCTTCACCCTCTCCAGCAAGAAATGGCTTTGCCATTCAGCACCCTATTCAACCAAAGCCTAAGTACAGGCTTCATCACAGCAGAGTGGAGAACTGCAGTTGTCATCCCCTTGCACAAAGGTGGTGCCACTTATGACCCTGGAAGCTACTGCCCCATTAGTTTGACAAGTCTGAACTGTAAAGCCATGGAGCGTATTATTATGGATCTCATAAACAAGGATACAGGCAATCTCAAAGCACTTGACCCCACCCAGTTCAGATTCATCAAAGGCAGATCTTGCTGATGAACTTAGTTGACTTCTTTGAGACTGTCACCAAGGCCCTGAATGAAGGAAAGGCAGTACATACAGCTTACCTTGATTTGGCCAAGGTCTTTGACACAATCCCCTACACAGGCATCATTGAAAAGCTAACACAACTTGGCCTAAATCCCTGTCTCATCAGTTAGGTGGTCAAATGGCTCACCGACAGGACCCTGAAGGTCAAAATAGGTGCCTCCAACTCTGATAGCAGGCCTGTCACTAGAGGAGTTCCCCAGGGATCTATCCTGGGACCCCTACTGTTTGGCATCTACTTCTCAGCAGTCCAGGCAAGACAAAAGGTCTGTAGCTGACCAAGTTTGTGTACTACTGTAAGTTGGGTGCTGTCATTGACTCTCTAGATGATGGTAACATACTGCAAGAGGGTCACACAGCAACTAATGACTGGTGCCAAAGTCATGGCCTCAAGCTAAATGCAAAAAAAGTATCATCATACCATTTGGCATAAACATGGACCCTACTGATTGCCACATCAACGACAATTCACTAAGCACACAACCTGTGGTGAGAGACCTGGGTACTCAGGTTGATAACAATCTTACATTTGACCATCATATAGCAGCAGTAGTCAGAAAAGCCTTTTACTTGGTTCATCTCATACGTAAAGGGATTGCATCCAGAAAAAAGGAGGTTATTACCTCTCTGTACCCCTCCCTCATTATACCAATAATTGAGTATAATGCCCCATTTAGTATGTACCTCTCCAAACATCTGCATCAAATGGAAAGGCCACAGAAATACCTCACAAAGAGAATCCATAGCCTCTAACACCTGTCCTATGTGGACAGCCTCAAATCACTATCACTGTACTCTCAGTATCATACAGGTTGCTCAGAGGTGATCTGTGTCTCACCTACAAGGCAATCTCAGACCCTGCCTTACTAGAGATGCTTCATATTTATAAGTCTAACTCCTATTGCATTACTCACTTGAAAGGCTTAAATCTAATATGCAAAATCAACAAATCCTGCTGGAGAGACAGATTTGTCTCCAAGAGGTTGCCCCGTATCTGGAATAGACTTCCCATACACGTTAAACAGAGTACCTCATTGACCCTCTTCAAGCGTAACCTTGATGAGAGGATAGGAAACCACAAATTTGTCCCAGGAGTTCCACCTTTGTCCCCCACTGACAGGTGTAACAGGTGCTGACTGAAGTTTACTTTTGGGGATAAACTCTTAGCTAGGCTTGTAAGGACCCTAGGGCCATTAGCCTGATAACCTCCTATGATCCTATGATAAAAAGCATAGCTACATTAAATATTGGTTATAATGCAACCTGAAAATAAATGTTGTTTGAAATGTAACCTGAAAGTTAATCTGTTTGTAAAGGTCATTTTGAAAAGTTGCTACTATATGTTGGCCTGGGTCATGGATGAAGAGTTGTTGCTGAAAACCGGTTTTGGACCACTTCACTTATCCAGTTAACAAAGATAAATCAGTCATTCAATCAATCAATTTTAGCTTTCAATGGTAGTGATCGACCATATGCAGTATGCACATCCATATCAAAGCATATCACATAGTCAGTCAAGCGTAGTTGTGCATTCATGCATTAACAGTTCATTATATGCATAACCTGTAGTGTACATTGACAAGATGTCAGTGCTGTCTGGTGGTGTGGTGCCTTTCTGCTGGCAGCACCATGAGTTGTGTAGGAGTTACACATGGGCTTCAGCACCATTTGCTTGAGTTTTATACTAATGCTGCTTCCTCCTTGCACGTACAATTGCAGATAGCATGTTTGCCCACTGAAATGGGAGCTCTGCCCCACATTGCTAGTCTCTGCATATATGTATTACCTCCAAGGTTGCACTTACTTAAAAATAGTATTTATAGAAATAGGGGAGCACTCAAATCTGCATACAAAAACAAGTGCTCTTTGTAAGCATATAGTATGCAAGCAGCTTAAACAGCGGGACATGAAATGCAACTAGTTGTGCAGCTATTGCTATTATCTCTGCTGTAAAAATTGGAGCAGACTCCTGATGGTAGGCCCTGATGTAAGCAGCAGTGCCATTTAGGTCACATGTATTTTTAAACTTGGGTCATGAAATCCTTTTAAGCATTAATGTAAATTAAACATTCAGGTATGAATCAACCATGTACAAGCTGCAAAAAGATAATTTTTGTTGTTAATGTTAATTGTATTATGATGCTGTTTAGCTCATATCAGATATAATTTTGCCTTCCTCTGGAGAAATCACTCCAGCTGTCAGTGTAGACCCATGCACTGCCATCTACATTTTTAGTGTCCTAGTATCTAAAATAAACTCCCAATCCTGAGCATTACTGTCTGGGAGAATTATTATAGCAGCTAGGGGCTCCTTCTTTCCTTGTATCATGGTTATCTGAGACATGCAGATTTAGGATGTCAATTGAGATGTCCTACATCAGTGATTTCCAAAATGAAGTATCTTTCCATTTTCCACAGTGGAATAAGGTGGTGCAGTGGCTAGCATTGCCACCTCACAGCAAGAGGTTCTCGGGTTCGATTCTCGGCTGGGTTGCCTTCTGTGCGGAGTCTGCATGTCCTCCCTGTGGTCGTGTGGGTTTCCTCCGGATGCTCTGGTTTCCTCCCACATCCCAAAGACATGCTGTAGGTGGATTGGACACTCTAAATTGGCCCTAGGCATGAGTGTGTGCATGTGTGTGCCTTCTGTGGAAGGTTGGGTGCCAGGCTGGCAACTCAAAACCATAAAACTCCACTGCCAATCATGAGCAGACAGGTGATCCGCTATGGCAACCCCTAACCAGGAAAAGCCGGAAGAAGAAGTAGGAGTAACATTACAAGTCCTTCAGTCTGTGGTAGCAGTTTTAGTTGTGAAAATAAAGCTGGAGGCAAAATTAGCAGAGGTTTCTTAGGTAAGCCACACCCCTTTTCCAGAAGATTCCCCATGTCAAAGCTAGTAAATAGGCATTGTCCAATAATTTAAACAGGACTACTTAAATTGTTAAAACTGTGAATACTTTTTTTTGGTTTGTATGTGCTTTTTTTGTTTTGTTTTGGTTTTTTTCATGATATTTACTTACTGAGAGATTCAAAATTGATTTTATCTATCTAATGCCTTCATTAATTATGAGTAATTACAAGAAAAGCAAATTGATCAAAAGAAACTACAAATGTGTGCAACCACCAGCCAAATCCCATCTGTCAGGAAAAGACTTTTAATCAGCTTGCTATCCAATTCTGTTTTTTAAATTAACTTCTTATGGGAAAGTCCAGCAAAGGGGAAGTACCTCTCCGAAAAAGGATCTAAGTGGGTATTCAGAATGCTAACACTAACTCAAAGATATTGTAATAAAATAAATGAAGATAATTATATAAGGCTTCCGCTGTGACAGGACACCACAATGTTTCATTTCAGTGTTACACATTTTAAAAATGAAATGAATATCCACTAAGGAAATACCTGGTCCGGATTATATTTTTTATGCTAAACTTCAGGGATTGAGTTGATGTGTGGCACTGAAAGCATTTTAAATAGTGAATCTTGCTTTACTATTTTGTATTGTATGTTGTATTCTGGTCATAGTAATGAGCTGTCCCAAAGGAAGAGCCCAGTAGTAGGTCTCTTCATTATGACAGATTTAATGCAGACTTAACATTTGTCTGGAGAGCAGGATCTGACTACACGATTTGTCTGGCAGTTGTAATATCTGTATTATTTCTGTTAAACACTGCTGCATCTCCTTGCCTTCCTCTTCAGAGAGCACTTAGCCAAAGCTATTTCCTTGGAAACTCTAGCTGTCCATTTATCTTTGTTTCATTCCAAACCATTACCTACATCTACAATGATGCTTTGTTGCAGGGCTGCCAACTTTAAGACAAGGGCTGTAAAATGTTTGATTCTGCAATTTATGAGTCCCATCCATAAATTTGTCATGTTTTAAAACCATTCTAGGATCTGGCTTGTAAGGTGGTGGCCAACAGCTAAATGAGGTTTTAACAATGAAACGTGGTTAAAAATTGTAACTGTGAGCACAAACTGTGCTATCTAATATGATGTCACCACAATAAACTAAACCTAACTACCAAAATATACAATAGGAGTAAAGGTATACATTGTGCTATTTACCTTACCTGGAAAAAATGGACTGAATGGAGTGTTCAACATCAAGTATTTATTTGCAGGTATTTTTATTTTATTTTATTTTTTTTTACTTCATGCCTTTTTCTATGGATCAGACAAATCCACTGCTCTTTCAAATCACATTGTTTCTGTCACATAGTGTCACCAACTTACAATACCAACTGCA
The DNA here is from genome assembly GCF_019279795.1 of Protopterus annectens. NCBI lineage: Eukaryota > Metazoa > Chordata > Ceratodontiformes > Protopteridae > Protopterus > Protopterus annectens. The sequence continues at coordinate 1,187,621,137 of NC_056741.1, forward strand.
TTCACATAGGAATTATAATTGTAAACATTTTGAAACCATATTTTTCTCTTGCTGCTTTTGTGGACTGAAGCTACTTACCCTGTGGGTTGATGCTTCTAATGCATTATACCCCAAAACATCTCACTTACTTGCTACTTCTGCCCATATTTTACTTTTAAAAATTATCAGTTTTGCTCTGTTTTAGCTAATCCTATTACATATTCTTAGCTCCATGGTAATTGATAATCATAATCTATTATTCCCTTTCCTAGTTTGACACAATAATTTTGTTAGGTAAGACTCACCCCTGCTGGTTTAACGATTATCTAAGGGTTTTAATGTACCTCTGTTTACTGCCCCATTTTTACATTAATAGAGTTTGTTTTTGTAAGTTTTCAGGGAGATATACTGCATGATAAATGACTACTTCCTGACAGTAAACAAGATAACTCAAATGCATCACAAATGCAACTCTTTGAATAGTTTTGCATAGAGTAGTCCAAATACAGGCTTTGCTGTATTCTGGACTTTTGGAAAGGTCCTGTGTTGCCCATTTCCTTTCTTGGATAAAGGTAGGCTTCTTTGTTCACCGGTGGCAGCGGGCCAATTTCTAGCTCTTTCAAGTCTCCCTGTATAAATCCTGCTTTGGCGTGGTTTTTGCGCTTGTTACTACTCAGCCAAGCTCCTCGTGGTCCTGCAGAGTGGTGCTAGCAGCAGAGAGGCTAAAAGAGTGACTGCTAACCTGATAAAAGTGGGTTTTTTTCCTGCTACTACCTGGGTGACTGTCCGATGTAGATAAACTGCAAGTATTTCTGCTTCTTGAACTGTTTTAAACTGTTTAAAGCTGTTTTTGCACCTGCACTTTTAAAGTTTGTCCTGTTTGTTGCATTTACCTGTTGAGGCTACACACTCAAGTGCGCTAGCCTGTGCTACATATATATTGCATTTTCCTGCTGTTTGTTGCAAAAAAGAAAAAAAAAATTATCCTTGTTTCCCGTCTTTCCTGACCTAGAGTAGTCCAAATACAGGCTTTGCTGTATTCAGGACTTTTGGAAAGTTCCTGTGTTGCCCATTTCCTTTCTTGGATAAAGGGAGGCTTCTTTGTTCACCAGTGATAGTGGAGAGCTTAGAGCAGCCTATCTATCCCTGGAGGAGTGTTCCCAGCACAAGAATCTGATAGTCTATTGGCCATTTTGGGCCAATTTCTAGCTCTTTCAAGTCCCCCTGTAAAAAAAACAGTTTGGCGTGGCTTTGCACGATTTTGCGCATAGTACAGCATCGGGCAGATCTGCTTAATTGGGTTTAAATCATTCTCGGCTCCACAAAGTCTGCTCTTCACTTTTTCCCTTAGAACTGATCTAGTTTTCATAATAAACACCCTATTCCTACTCTAAAGCCTGGCACTTGCTCACTAAAGCAATTGTATAAGTCAGCACTAAAAAATTAAAAGCACTACACCCTCACAAACTCCCCTTGAGTACCTTGTTCCCCATTGGCCCTTTTTTCAATTATAAAGGAATTCCCAATACTATTCTAGCATGTCCAAAGGTCAGTTGTCAATCTCCTCTCCGATCCCAGCTGGTGAATCTGGGAATCTTGAGGCAATGTTACAACTGCCTCATGTACACAGACAACCCTCTCCTCCCAACAAATTCCAACACATGTAAGAGATGCAACCATATAGCCAAACTGGAGGCTAAGCTCTCTCAACTCAGTACTGGCGTAACCAGTCAGGAGGAGAAGGAAACCACACTCACTACAATTCCAGTCTCACATAGACCTACCCTGACAGCAAACCAAACACATAAACACACAAAAACTTACTCGGAGGCTATAAATAAAAATCTGCCTAAGCAGCAGAGACCTCCAAAGCAGACACCCAAGCAACTGCTACCCCAAAACAAAACACGTGCAACACATAGCTCACAAAGCCAGTGTGCCAAACAGTCACAGCCCTTAAGGCTAAACAACACACCTGATACACTTGTAATAGGTGACTCTATCATCAGGCACACTGACGTCCTGCTCACCAGGCTGAACAAGGAGAAGGTCACGGTGAGCTGCCTGTCGGGGGCTAGGATCCGCCACATAACACAAGCACTCAGGTCACTCCAAGGCAAGTACAAATATGACTCATTAATTGTCCATGCTGGTGTGAATGACCTGAGACGTAGCTCCCTGGACTACATGAAAAGAGACATAGAGGAGCTCTCTGAGCATGTAGCCCAGGCCGGTATGACCCTGACCTTGAGTAGCATCTTACCCTCACCAAGAATGATGCCACAATATGAAAACAAGATGATCAATTTCAACAATTGGCTTAAGTATTGGTGTCATTCAAAGGGGATCCAATGCCTGTCAGCCTGGGATGACATGCTCAACAAGCCATGATGCTTCGCTAGGGACGGCTTGCACCTGTCACCCCTGGGCTTTCGGATATTGGTAAAGGCTCTTGCCACCCCCATAGTGCCTTTTTTAGGCAAGGCTCAAAAGACAAACCCACCTCCATAGGTATCACAAGGGATAAGAAACTAAGAGTAATGCTACTCAAAGCCAGAAGTCTAAACCTCAAGATGCATGCACTCAAAACTCTCCTTAGCATGGAGAACATCGATATCTGTGCAGTAACAGAAACCTGGTTCAAGGCTCCTGAGAGCACACCAGTACTACCAGGTTATACTTCATACCATGCTTTTCGGCCCCAAAACTTGGACCGAACCACAAAAGGATGGGGAGTATCAATATTCGTCAATGATACCCACACCTCCAGATTGGTGGCACAGCACGAAGCATCAGAGACTATCCATGTGCAACTAACAGTGGGTAAAACTGCCTTCCAGTTTATAGCCTGCTACAGACCACCCTCCCAAACCCAGGAACCCCACTCGGCCTTCCTGAGAACACTGGAAAGTTTGAAGGTCTCACCAAACACCATTATATTGGGCGACTTCAACTACCCAAACATAGACTGGGAGCATTACTCTAGCTCCAACACCCTAGCCCAAAGCTTCCTAGAATTTATAAACTCCAATGCTATGGAACAACTTGTTACCACTCCCACAAGAGGGGAAAACATAATGGACCTGATCATCACCAACATGGGGGCTCTATGCTCTAGACCAGAAGTGTATCCCTCACTGGTAAGATCAGACCATAAACTAATCTCACTGGGTATTTACATCCCGACCCCACCCCCTTCCCAGAAAACCACAGTGAAAAACTTCTCTAAAGCAAATTTCACACTCCTCAAAACCGAGGTGGAATCCTTCAAAGCCCCTGGGCCTGTAGAAATACGGCCCAGACCACAGAATCCTTTATGAACGCATTCTATGAACACCTTCAGGAATGCATGGATCATGCAATCCCAAATAAAACCAAGATCCAATCCTCCAAAGGCAGGCGTCCTGTCTGGTGGACCCCAGCCATCAACAAACTATACAATAGAAGGAGGACGCTACTACACGATAGAGCAAAATCCCAAAAAGGGAAGGCATCTCTGATCAGTATTAGCAAAAAACTACGGGCACTCATAAAATCGTCTAAGGCCAGCTTCGAGAGAAAAATTGCACAGGACACTAAGGAAAATCACAAGGCTTTCTTTAGTTATGTTAGGAACCTGGGTGGGAATTCCCAGATATGCTCAGAATTAGTCCAAAATGACAAAAAATGCACCGAACCCACAGACATTGCCAACATTCTAGCTGACAGGTTCAGTGCAAACTTCTCCCCCCCCTCCACACCAAAAGGGCAAATATCTATCCCAGCAGAGTGCTGCCCCCCCCCCAACATCTCAGATGCTCAGGTAAGAGCTGCCCTCTCCAAAGCAAAAAACATAGCATCAATGGGACCAGACGGTGTCCAGGGCTGCGTCCTACATGAACTCCAAGAAGAGCTAAACCCAAACATAAAACTACTGTTCAATCTCAGCCTTACTACAGGATATGTACCCAAAGAATGGCGTACAGCAGCAGTGGTCTCTCTCCACAAAGGTGGTGCCTCAACGGATCCTGGAAACTATCGCCCCATAAGCCTGACTAGCTTGCTCTGCAAAGCTATGGAAAGGATCATCATGGACCTCATAAATAAAGATATTGGGGACCTACAGACACTGGATCCTACCCAGTTCGGCTTTGTTAAGGGCAGATCCTGCCTCTTAAACCTGGTTGATTTCTTTGAAACAGTCACCAAGGCCATTGATGAGAGGAAGGTGGTCCACACAGCCTACCTGGACCTCGCAAAAGCCTTCGATACAATACCCCACTTGGGCATTATAGATAAGCTCACCAGCTTAAATATAAACCCCTATGTCACTAGATGGGTTGCAAACTGGCTCAAGGACAGAACCCACATGGTTAGAATTGCTGGAGCCATGTCAGACTCCAAACCAGTTACAAGTGGCATCCCACAAGGCTCAGTCCTAGGAACTCTCTTGTTCGGTATATATTTCTCAGAGGTACAGGCCAACACGGAAGGACTGTGGCTGATCAAGTTCGCAGATGACTGCAAACTAGGCACCATAATTGACTCTCCAGCTGACACAAGCATCCTACAAAAGGGCTTCATAGAAAGAGACAACTGGTGCCAGAGCCATGGCCTCAAGCTAGATGCCAAAAAGTGTATAGTCATCCCCTTTGGCAAAAACAAAGTGTCCACAAATTACCACATAGGTGGTAATCCATTAAGTATGGAAGAAGTAATTAGGGACCTGGGGACCCAAGTTGATAGCAATCTCTCATTTGAAAACCACGTGGCCAAAGTGGTTAGAAAAACATTTTATATAGCCCACCTAATCATGAAGGGATTCACATCTAGATCAGGGGAGGTCATCGTGCCTCTTTACTCATCCCTAATCAGGCCCATAATTGAGTACAATGCCCCTTTTTGGATGTACCTTACCAGACACCTGCAGCAACTGGAAAGACCCCAAAAGTACCTCACCAAGAGGATCAAAGGGCTCAAACAGATGCCATATGCTGCCCGGTTAAAGAAACTCCATCTCTACTCAGTGGCATACCATCTGCTCAGAGGTGATCTGTGCCTGACGTATAAAGCCATGTCCAACCCAGAATTAATGGACATGCTGCACCTCAGAAAATCCAAATCCCATCAAGCTACGCACTCGAGAGACTTGAACCTCAGCACTGAAATAAATAGGACATGCTGGAGGGACAGATTCATAACCCAGAGGCTCCCTTCACTCTGGAATAAAATCCCAGTCCAGGTTAGGCAGAGTCCCTCATTGACTCTCTTCAAGAGGAATCTTGATGAGTGGATGGGAGATCGTAGGTTTACCCCGGGTATCACTTCTGTGTCACTGTTAGACAGAGGCACAGTATACTAACCTCGAAAAAGGGCATAGCAAAATTCATTTAAAATGGGTGGCGAAAGCCAAACACACTCTGGCTAGGCTTATAAATGCCCTAGGGCAGATAGCCCAGTATGAACCTATGAACCAATATATTAGCTCCTCTGTAAGATCACAGTTTTATCCTTCACAGGTGTTTTCCTTTTTACCCCATGTTGTGCAGCAGTGACATTACTAAATATAAATAAGGAGGTGATGGAGCCTGCCGTCCTGAGAAGACTCTACGTTTTGGGGTTGTTATCCAAAGTTACAACAGATGTTCATCTCAATGAGTTTGATTCTTTGAATGTGCTTGCATGGAGTCTGAGGCTGACATTCTGCATAGCGGATCCAGATAGTTCTCTTAAACCATTAGGCTGCTTGTTCCATGAATTTAGTGACCCATTTTGGCAGTTTTCTCTTTTTGTAACCCCATTATAAAATGTTTCAGTGCAAGGTAGATGGGTACTCAAGCTGTTCCGTATATTGCATACAGTGGGTTTCAGCATGATACATAATTTTATATTTTGCCTTTTGAGGCCAAAGTTTAGGTGGACTAAGCAACCCAGTACCACCTGAATATTTTTTTAAATATGAACAATTTTGCTGTAGTCTGAAATGGACAGAGGAAACAATGAGACTGAGAACTATACAAGATGCTCTTACTCGGCCACCATTTTGTTTAATATATGTATGTGCATGTAATTTATTTTGAATGCGCCCACTGTATTTGTAAAGATTTAAAAATATTCTGCATTACACAAGAACTTGCTCACTTATTTGTTTCATTGGTATTACAAAGTCAATACCTTCCTTGAATCAGTTGTAATTCTATATATATTATCTTGTATGTGTGTGTGTGTGTGTGTGTGTGTATGTGTGTGCATGTGTCTATATCTAGCTATCTATATATAATCTTGTATGTGTGTGTGTGTGTGTGTGTGTGTGTGTGTGTGTGTGTGTGTGTGTGTGTGTGTGTGTGTGTGTGTGTGTGTGTGCGTGCATGTGTCTATATATATATATATATATATATATATATATATATATATATATAGATATATATATAGATATATATATAGATATATATACAAAGAGAGAGGAAGAGACATGTAGGCAAGATTACAACCAATATAATTGGTCATAACATTGTCTGCTTCATCTGGATGAAAACACAAAACCTAACCCTTTTTTTTATTTATTTATTTTGCAGGAGGATGCTCTCCCCACCTCCATCCCTGAACATTATATATATATATATATATATATATATACACACACACACACACACACAAACTCTGCAATCACAAAAACATAAAGAAGGGAGAAATTTCCGAAAATAAAGAAGTGACTGCTAGTGCACACTTAGAAACTTCACTGGCAATATTTTTGTATGGGGAAAAGTGATGGGATTGTTTGACTTTGCCAAGTCAGACTCAACCAGATGACACCTGATCCAGATGAAGTTTACTTAGGTGTAGCTTATGAAAATAACAACAAAACAATTAGGAATTATATGCTTTTAGTTGCAAAAGATAGGTTCAAGCTACCATCAGTGTTTCTGCTGAGGTGTGAAGTGCAAAAGTTTCAGTTAATTAGCTGCTAATGGACATAATTACTTCACATTGCACTTCTAGGTTAATTACTTTCGCATCTAGAAAGGTCTAAGATGATAAAATGGCCTGACTGCAAGTATTAAATCCATTGATTCCAGATGGAACAAGCACATAAAAAATGGAAGCAGATTCTTTATCACTATAAAAATCCACTCTTTCACATAAACATGCACATGTACACATTGAGCTTTTACTGTACTCTCTGAATCACATGGCAGTCATTTCACATGGTGGGTTTCATCATCACACCCCACTGACACCTCCCCCCATAAATAATCCATCCTGCAAGGCTGCTGCATACCTCTCAAATGTCTCTGACTTTCGGGATGTCCATAATTTTACTCAGATTTTATTCTGACCCACATATTCCCTTGTAAAACTGGTAACCTTTGGAGAAAGGTGCTAAACAATACTTAAGTGAATCATCATCATCAACCCCAATTTCCCCATTATGTACATGAGGTTGGGATGTTGTGTCAACTGTCACCATCCCTCTCATTTCACTCCCACTCTTCTAACTTCTTCGACTGCCATGGCTGACTGTGACAGGTCTCTCAAACTAACTCCATCCATCTCTTTGCCTGGCACCCTCAATTCCATCTTCCTGTCTGTCCTAAATCTTCAACAGATTGTCTTCTACTTTTCTGCACATGTGCCAGAACCACCACAATCAGTTCTCCTTGATCTTCTCCGCAACTGGAACTAATTTTGCTTCGGCTCTGATGTCCACATTTCTTCGTCTGTTCCACAGTATGTATATACACCCACATCAGGCACTTCCTCTCCATCACCTGTAGTTTCCTCAACTGCTCTGCCTTTACTGCCTGGGTTTCTGTACCATACAGTAGTACTGGTCACACCACTGTTTTATATCTCTTATTTTTCAGCTTCTTTGGCATTTTTCTGTCATGTACTACCCCCAGACATTCTGTGTCATTTGACTGCAAACCCTCTGATTATAGCATTGATTTCCTTATTCAAACGGTCATTCTGCTCAATCACCCCTCCCAGATACTTGAAGTTTTTACCCTATTCCACTTTTTTCAGAAGAGGCTTTCCCCCACTTGCTGCCATTACAACTGTCGTATCTGTACTCAGTTTCATCCCTTGTGCCTTCAGTTTTGCATTTCCTTCCAATATCATTTCCTGAATTTCTTGCTCAGAGTCTCACTGAAATGCCACAACGTCTTCATACAGCAACTTTGTTGTTCTGTCATCTTTATCCTGTTTGATGATGTAGCCCATCACCACTACGGACAGCAGTGGGTTCAGAGCTGTACCCTGATGCACACTCACTCCCACTGGGAACTCCTCTGTGAGACTGAACACTGTTCGTACTTGAGGTATTGGGTCCTTATACATAGCCTGCACTAATTCTACCAATGTTTTTCGGACTTTAAACTACTGCAGGACTCCCCGAATTGGCTTTCCTGGGGCCTTGTCATATGCTTTCCCCAAGTCTAAGAATGCCCATTTGGACTCCGTCCTCATTTTTAGCTTCTTTACTACTGTGTGACAGCAAACATCGGGTCAGTTGTGCTGCATCCTGATGTGTACTGCTCATTTTCTATCTTACTTTTTACTGCTCTGTGTATTTGTTTGCCAATCAGCCTCTCCAGTACTTTCATGCAGTAAGACAGAAACATCATACCTCTGTACAGCTCCCAGTTGTGGATGTCCCCTTTGAACTGGAACACTGGTACTAGTATGCTTTTTCTTCAGCTATCTGGGAAATTACTTTCTCTCCATACTGTTATAAGTACCTTCAGGAGCCATTTCTCTGTTATCTCACCCAACATCCTCATCATATCTGCTGTGACCTCATCTGAACCTGCTGCATTCCCTGACTTCATTTTCCTTAGTGTTGTTCTTACTTCTCTGAGTGTGGGCTCCTCCTCTTCTTTTACTGTAGGCTTTGTCTGGGGCAGTACAGCTTCTGTGGGGTTTTCTTCATTCAGAAGCTGCTGGAAGTATTCTTTGCATTTGTCTTTGATATCCTGTGGACAAGTGAGCAGGTTGTTGCTGGCATCCCTTATGAAGAGTGTCTGACTATCTTCTTTATCTTTCTGTCTTTCACTTGCATCCTGATAAGAGTTTCTTTGTGTCACTGATTGAGTCACTTTCCAGGAGCTGGTACAGTGCCCTTGAGACCTTATCCTTTGATATTGCAGCTCCTCTCTTAGCCACTTTATTTTCCAGCCAATATTCTTTCTTGGCCTGGCTTGTCTTTGCTATCTCCCACTTTTTCCTGCACTTCAACTGTCTTTTGATGATTCCCTGGGCTTCTGCTTTCCACCACTAGTTTTTCTTATGTACATTATTTTCATATACTTGTTCTGTAGTCCTCCCACACGCTGTTTTGAGGCCCTGCCATTCTTCCTCTTCAGCTCCACCAATTTTTTCTTCTTCCTCAGGTGCTAGAGCTACTTAAGTAAGTAATGGCAATAATTAGAGGTGCATACTTATTTTACTTCAGAAAGTGCAAAGTAATTCACATTGCCTTATTCTGTCAACATCTCAAGTTAAAATGTTAACATTTACAAAATGCCCCTAATTGTCTCTGATTATTTCTGGCGTTGTCCCTTATTGTGATGAGATTTGTTCCTGAATCATTTGAGAGCCATGTGATGCAGTAGTATCGTGCAAGTGATACAACATGCCATTCATTGACACGCCTAGAACTCTGCTTCAAATGGATGGGCCTATTTCTTACAGGGATTCCTTGAGACACATATCTGCCTCGCAAGCATGTTCTATTTATGTAGCAGTCAGAGTTTAAATCCTTGAATCTAGTGTTTCTAGTGCTGTTCATTCTGTGGTTGTGCAAAAGATTCATCAGCCCTGGATCAGAGGATGCCTTATATGCTAGACATATATTGCCTCTCAGTAACCTGTAGGAGACTGAGTATAGAGATAGAGCTTTAATGTAATCTGTGTAGGACAGTGTGTTAATTCCCTGGCTTCTCCTGATGAAGAACCTCTATGGCTGTTCCAACTGTTGCAAATGCAGAGCCATGTACCTGCCGAAGGGGGCATTGTACTCAGTGATGGTTCTGATAAGGGCCAAGTAAAGTAGTACTTTAACTTCATTGGTCTTGGTTGCCATAACCTACTTATAAGATGGGCAACATAGAATGTCTTTCTTACTATCTTGGCTATGTGTTGGTTTTAGGCCAGAATACTGTATACATATATTCCCAGATCCCTTACTACCCGGTCAAGTCTTAGGGGTATTCTATCAATGGAATAATTGGCATGTGTGGGTGTTTTCCAAAGGGTACTGTAATGTACTTCTTGGAATTGAGTTTTAAACAGTGGCTTTGGCACCAGTCATTTGTCTGTATTAGGCCTCTTGTAGGATGTTAGTTTTATGGAGGGGACCATATAAATAAATGCTGCTAAAGAAAGGTGCAGGAAGCCAACTAAGTGGACAAATCTCTGTTGACATGGTTAAAGCAGAAAGAGTGCCTCTACACCAAACTATGCAAAAACTGTTTAATAAATATTTGTTAAAGTAAAGCCCTTTCATTCCTTAACCCGGAACTTCATCAGAATGTAAGGCATACATACATTATTTTCTTAAATATTCATTTCGTAAATAGAAATCGTAACATTTCGAAATTAAATACATAAATTAACCATCCATTCTAAGTTCAAAATGTATATATATGTACATTGTCCTAATTAATTGATCAAATATTAGTTAAAAAAATAAAATAAAAAAAACGTTTAAAGTTGCAATATAAAAATCATTTTGAAAGTCACATTAAATAATAGTACATGTATATAATATCTTTAGACCATAAACTACCAAAAATCATACAATGTTTAAAGTTGTATTGATCACAATTTTTAAAAGTGAATGTGTTGAAACCATTTTGTTTAGACCTGGTGGGTTAATGGCATTTAATCAAAATTGACATACCAGTTCTCTGAATTCTAACTTGCTTTCCTAGTCACCACCTCTAGGGTCAATAGGAACTTAAATCAAGTATGCCAAATGTATATTGGCATAAACCTCTGCAAGTAAAGGAGTGTTTAAACAGTGCATTGCTGATGTTTTTCTTTCTGATATCATAGAGGTGTTCATAAAGCCTTTTAAACAACGCATGTTCAGTCTTTCCGCTATAGAAAGTGGAACAGCCTGTACAAACTGCTATGTATATTATTCCTGATGTTTTACAATTACCTTTAGCTAACCCAATTCTGCTATTAAGTCCATTGTCCTAAATTATTTGTTTGTCAATTAATATATGTGGACATTTAGAGTTGCCACCTTTCCAAATGGCCAAAGTGGGACATTTCTGGTACAAACATCAGATTTTACAGGCCGACACATACCCACAGTCAGTACAAAGGATAGAACTTAACTTTTTTGCCTAAATAAAAGCTTATTATTGTAGCATTTTAGTTGCTTATTCTGTTTCTTATAACATTTAGGTATTTTAGATACAGAATAACTGTTTTATGCAACTATTACATAAAATATACAAAATAATTTTGTCCTAAAATCTCAGGACATTTGCCATTTTTACACTTTTTTGTCAGGTCACAACTGCCCAAAGAGGGACTGTCCCTCGCAAAGTGGGACAGGTAAGTAACCCTATGGATATTGCTTACATGTACCACACTTTTTAAACACAAATAATGGTTCTGTTCCTAAGATGTTAATGAACCACGTGCAAGAACTAATAATACTCCAGTTTTTGTTTATGATACCTTTCATTTTTTTGTGCACAAACCTTTATATAGTATACAAACCTTTACTGGGTGTAAGTACTGTAGGTGGGTTAGATATATTGGGCAAACAATAGGGCACTTTGTCTCTTACTTTACAGCATTATAATAGAGCTCTAATTATTGAATTTAGTGAATGTGCAAAAAAAAAAAAGTAAAGGTATCATATGCAGCATTATAACAGCTCTCATGTTTGAGTTTTATGAATGTGCCCAAACCATTAAAGGTATCATAAACTTCAGTTCAGTGACATGAGTGCATATATGATATTGCGGAACCTTTGTCCAGATAAGCAGATTACCATTATCTTCTTGTCTAGCTTGGAGATTGGTACACCAGAGTGTCATCCAATGCAATCCCCTGTGGCAAGACTCCTAGGTAAAGTATTTGCTTGCCTTATGGGCTTTGATCTTGGTGGACCATTGGGTGCAGGCTTATGTGTGGTGTTTGCTGTTGATTTTACTGTGTGCTTTAGAGATCATTGAGGATAGGTGTTGCCATTTGTAGGCTAAGGAGGTCCTTGATGATTGTGAAGGTTTCTTTTAAGTGCCTCAGTGTAAGATTTTCTATGTGCATGGTGAGCAGTATATGTGGAGAATGCAGTGTCTGTTTTGACAACTTTGTTTGTAAGTGAGATTTTTGCTTTCAAAGAAGTTGTGTATGTACATCTCTTGCATACTGTTAGTTTCTTTAAGGATTAAATGGTTGTCTGAGAACATGACACAATTGCTACATTGTCTCAGAATGCCCATATCTACCCTGTTGGCCACAGAGACATTTGGAAATTGCATATCCATGTTTCCAGACATGCACTAGGGTGGTCTATTATGGTTTAAGGTCTGGGTTTTACAGTGGTCTCCTGGGGTGGTTTCTAGGGTTAAGAGCAGATGTTAGATAGTGCTATAACATGGTGTTAGTGCTGTTCGATGCAGAGACAAGCTGCTCTAAGCTTAACTTCTCTCAATGCTTCACTGTGTTACAGGTTACAGTCCTAATATAGTTTCATAGGTACATTTTACTGTCTAAGCATTTGTTTCTGTACAGGTTACTACCAACTGCCACTGCACAGTGAGTAGATCCATGCAAACACACCTAATTTATAGCAAACATAAAAAAGCTGAAAACTAGCTCCTGTGGCCTCTGGCCTATTGATGACTACATTCTGTGCTCTCATGGAATCTTCCCAGCTCAAAGAGACTAGGCAAACACCTTCTGCCACAAGATGGATGATCTTGGACCTCCTAATGTAAACGCACTGCAGAAATGACTCTCAAGTGCAGTTCATCAACAAAGAACTAAACCCCTGATTAGATGACCCTTCTGAAAGGGGATTTAGAAAACAAATAGTTCAAAAGACCAACAGACAGGTAAAAAGCAATTTTTTCTGTCAAAAAGTAATGATTTTTTTAAAAAATGCTGTCAATCAGTAGCAATCACAATAGCAAGAGCAAAAAAAAAAAAAAAAAAATCAGGTAAAGTAGCTTACCTTAGTCTGGATGCCTCTGGATGCAGTAGAAACACTTTAACCTCTCTAGTAAGGACACCAAGCATTCCTGAACTCGGACTGAGCACAGAGCCATGCAAACACATCTAATTTATAGCAAACAGAAAAAAAATAATTTACTTAATGTATCTAAATCCAGTAAATGTGAATTATTAAAAAAACTGCAGAATAGAAATTATTTAATAGACTGGTGATCTGTCTGATGCTGTCTTGCTATTGTACATGCTTGCAAGTATGTGGTGTTTGGCACAAGGTATCCCCAATGACTGGCACAGCTTGGCTCCAATTAATGAGATCCTGTTATCAGAAACGATGTCTCCATAGCCTGGAGTCAGTCAGCTTAAGGCATTGCTAGAATGAGAGCAGGGCACTCCAAAACAATTTCTACTAGTCATTTGTATAAGTAAGCAATATGACTAACTTGGAGCCTTTTCAATAAATAGGAGACTGCATTCAAATGTACTGCAGAATTCAAATGTACTGCAGAAAATGAATGAGTGAAATTTTTTGGCAGCAAGTTTCACTTTTTAATACAAGTGATTGAGGAAGCCTTTAAAAAGCTGAAGATGAAAGGCAGAATGGTAGACAGTACATATGCAACGTTATGGGAGCAGATGAATCATGCGCACTAGAAGCAGTTGAACAAATAACCCATTTCTCATTTTTAAGGTATTTTTCAAATTTATGGCTCAGTTATCTCACCTGTTTGAATTCCATTTCTTTAGAAACCCACAATGATTTCCATTTAAGTAAAGCTACAACGTGCATATGTCGGTATTTGGCAAGGTACAGCTGGCATCTTAGACCTGTAGCATTAAGAAGTGTGGTCTGGAAAACTTGTCTATACTGTTGTAGATAACAGTTTGCCCAACAGGTGTCAGCAAAGTTTAAAAAATAAGTATTGTGTGCCTTGAAGTCATTGATAGTTGAATGAATGTATCAGGAGTATACATGAGTATGTGCTGTTTCGCCATCGATGATATGAATCAGGTTAATTTTCTTTACTCCTGAAAACATGGGCAAAGATTATGGTTTTGCTATTAGTAATTTTAAAAATAACCTGCTCCATTTGACAATATTGTTGCTATGAAGCATAAATTCAGCCAGATTCTTCCAAGTCCTCATAGCAGTGTACTCAGTTTCTTCTTTCAGAGAACTGTCTCATAACATTTGTGGACAACACTGATGAAAGGCATTAATGAGCTGAAACTTACTCTTTGTAGTAAGTCAGTTGACTGACCCACTTCATAAAGCTGTTAACAGCTGTATGCCAGTTTGAGTCAGCTATGGTCTAAAAACAGTTGCTAGACAGCCTCATAATTCACTTCCTTGTTGAGAAAAATGTAAAATAAAAAAAAATCTTAGAATTAAACACAACAGTAATAAATAGTCCAAAACATTAGATGTTCTTTTAATACCTTATCAATATTTGAACTGATGAATTCTTGTTGGTGGATAAATGCTCTTACCATAAATAAAAGCTGAGTTATGCTGGTGACTAAGTCTGCTTGAGTTTTTCTTCAGTACTTTTACAGTAGAGGAGTTAACATCTGAACTTTTGGACTGTTTAGTACTGTTGCTTTTAATTTTATTTAAGAATTTTATTTTTTCATTTTTCTCAAATGACAAGGACGTGAAGGCAGTTTGCTATTTTCACTCTGGAGACAACTATCTCCTGGCTTCTCTGCTGTGATGCATGCACTTGTTTGTCAAGTGACCACAAGGGCTTTTTTAAGCCTAGCCATGCATCACAAATCTCTGACAAGTTCTGATACCCTTGATAAGTGTAAGCAGAGTTGTTGGATGTAAGGCAGATTTACCAGAGCCATTGGTGATCTTTTGTCATTTGTGTACCAATAAATCAGTTAGAGATTGCGAGACAGAAAATGTAGCTGTGATATTCATGCATGTGAGGCCCACAAATGCAACCATCATGGTAGTACTGCTCAGCTTGCAAAGGATGCATGTTGTCCAGGAATTAAATCTCATTGCAAGGATTGTGATAAAACAATGTACTTTTTATCATACAATATTGTGCTTTAACTTATTCTATAAATGAAGACAGTAGTATGTTTACAAGATATACAAAGATAATGTGCACTGTTAGAATGTCCACTGAGAAAGCACATTTTACACAGCTAGCGAAAGGGTACCAGTCCTCTCTCTAATTTCCGCCGAATGTCTACACGAACAATATTTGTTTATTTTATAATTAATATAAATTGATGATTCACCTTTGGTTCAGTCTGGCCTGTGATTTATCATATATTCAGCACCTCCCTTATCCATCCTGATGTATGTTTCTTTTCCCTTTTTAATTTATGCAAGTATTTTGGGTTTCTAATATCATGACGAGAATGGACCCTATTCCTAAGTCAAAGTATGATTAAAGTTCATGAAATTAGTATTGTGTGTGTGTGTGTGTGTGTGTATATATATATATATATATATATATATATATATATATATATATAAAATACTACATGTATAGTAACATCTTTAGTGTTAGCCAAAAGTGTTCTTCGCAGCACCTGCAATGTGCCCAATAATGACTCCTGCAATTCACATGGAGTTACATGTACTGGTAACATATCTGAGTATGATTGTAAATTCTTTTTATAAGCCCTATTGCCCCTACTACTACTGGAACTGTCTGGGTATCTTTCTTCCACATTGCCCTCATTTCTGCCTGCAAATCCTGGTATTTTATGACTTTGTATCTCTCTGTATGTAAGGCACTGTAGTCACTAGGTATAGCAATTTCAGCAATCGATGCTACGTTTGTCTTCTTTTCATGGACTACCATATCTGGTTTTCCGCATCTATTTTTTGAACTGTTGGTAGCAGGAGATCCCGTGTGATATAGACTTCATCATTTTCTATGATGTTGTGTGGCTCGTGTTTCCAATGTGGTTACACTGAGGAAGGCTTGGTAATTTTAGTTGAAACTGGTCTGTATATGTCACAATAAATCTGTTTTGTGCACTCCACTTTGGGCTGCCATTTTCTCTTTGCATTTGGATTTCCTTTTTGGTGCCGTGCCCTTGCTGTACCTGCTGAGTTTTGTTACTTTGACTTTCCAATGTTTTTCAGCCACTTCAATGCCATAATGTTTGCATAATTTCCAATCTTTTCCTGTACTGCATGGTTCATTGTAGTCTTGTAAATGCTTACTGATAAGCATTAAATTCTAAATAAATAGTTAAACAAATAAAATACCCATCATTTTTTGCACAGTGCTTTCTGATATTACCTGGTGGAATCGATTTAATCTCTGTCTGTTCATGCAAATTTCAGGGTAAATATTGTTGCTATTTCCAAATGCACTTGAATTTCTTTCCCAATCTCTCTTATCTCCACCACTAAGATCAGCAAATACTATGCAAGTTGATACAGTAGCAAAAGAATTGCTGTAAACTGTGAGAAATATTCCCTAGCCTTAACACAGACATAGCAGACTGACTACATTGCCCCATTGTTTACGGCTGTCTTAACATCAAGAGTATAATAACAGCAAGATAACAGGAAAGGTATGTTTGTTTTGCACATCTGGTGATTCGGATGCATATCACACGGTTGTACGTATACATTATACACCCATGTACACTGTGGTGTCTCTGTGTTATGTATTAACAGGGCAGAATGATGTAATCATGTATAGGCAAGGAGCTACTTTTTGTGACCCATGCTGTGGCTACTGATGATAGTGAGATACTTATACCAGAAACACTGTCAGAAGACAAAGTGGCACTGCCTGTTCCCATCCTCAGCGATCATGATTGTAATGGACAGATCCACAGATAAACCCATGGCTGTACACATTGATAGCTCACCATCCCTAAAGAAGGATGAGCCTCGCATAGCTGTCAGCACCTGCAATGTTCCACATGTGGCTGCTACAACAGATGAGTGCACTACATCAGATATAGTTATGCCCACAACAGTGCAGCCTTGCAGCAGTAACTGATGACATCTCCTATTACAGTTTGTTCATGACATATAGACAGTATTCAGAATCAGTTAGCAGATGTGCAGGGCTATCATACAAGCACGGTATGTTGTTACACTGTCCAGCATGTAGCTGATGCAGTGTTGCATAGCATTTGAGAATATGTTGTGCAGCATTATAAGCAGCTCTTTGAGGACATGGAGTCCAGAAACACTATGATGATTGGTCTCATGATGGCTGTGCTGGAAAACAGCACCTCCATTGCCAGCTCCCGGTGGAGAATTTCAAATCTATCATCACTGTACATACTGAATGTGTTTTCCATGGTAAAAGCAGAATACTTATTGACAGTGGTCATGTATGGTGTTGTTGCAAGGTACACAATTTTTACCAGAGCCTGGAGGTGTACGACACTCTGCCACCCCTCATTGTGGATAGTGAAGACATCAGGCCTCCACTGACAGAACACCTCACCAGCAGTGCCCATTCCATCAAGGTCCCAAAATAGCATACCATCCCTTCCATGTTAAGGCCTGAGCCCTTACACCCAATACATGTGTACTGGCAGCAGGTCATGATCGCATAGTGCCACTCCATCCCAGTCACTGAAGGATGTGATCTCTGACACAGAGTATATTTCCATACCACATGACCCATGTCTCCACTTTCTGTGACATGATACATTCACTCAGTTTGCATTGACAACGTTATTGTGTTTCTTGGTACCTGTGTACATAATGATGACTTTGACTCACTGCACCTCCATCCTGTGTGGTATATGTGGTGATGTGTGATGCACAGTATGAATCTATTATGTACTGTCTAGTATAGCCTGCCACTAACACTGCTTGTGTCATGTTTGCTCTTTGTAACCTAGCACAATTACTGTGTGCTTATCATGGCCCATAGATCTGGAGAACATCTCATAATTTTGATTGAGCTGCCATGTATTGTGATTATCACCATCTAGGAGGGTATTGTATGGCCGGTATTTCCTGCTGTTCTGCCTCATTGTCTTGCTCAGATGCTCTTGCTGCAACTTCTGTGTGTTGGCCTGGCCCTAATCCAACATCACCATGGATCTATCCTTATTTCATCTACAGTATGATATTATTTATCTTGGCATAGACCTGACTAACTTGCAGGATACAGAACAGGACTATGGTAGTGTCCGACCAAATGTCGCTCGTCTTGTGTATCTAAATAAGACAATGAGATTTCGGTGTTCATTTAAGTAGTTTATTACACACAAACACATCAGGATGGATGACTGGAACATTAAACTTAGATAAACTAACTAACTGACTGACTACTACACACATACTTGCTTTCACTCTGGCTGCTCACTCAAAATGGCACTCTTGCTTGTACGTACTCAGTACTTATATGCACGTGCCCACTGACTGGACTGCTTCTTAAAGGTACATCACACACTGTGATCTACATCATCCCTCACTGACTGATCTGTATCACAATGACAATGACAATTGAATAGGCATGTAATTATACAGACAATAATAAACAATAACAATCATGTCCAGGTCGCTGTGTATCTAGGATTATGTCTTGAGATACAACCTGACCTCGTAATGTAATAATTAGAACTGGGTTTAGCAACAGGGACAGTCACTTGGGAAATGTTCTGTTTCAGGATTTTCGTGGATACTTTCAGGAACAGATGATGAAATGTTCTCTGGAACAGGAACATTGAACAAATCAGTCTGAGAATTAGAGTCTCCATTACAGGCAAAATGCTGTAACATTGTCTCGGACGCCAGTAATAAATGTTTCTGATTCCACCTAAATTCCATCCCTTGCAATTCCACAATGTACAATCTTGGTTCTTCACACAAAAGTTTCACAAGTCTAATCTGATCAAATCCTTTTGTTGTCTGCATCCTTACTATCTCTCCTTTTTTTAATGGATTCAGAGGTTTGATGGCCTTGTCATAGTAGGACATTTGGGACAAACACTTCTTTAGAAGTTAGGTTTTACTGTTTTGTTGTTTTTAGTGCATGGAATCAACAAATTCTTACTGATTGGTGGTATGGTTCTGGTTTATCTCGAGTAGGTGAACCAAGGATATTATCACAAGGAATGTTTCTGAGATTAAGCAAATTTAGAAAAACATCAGTATTGTCTCATCTGGATTTCTCTAACAGCAATTTTGCACTTTGAACTGCATGTTCAGCCAAGCCATTTGATTGCAGGTATTCTGGACTACTTGTAACATGAACAAAATCCCACATTTCAGCAAATCTTTTGAACTGCTGACTTGTAAACTGTACACCATTGTCAGAAATGACTTTGTTCGGTCTACCATGGACAGAAAAATGTCTCTTCAACTTAGTAATGGCAGTACTGGATGTTAAGTTAGGAAGTAGGTCAATCTTGAAATAATTTGAATAAGAGTCTATAAATATCAAATAATGTTAACCATTCCACTTGAAAATATCTGAAGCTACTGTCGACCAAGGTAGTTCAGGAATGTGGCTTAATTGAAGTGGTTCTTTTTATTGATGTGGCTTAGTAATATTACAAACAGAACAAGATGAGAGTTCTTTCTCAATATCTTTTGACATAGAAGGCCAAAATACTAGTCCTCTCACTCTTCTTTTGGTAGAATCAGTTCCTGGGTGGCCATGATGCAAGATTTTAATATACTCTTGTTGCAAGGATTTTGGAACAATCACTTTTGGACCTTTCATGATGATATCATTTTCCATCAAAATCTTGTCTCTGTAGGGAAAATACTACTGTAAACAAGATTGCTTTGATGGCCATCATTGACTGATAAAGTGGTTTAGCTTCTGGAGAACTGGATCTGAAGCTGTCTGAGTATTAAGCTCATCAAGACGTGTAGAAGAAAAATTTCTCACTTCCATGACCTCAAAATCAAATTTCTCATTCTCATGCTGTTCAGTGATTTTTCTGGGTGATTGGGATAAAGTATCAGCAAGATAAAGAAGTTTGCCTTTAGTGTAAACACGATTAACATTGTACTTTTGCAATTTGAGCATCACGTGTTGTAATCTCGCAGGAGCTGCATGCATTGGCTTTCTCAAAATGGTGACTAAACATTGGTGGTCAGTTTCGATTTGAATAGGTTGGCCATAAATATAATTATCAAACTTTGAACATGCAAGCACACTTGCCAAGAGCTCTTTCTCTATTTGGGCATACCACATTTTGGTTTGGGTTCAGAGTTCTCTATATATAAGCTACTGGTCTACCCTCTTGAAGAATGACTGCACCAAGACCATACTTTGAAGCATCACAGGAAAGAGTAACTTGTTTGTGAACATCATAGTATCTTTCCTCTGTCTTCTCTTGGAACATAGTCTTTACTCTCTATCTGGCCTATCTCAGTGCACTCATTTCCTAATCTCTGCCTAACTATCCCAATCTCCTTCTACCTCTCTTATGCCTCATTTTCTACCCTCCCCTTTCTGTTTCATATCTGTGCTTTTCTATATGTAATTTGTTTTGTCTAGCTTCATTCCCTGCCTACTATAGTTGCTGAACACTATCGGCTTTTATTTATTTGCCGTTTTTTAATTGCTGGTTCTGTACATTGTCTTATTACAGCATCTGCACTGCCTGAACACATTTCCACCTCCCTCAACTGGCTCTGCACATTTTTTTCCTCTGCATTTGAGCTCCAAGGAACACTCGCAAACAACCATACGGACCTTGAAGCTCTCTCCTACAGTGTGTTAGCGTAGGTGTTTGCCGACTGTCAGTTAACATTCACTTTTAGTGTAACTGCATTTGAGTAGTATAGCCTGCACACATGCTTAGCCCCCCACCACACCACTAACCATCCTTTTTTCTCACTCTCCCTGTCACTTACCCCTTTTTTTCTGAATTAACTTTTTTCACTTAGTTTTAGTAATCTCTCCTTTCTGCAACAATGCACCCATTCTGCCACTAGGTGGAAGTATTACCTCACGTTTGATTGCTCTTCAGCTCACACATCTCCTGAAGCTGCTTCAATATTGGGGTTTATACTAGTCTACTTATTCAGGTGCTTTAATGCCCAAGTCAGTTGCTGACTCACCTGCATTAACTCCTAAGCTAAAGAACACCCGTTTCTTCTAATATAAAGCTGTGCATAAGCAGCATACAGAAAGGTCTCCCACACTAGAAACACCTGACTGGTCTCATGCACTGTACTTGTATCAGAATTCATACTCAGTTAGCATTGCCTCCCCTTGACCTACCTGATTGTTTTTCTTTCATCTTGTCCTGATTTCAGCCAGGCTAACCATACTCCATTCACCCTCAGTATGCTCAGGTACACTCTGACCCCTACCCTACCCCATTCCCACCCCCCACTTTCATTAGATTTATACTCTCCACTCCCTGCCCACACCTCACCCTAACCAATTCCCTGTGCCACCCATTTACCCCTCTTCTCCAATCACCACTACACCTCCTTCTTTACTGCCCTCTCCTTTTTCACACTACACCACCCCCTGCACTCTACCTCTACTAATCCACCCACACCAGTGTATCAAGTCCCTGCTTCCCAACCTTATTTCCCAACAGACATAACACCTATACTGCTACTCTTCAACTGTCACCTAACACTTTCCTCATTATGTCCCCTCATTATCTCACTACCCCTTCTCTTCCTTCTAGCACTATGTACCTCATACCATACATCACTTTAACACTCCACTTCTGTGCCTACTCTGTCTTACTGTCCCTACTCACAAAACAACACTCATTCAGTTGTAATTTCTGCTTACCTGTTTCCTATATTCCCTTCAAACCTATTTATGATCAAAACATATCCAAATGTATCATTTTCTACTTGTAGAAAGCCTAGAACTCCAACTACTATAGACCTTCTTCCCTTATAACTTTCTTTCTTTTATACTCTTCTCTTGGATGGAGACATCCATCCCAGTCCAGGTCCAGCCATCCCTACCCCTAACAAACATTCTCCCACCACCTCACCCACACAGTCTTCTCCCCAAGTTCATAGTCACCCATCTAAATCCCTAACTACTTTTTCTCTGAACATCCAAATCATTGTAAACAAAATTACAGAATTGCACTCCTAGATCTGCCTTAATTACCCCATATCTTAACCCACCCTGAAGCCTGGTTAAAGCCTCACATCTCTAATGCGGAAATATTAACCCCAGGCTACAACATCTATTGAGTAGATTGTTGCCACCCTCTACTCTAACCTAATTATTATCTCTCCTCTTTCAGCCTCCTTATCCAGCTTTGCCCATGCAGAAATCCTGATTTTTTAACTGCCATCTCAACCCCCATAACAAAATTTGACATTGTATCCATCTATATCCCCCTAGTTGACAACATCCCTACTCTTGAAGACTTTCTCTCCTGGCTCACCCTAAACCTTCAGTAAGTCCAAAACCTCCTCCTGCATGAACGGCTGGTGCACGGCTCAAAAAAACAAACCAAAGTTAAAAAAGAAAAGCCAGCACTAAACTCCTGGAATCAGGCAATCTTTATTTAATGTCCAAATTCAAGACAGCAACATAACATAACCGTACACCAACATGGTTGTACCGGTTTCGGTAAATCCTTCATCAGCAACCAAACATGATGTACAAAATAAAGACAAAAACTAACTTCTTGTCTTGCAACTTATATAAACTTCATAGAGGAAGCATGGAGAGCCCTCTGGTGCATCCATAAAATAGTGCACTAGTTCAAAAATACATGAAATGTGTTACAAATGAACCCAGTTGTCCCAATTATATAAATGAGTATATACACCCAAATATAACAACAAAAATATAACAACAACTATATGAATTGGATGCCTCAAAAATGATCATTCAAGCCAGGGGAAAATAGAGCCCCTAGTTTGATGATCCACATTTTCTCTTTATAAGTGAGCTTATCATGTTGAACATGGGATTTTACATGTCTGTCCTTGATGTGATCAATGACCATAAAAGAAAAATTGCCCGTAGGGTGTTTAGAAATGTGTTTATATAATGAACTGGACCCCTTTTTGTTTTTAATATCACTAAGATGTTCCCCTATCCTAACTTTAAAAGGACGGGAAGTTTGTCCAACATAGAAAGCTTGACAATTGCACTAGGCCAAATAAATCACCCAAGATGTGCTGCAATTGGCAAAACATAATATATCATAAACTTGTGGACAATTTTGTGAAGAAAAAGTCTGACATTTCAACACCCTGGGGCAGTATGTACAATTACCACATGGATAGCATCCAAAAACAGGGCCTGTAAAAAGGTGAGCTTGAGTAATGGAACATGTATCTCTGTAATAAATCTTCTTGTAATGACTAAAGAGAGAGCCCAAAGTCCACCCTTTCCGAAATGAGTAATGACACTGGTCCCCTACATATTTCTCTAAGACATTATCCGATTTTAAAAGATACCAATACTTACGGATAATGTTTATGAATCCAACTGTATTCCTCCCATAAGTTGTAACCAATCTAAGCAAATCAGACTTGACATGATCCCAATTTTGATAGAATAATAAATCAGTTCTATCTTGCTGATTTGCAAAACGATTGGCCCTCGTGATGTCACCCCCTACATAACTCCTACTTTTAAACCTGGTGATAAGATCCCTCCTGTGATGGTCGTATGTGGAGGAACTGGAACAAATCCTTCTAACATGAAGGAATTGGGACTTGGGGATGTTCTTGATGACATGCTTGGGGTGGAAACTAGTGGCATGTAATAAGGTATTGAATTGAGAAAATTTTCTATATATCTCACTCTCAAGAGTGTTGGTGTCCGTTCTTTTTACCAAAACATCCAAAAACGTAATTTCAGATCTAGAAAATGTCAACTTAAACTCAATCCCCCATATATTGCCATTTAGATACTCAAGGAATTCAAAAAGGAATTCCTCACTAGCGCTCCACACCATCCAGCAGTCATCAAGATACCTCCTCCAAATATCCATCTCGTTAATATAGATATTGTGACTGATGTCATAAATTACCTGGTCCTCCACATACGCCATAAATAAGTCTGCATAATTGGGGGCAAAAGAAGCCCCCATAGCAGTGCCCTGTGTCTGCCAAAAACATCTGTCCTTAAAAAAGAACACATTGTGAATCAGGACCTGTTCAGTTATGCATACCAAGAGGGTATTAAAACCAGGCTTATAGATATTAACCTTATCCAGCCAATATTGCAGGGCCAAATGTCCTGCCCAATGGGGAATACTGGTATATATGGAGGTGACATCCATGGTGCATAAAAATCCAATGGGAATCTAGTTGGGTCTCAGAGATAATGGATAGGAACTGTGTAGTATCTTGAATTCTAGAATGTATATGTGCCAAAAGTGGTTTTAGATATATTGTGAGGAATTCAGAAAGGGGTTCCATAAGGGAACCCCTGCCTGATACACTCGGTCTCCCGGGCGGCCTTATAGGGTCTTTGTGGATCTTCAGGAGAAAATAGATATATTGCCTGCTAGGAAAATCAACCTTGAGTTAATGACACACTTCATCATTAATAATGCCCTCCTCTGTAGCCAAATCCAAAAACTTGTCGACATCCTTTTAAAATTGCAAAGTGGGATCCGCCTGCATTTCCTGATAATGATTATGGTTAGATAACTGACGATCAGCTTCAGCTTCATAGTCCCCCAGATCCTGGACCACCACTGCTCCACCCTTGTCCGCTGAAAGAACAACAATGTCTTTGTTGTTAATCAGTTTCTCCAAACACATTCGCTGATTTTTGTTCAGATTATCTTTAAGCTTGTCCTGTTTATGTAAATACAAATGTAAATCTTTGAGGACAGCATTTTGAAATGTTTGGACAATGGGTTGCATAGGTGGCCTGAACCTGGAGGCACGGAAGCGAAATTCCCTAACCTCAGAGGCATCACAATCAGTCCCATGAAAAAAGCATTTCAAATTCAAATTTCGACAAAATTTAACCACATCTTCAGCAAAACGATGTTCTTGAATAAAAAAAACAGGGACAAAACTTAGTCCTTTATTCAATATATCAACTTGTTGGTCATCCAATACCACTGAGGAAATATTATGCACATTATTAACATTGGATACTAAATCCTGGTCATCTGTTGAAGGATGTCTCCCAGCACATCTGGGTTTGTGATGCTTCCTGCCCCCTCGTCTCTGGGACGTATGCCTAAAGGGGTCTTTCCAATAAAGCCTCTGTCCACCCTAAACATTCCCTATGAAACCTGGCTCATCCTAAACATTCCCTATGAAACCATTATACTTGGTGACATTAATATTGATTGGTCATCTCTCTCATCCTCTTCCCCTACTCATAGCCTCAATCTGTATGGCTTCCACCAACTCATATCTTTCCCTACCAGAACCAACAATAACTCCACCTCTGGCTTCATCTTAGACTGGATCCTTATTTCTGACCCTTGTGTCTATCACAACCCTGGCATACTTCCCAATTCCCTGAGTGACCATTTCCCTACCTATATCCATAGATACTATCAACAGTCACCCAAATAACACCTTTACAGAGAACATCATGATCTGATCCAGTTTGACCCAGACAAATTTAACTCCACACTTTCTAACATCAACTGGACTTTCCTACATAACCTCCTCCTTCATGATGCTATTACTGCATTCAGCAAGATATTCCTTGATACACTGAATAGCATGGCCTCATCCAGAAAAATCATGATGAAATCTAACTGTGCACTCTGGCTCACTAAAGAAACAAGCTCTATTATGCATCAGAGGGATGTTGCTTGGAAACCTTGGGCCAAACATAAAACTCCAATCCTACTCCAGCATTACAAAGAACTTAGAAACACATGTAAAAGACATCATTAAAGATAAAAAAATCATTCTTTGCTTCCAACCACTGCAGCCCACATTCTAACCCTAAGAAATTTTGGTCCACCGTTAATAAACTCCTCCACCCTAGTATCCCTCCTACCCCCAACCCCTTCCCTCTCAATACCACTACAGAAACTGCTACCCTATTAAAAAATTATTTCATAGACACAATTCAAAGACTAACTCAACCTAGTCCCAATGCTTCTTCTTTGCCTCTACCGCACAGTCCATCTTCCTCTAATACTGTCTCTTTACAACCAGTGCCCACTTCCTACATTTAATCCCAATTGAATAAACTGAAACCTTGCTCACCTTCTGTAGACAACATACCTCCCCACTTCCTCAAAATTGCAGCCAACTCTATTGCCTACCCAGTTTCTGTCCTTATTAACAGCTCTGTCACTGAGGCTCTCATTCCAGAAATATGGAAATCCTTTTACACAATCCCTCTCCACAAGGGATGTAACTCCACCGACCCCTCAATCTATTGTCTCATAGATATACTGTCCCCACTTTCCAATATACCTGAAAAATGCATTCACTCCCATCTACTTAAACACTTGCTTGAAAATAACCTCCTAACTCCCACCCAGCATGGTTTTAGACTCCATCACAGCACATCTACTGCACTTCTCTCATTCACCCAAACAGTGACAGAAGCCTGTGATAACAACCTACTTCTCTCCTGCCTATTCCTTGATCTCTCCAAAGCTTTTGACATTGTCTTCCACTCTAAACTGTGAACTAAACTTTCATACCTTCATCTTTTTCTCCTCTCTTTATCCTAGTTCTCTAATTATTTATCAAACAGACTACAATCTATACGCTGGCAAATCGTTACCTCTCTTTTCCTGCCCATCACCACTTGAGTTCCCCAAGGCTCTATCCTGGGTCCTCTCTTGTTCAATATTTTTATTAACAACTTACACTCCACCACTAACCTCTCAACCCTTTTATAATATGCTGATGACTCCACCCTCATTACCACTGCCTACATCATCCCTGAACTCCTTTCTCATACCCAAGACACTTTCAATTTCATTGAGAACAGGCTCATAGACAATCAGTTAATATTAAATCCCCCAAAAATCAAACTTCGGCTATCCTTCTTAAAAACGTTTTACAACATAAATCCTCTTTTTTCATTACCTCCCTCAACACCACCATTAGACATGAGCCACACACTAAATTACTTGGTGTCACAATCGACAATTAATTAAAATTCAACATACATATCAATCAAAGTATAAAAAAACACCAAAAACTTGGCCTCCTGTTTCGTAATCATAAATTTCACTTGCCCTCTTCAAAACCCTCCCTAGCCATATCTCTCCTCTTATCCAGTTTTCTGTATGCAGCCTCAGTCGTTACAAGCCTTCAGTCATCTATTCTCAGCAAACTAGAACAAACCTATAATAAAATGACTAAATTTGCCACTAACCTCCCCTATAAAGCACACCACTGCCTTGCCTTTAAATCTTTGCAATGGCCTGAATTCCCAAAGCAACTTCTCCTTCCACAACTGCACAAAATACACTCTGTTTTTTTTAACCCCACTTCCTGCCCCTCTATCTTTAATATTGTATCACAATATAACTCTCAACGTCAACTCTGTTCATCAGTCAAACAGCTTCTAGACATCTACAAACCATCAAAAAATATTGGCATGTCATTATATAAATACTCAGTAGCTCACTCCTGGAACTCCCTTCTTCATAATATAAGAAGTATCCCCCATAAGTCCCTATTCAAACCTGCTCTCAAGCACTACCTACAAAATGCCTGGTCTTGTCCCTGCCTAGCACTGACCTGATTCTACTTACCTTCTTTCTAATACCACTTCCTTCTTCTCACCATCCTTCTTCTTCCTCTCTTCTTGCCCCTCTTCCTAGTAAAACATACCAACTCCCACTTCTTGTAAATAATATATTATTCTTTTTCTTTGCATGAAAACTATCACATTGTAATACATTTACTCAAAAACATGTACAAAACTAATTGAGTTAACATTCTTTTTTGTTGTATAATTAGGATGTAATATCTTACGTGAATGATTGTAATTGTATTTGGAGTTTTTCTCTTCTTGTCTCCACTGAAAATGGGCCATTGGCTCAGTTGGACCAACCCGGTTAACAAATAACAATAAATAAATAAATAGATAAATAAATAAATAAATAAATACATAAATAAATAAAGTAACAAAAACCTGTGGCAGAAGACAACAACAATAATCCAAATTGCTGTTGTCTTTTGTCACAGGGTTTTGTTACTGTCGGACTATTGGATTTGCTCTCTGTTCCTTTGGGTTTCATTTTTCAAATAAATAAAATAGGTGGATTGGCAATTTTCTCTTTCAGGACATCAAATGCTCTTTGGCATTGTTCTGACCAGGACCAGGTTACATCTTTGCATGTCAGCTCTCTTAGCGGTGTGGAAAGTTGACTCAAATCTGGAATGAACTTGCCTAAATAGTTGACAATGCCAAGAAAATGTTATAAGGCTTGGACATTGTCTGGAGCTGGCATCTCAGGAATTGCTGTTTGTCTGGAAGAATCTGCTCATAAGGCTGAACTGGTAAACAGTGACCCCCATAAGTAACTTTCCACATAAGTAACTTCTTTTAGCCTGAATTTACATTTCTGAGGATTCAGATTAAGATTCATTTCATGAGTTTGTTCCATACCTTTCCTAAGGTTTCTATTATGTTCAACTTCACCATTGCCTCCTGCAAGAATATCATCTACTATAATAGCCGATGGATAGCCAGAAAAAAATTTCTGCAATTGCACGTTGAATGACTTCACTGGCAGAATTTATTACAAATGGCATTCTCAGAAATCTGTACCTTCCAAATGTTGTCCTGAATGTGGTTAGCAATGCAAATTTTCAATCAAGCAAAAGTTGCCGAAATGAACTTTTTGCATCTAAGACAGAAAAATGCACTAGCATTAGGCATGAGAGCAGTGGCTTCCTTGACTGTACACATTGGAAGATGAGGTTGTTTTAGTGCTTTGTTCAAATCTCTTGGATCAATACATATTCTGAGATCATCTGAGCTTTTTTTATGAGCTACCACCATGGAGGATACCCATTCAGTTGATTCTTCTACGGGACAAATTACTCCTAGCTGCACCATTCTGCCTAGCTCGGCCTTGACTTTACTCTGCATAGCTACCAGAACTTTCCGTGCTGGTCTGATAATTGGACTTACCTCATGGTATAACTTCATGGAGTAATCAACTATGAGTTTTCCTAGTTTGTCTTCAAAATATCAGCATAGTCAGAAAAATGGTTTGGGTGAAATTTGAGCTGTTATCATTCAAGCTTACATGGTGAACTTCTTTAATAAATGAAAGCAGCCCCATTTTCAAACTGTCCTTGAGGCCTAATAATGACTGCACGTGTCTTTTGACTGAGTAAAACTGCAAGTCATTGCTGTTCCCAGCAAAGTAACATGAAAGCACTACTTAGCCTTTGGTCTGAATTTCTTCACCACCGTAAGCAGCAAGCTTTGCACACTTTGTCAAATCAAGGTTTCTCACCAGCTCTTACTCTAGCAAATATGTCTGCTGACAGAACATTGCACTTTGAGCCAATATCTACTTTGAGCTCTGCGGGCCTGCCACTAATCCAAACAGTACAAAATATTTTGCTTTTTGCCCACAGATCTACTTCATTGTTTCACCAAGCACACACCATCAACATAAAAATAGGGTCACAGCTTCCTAAATGATCAATTTTTCTCTTCGAATGCTCTCTTTTAATGAAAGAATGCGCACATTAAGATATACAAAACCTTTTGAAACGATTCCACTTTTTACATGTGAGGCACTGCTGACCAAAAGCTAAGCACTTTACTCGTTTGGGCTCATGGTTTCCACCACAGTTATGACAGATGACTATGAGGTTTGCTACAGGTTTTGCTGAGTCATCCCACTGCTTTACTGTGCATGCCTTGGGTCTTACTGAAGGTGTCTGGGTTTTGCTGTAGTGACCACAGGTTTTGCTAGGGGGGGGCCCAGGGTGTGGTTCTGTATCTTTTAGCCTTGTGCTGAATACTATTAACATTAGCACTGGAAGAAGCTGCATGCATGCTTCTCTCATTTGTAAGCATATTTGTGTGCTTTTCTGTGAGCTCATATATGTGATGACAAAGCTCAATGGCCTTATTCAAAGATAAATCACTTTCTCAAAGCAAAATCTTTCTCATTGCATCATTATTAACACCACACACTAGCCTGTCTTTTATCAACTCATCTCTTAGATCACCAACTCTGCACATTTTTGCCTTATTTCTGAAGATGGTTATATATGCTGCAAATGTTTCACTGGGCTTTTGAACTCTTTATAGGTTCATAGGTTGGTACTAGGCTATCGGCCCGAGGGCCTATACAAGCCTAGCCATAACAATTCCCTGGATATTTCTTCCCGCAATATTTACTTCCCTGGACCCCTGTCTAGCTGACTGACGTGATCCCTGGGGTTCATAGGCTGGTACTAGGCTATCATCTTTCCACTGTAATATTCTTCTGGGGTTTACACTTTTACCTGAATTTACATTTTAAGCACTCAGGGTCTTAACGCATTTCAGCCAGCACCGCAGTATGGTGGTTCTACCCTCCCCTACAAACACAGCACATACACAAATGAACGGTCTCTTTCTGTGGTTTCTGACCCAGCTAAATTAAGCAGAATAAATGCCTTTGTACATGCAGCTTTGTCAGAAAAAGCAACCTGTATGAAAATATCATACTTTTGCTCAAACACTCTCCAGTTTTCTGCAATATTGTTATTATACACAAGTGGACTGGGTCTGCAAAATCCTTCTGTCATGCCAACAAATTACTTTTAAACAGAGTGCAAACTTAGCCCTTGTAATTATGTATGAACATACACACACACCAGGATTTGTGATAATATTCAAATGCACAATAATCTCTTTGAAATGACTGTACTTTGCAAAATAACTGTACTGCAATACTACAAACATTTGCCAACACTTTGCACTCTTCAGATACTTTGAATAGCTTTAGTTAATGTGAAAAAGTACTACATAGTGAAAAAAATATGGTTGTTTTCCCTTTTTATACATTTTATGAAATTCAGATATTATTTCAAATGTTTTTGTAAATATTTTGAATACTTTTATCAATATGTCACAGTTTTGGACATTTTATTTACTTAGAAATTTGTTGTGAGCATTTTGAATGCTCTGTTCTATATTTATCAAGTAAAAAAATATTTTAAGCAAGTTTTAGTACTTGTATTTTCGTTTCTGACCTATTTGCAAGTTGTTTGAGCTTCAGATAATCCACTTGTGTATATTCCTCCATTTCTAACTGTGTACCTCATGGTTTTTGACTCTGGATTCCTGTCTGTAGGCTATATGGGTTGTGTCCTGGGGCCAACTAGCTTCCAAAAGCACTGGTTCCTTCCCACACCTTCACTTTGAATGCTGATTTGCTAAGCTGTAGGAGGGAAATCAATAGCCAGAGTGAAGCTTTCTTCAGTACTTTCTTGCAGCTTTGAGGAGAAGCAGCTCTCTGTCTTCACAGGAGCAGCAGCTAGCTAAAAGCTTCATTTATGTCAAAAAAGTCCTCATTGGAGAATGCTTCCGCACAGAGTATTGTCCTTAAGAAAATATAATTTGAACTTAATATCTGACTGAAAGCTACATTTCCCCTTTAAGAAACTATTTTTTCACAACATTGAAAGCTGCCCTTTCAGGGGCAAATATGTAAAATATTTTCACAATTCTTTGGCCTTGGTAGTCTATAGATCTCCAGTGTATATAAGTTTATTTCTATACTCAAGTAACTCCAATCAAAACTGTTGTTCATATAATCAGCCTTGTGTACTTCATGAACCATGATGTTATCTTTAATCAGCATTAAAATCCTACCTCCTATGACATAATATTCCTTTCTGTTACAAGCAGATCCTGCATTTTTCAAAACTCAGTGGCCATTCTTCATGTTTGTAGATCAATATATGTGTATATAACTTTAAGAAGCTGTCCAAGGGCTTGCACAAGTGTGTAAATACTGAGCACGTGCAAGCCAGAGTGCCATTTTGTAGTTAGCTGTTGAGATGTAAGCATGTATGTATGTAAACTCTGTCTGTTAACTAGTTCATTCATATTTAATGATTCTGCTATCCATCCCGATGTGTTTGTATGTATTAAAGCATCTGAACGAAACCCCAAGCCTTCTTGTTTTATATATTAGAGAAGAATCAACGAGATGGTGCCAGAAGTGGGATGTCTAAAGGTCATGGTATCAGAAGCGAATGTCTAGAAGGGGCATGGAGTCAGAAACAGCTTGGCTAAAATGACTTAAGGCACTTGTTTAGATGCTGGTGGAATATAAAGGAGTGGATCATTCCCAAATGTGCATACTTTGCAAAACAGATCAGAAATTAATTTTAGGTATTAAAACTTGCTCAGCACTATTTCTTTTCTCAAAAATATGAAACGGAGCATACAGAATGTTCTAAACATTTTCTGCATAAACACATATGTATAATATTGATAAAAATGTTCAAATTACTATAGAAAATGTTTGAAATAAAGTCTGTATTGCATAAAATGAATAAAATAAAAGGGAAAATGACTGCAATTTTGTAAAGCATGTATTTTTCATATTAAGCAAAGACATCTGAGTTATCAGACGTGTATAAAGTGTCTGCATGTCTATGCAGTGTAATGTTTGTGTATATACTTTGTGGGCATGGTAGATGGATTTCGAATACCCAGTGCACTTGTGTTTGACAGTAATATTGCTGAGAATTGGAGAGTGTTTGAGCAAGAGTATGACATTTTCATACAGGCTGCATTTTCTGATAAAGATGACAATACAAAGGCATTTTTATTCTACTTAATTTAGCTGGGTCAGAAGTCATTGAAAGGGAGTGTTCATTTGTGTATGCACCTTCCGTCCATGCTGGAGAAGGGGAAAAATGTCATATTGTTGTACCAGCTGAGTAAATAGAGGACCAAGAGTGCTTAAAACATAAATTTAGAGAAATGTGAAAGTTAACCCCAGACAAATGTTACATTGGAAAGACACTTATTTTACACAAGGGATCAAAAATAGGGTGAAACTTTTGCAGCATATGTAACTGACCTGAGGAATAAAGCTGAAACGTGCAGATTTGGTGTCTTAAGGGATGAGCTGATGAAGGACAGACCTGTGTGTGTCATAATAGATGATGCTGTGAGAAAAATTTTGCTTAGTGTCAGTGATTTAACTTTGAATAAGGCCATTGAGATTTGTCAGATACACATGCTCACAGAAAAGCACACACATATGCTTACAAATAAGAGCAGCTCTAGATGGCACAGTGATAAAGCTCATGTTGACAGTATGTAGTATGTGGTTGAAAGAAACAGGCTCAGGCACACGGCAGTAACTGTAAGCCCCGCAGCACTCACTGGTAAACCCCAGAACTTTCTCTCACATTCCAGAAGTCTCAAAGTCTCAGTGAAGCATAAGAGTGAGTCAGCAAACTCAAAGCATGGGCCCCAACCCAGTTTCATTGCCAACTGTCATAACTGTGATGGAAGTCATGAATCTAATAAGGAAAAATGTTTAGCTTTTTGTCAGCAATGCCACAAATGCAATGCAGGGAATCATATAAAAAGGTTTTAGAAATCAAAAGGCCCATATTCTTTTAGTAAAAGGGAAAATTGTAAGGAACGAGTTGATCAGTTAGACAGTGGCTGTTCTAATCTTTATGTTGACAGTGTGTCAGTGTTTCATGAAACAGTCAATGCAGTAGATTTGAGGGCAAAGAATGAAGTATTTTGTACTGTCCGGTTAAATGGCAAACCCACAGAGCTCAAAGTTGACACAGGTTCCAAAGTTGACACAGGTTCCAAGTGCAACGTTATGTCTGCAGAAACATTTGCTAGAGTGTGTAAAGGTGAAATGCTTGATCTGGCAAGGTGTGCAAAGCTTTTTGCTTATGGAGGTGAAGAAATTCAAACCAAAGGCTCAGTAGTGCTTTCATGTTACCTTGCTGGAAGAAGCTACAACTTATTATTGTATGTGGTCAAAAGGCACATCCAGTCATTAGTAGGGCTCAGAGACAGTTTGAAAATGGGACTACTTTCACTTAATAAGGAAGTCCACCAAGATAGCTTAAAAGACCACTAGTCTAATTTTGCCCAGCATATTTTTTTCCTAACTATGCTGATCTGTTCCAAGACAAAGTTATCAAACTTCCAGTTGTGTACTCCATGAAGTTAGACTCAGAGGTCAGTCCAGTTATCAGACCAGCACATAAAGTTCCAATAATTATGCAGAATAAAGTCAAAGTTGAGTTAAATAAAATGGTGCGACAAGGTGTGATTTGTCCAGTTAAAACTCCAACTGAATGGGTATCTTCCATGGTGGTAGTTCATAAGAAAAGCTCAGATGACATCAGAATATGTATTGACCCACGAGATTTGAACAAAGCAGTAAAAATACCTCATCATCCAATGCGCACAGTCAAAGTTTCAGCCTTGATGCCAAATGACACTATTTTTTCTCTTAGATGCAAAGAGTTCATTTTGGCAAATTCAGCTTGACAAAAAATCCTCATTGCTCACCACATTCAGTACTCTGTTTAGCAGGTACAGATTTTTGAGAATGCCATTTGGAATAAATTCTGCAAGTGAAGTCTTTCAATGTGCAATGGAGCAATTTTTTTCTGGGTATTCTTGTGCTATTATAATAGACAATATACTGGTAGGAGGTCATGATGAATCTGAAAATGACAGAAACCTCAGAAAAGTTCTAGAAAGGGCATGTCACGTGAATCTTAGGCTCAGTCCACACAAATGCAGGATCAGGCTACAAGAAGTTACTTATGTTGGTCATTTATTTACAAGTACAGGCTTATGACCAGACCTTTCAAAGCAAACAGCCATTCTTGAGATGCCAGCTCCAGACAATGTTTAAGCCCTGCAATGTTTTCTTGACATGGTCAACTACCTAGGCAAGTTCTTTCCAGATTTGAGCCAACTTTCAGTGCCACTTAGAAAGCTGATATGTAAAGATGCATTGTGGTCTTAGTTAGAGCAACACCAAAGAACATTTGATGTCCAGAATCACAGAATTGCTAGTACACCTACTCTCAGATACTATGATGTTCACAAATCAGTTACACTTTCCTGTGATGCTTCGAAATACTGGCTTGGTGCATTCATTCTACAAGAGGATCAACCTGTTGCCTATGCATTGAAAACGCTTACCCAAACCAAGATGTAGTATGCCCAGATCGAGAAAGAGCTTTTGGCAATTGTGTCTGCCTGTTCGAAGTTCCATGATTATGTTTATGGTAGATCTATCCAGATCGAAACAGACCATTAACCTCTAGTCACTGTCTTGAGAAAACCTATGCATTCAGCTCCAGTAAGACTGCAATGTATGATGCTGAAATTGCAAAAGTACAATTTCAATCTTTTCTACAAAAAAGGCAAACTTCTTTATCTTGCCTATACATTATGCAGATCACCCAGAAATACCACAGAAGAGCACAAGAATGAGAACCTTGATTTTGGAGTCATGGACATGAGAAATTTTTGTTCCACATGTCTTGATGAGCTGAGAGATCACACAGCCACAGATCTATTTTTACAAAAGCTCAACCACTTTATTAATCATGGATGTCCGTCAAAGCAATCTAGTTTACCTCAAGAATTGCAACCCTATTTTCCATACAGAGATGAGATTTTGGCTGACAAAGGTATTATTGTGAAAGGTCTGAAAGTTATTGTTCTAAAGTCCTTGCAACCAGAGTACATTACTATCTTGCATCGTAGTCACTCAGGAACGAGTCTACCAAAAGAAGGGCAAGAGGACTTGTATTTTCACCTCCTATGTCACAAGACATTTTGAGAGCACTTTTATCTTGTTCAGCGAGTAATAGTACAAAGCCTTGTCAACAGAAAGAACCACTTCAGCTAAACCAGATTCCCGGACTACCATGTACTAGCCCGTACAAAGTTATTTCTGACAATGCCACGCAGTTTACAAGCCAACAGTTCAAATGATTTGCTGAAAAATGGGACTTGACTCATGTCACAAGTAGTCCAGAGTACCCACAATCAAATGGTTTGACAGAGCATGCAGTTCAAAGTGCAAAGCAGTTACTTGAGAAGTCAAAACGAGATATTAGTGATGTTTTCTTGAATCTCTTGAATCTCAGAAATATTCCTCGTGATAAACATCTTGGCTCACCTGCTCAGAGAATTCTGTTGAGACAAACCAGAACCACATTACCAAACAGTAGTCAATTGCTGGTTGCATGTGTGAAGAACAACAGGTCTGTAAAAGCCAATCTGTTGAAGAAGCAGCTATCTCCAAAGTCTTACTTTGATAATACCAGTAAAGTGTTTAATCCATTATGAAAGGGAGATATGGTAAGGATGCAAATGTCCAAAGGTTATGATCTGATTGGTGTCATGAAGAATATTGGTTCAGAGCCCAGACTGTACATCATAGAATCAGAAGGAGTAACTTTAAGACAGAATTGGAAATATTTGAGACCAGTGTCTGAGCCTATACCACAGCAGGTAGTCTATGAGAAAGACTCTTTATATCAGAGTGAGTGGTCCGGTGTTCAAATTCCTGAGAAAGTTCCAGAGGCCATCGTGTTGCTGTGATGAATCCAGAAGTTCCTGATATGAGCTGTGCACCACAGACTGTCCCTGTTGCTAAATTTGGTCCTAACTGTTATGTTACGAGAAATGGTCAAATCTCTAAACCCTGTAGCAGATATGAAGCAACTTTGACATGAACATTGTTTTTTGTTTGAAATGTACAGTGGATATAAAAAGTGCATACACCCCTGTTAAGATGACAGGTTTTTGTGATATAAAAATGAGACCACAATAAATCATTTAAAAACTTTCCCCACCTTTAATGCGACCTATAACCTGTACAATTCAACTGAAAAATAAACAAATATGTTAGGGGAAAAATATAAAAAGTAAAAAACGTACAATAAGCTGGTTGCATAAGTATGCACACCCTTAAACTAATACTTTGATGAAGCACCTTTTGATTTAATTACAGCATTCAGTCTTCTTGGGTACACACCTGCCATCAATTAAAGAGACTCTGATTAACCCCAAATAAAGTTCAGCTGTCCTAGTAGGATTTTCCTGACAGTTGCTTGCTACATCAAAAACCATGGTTCACAGAGAGCTTACAAAGCATCAAAGGGATCTCATTGTTGAAAGGTATCAGTCAGGAGAATGGTACAAAAAAAATATTCACATCATTGGATATACCATGGAGCACAGTGAAGACAGTCATCAAAAAGTGGAGAAAATATGGGATAATAGTGACGTTGCCAAGAGCTGGACATCCCTCCAAAACTGATAAAAAGACAAGACACAAACTGGTCAGGGAGGCTGCCGAGAGACCTACAGCAACACTGAAGGAGCTGCAGGAATTTCTGGCAAGTACTGTTTGTGTACTACATGTGATAATCTCTCGTATTCTCCATATGTCTGGACTATGGGGTAGGGTTGCAAGACCGAAGCCTTTTGGCCACAATTTTAAAAGGTATGTTTGGCACAAAAATAACACTTTGCATCACCAAAAGAACACCATCCCCATGGTGAAGCATGGTAGTGGCAGTATTATGCTTTGGGTTGTTTTTCTTCAGCTGGAACTGGGGCTTTAGTCAAGGTAGAGGGAATTATGAACAATTCCAAATATCAGTCATTTTTGGCCCCAAAAATTCAGGTGTCTGCTAGAAAACTGAAGATGAAGAGGAATTTCACCTTTCAACAGGAGAATGACCCCAAGCATACATCCAAATCAACAAAAGAATGGCTTCACCAGAAGAAAATTAAAGTTTTGGAATGGCCCAGCCAGAGCCCACACCTAAATCTGTGGGGTGACCTGAAGAGGGCTGTGCACAAGATATACCCTCAAAATCTGATTTGGAGCACTTTTGCAAGGAAGAGCAGGCAGATATTGCCAAGCCAAAATGCACCATGCCGATAGATGCCTACCCAAGAAGACCGAATGCTGTAATTAAATCAAAAGGTGGTTCAACAAAGTATTAGTTTAAGGGTGTGCATACTTATGCAACCAGCTTATTGTACGATTTTTTTATTTTTTATATTTTTTCCAGTTCATAAACCATGATGTTATCTTTAATCAGCATTAAAATCCTACCTCCTATGACATAATATTCCTTTCTGTTACAAGCAGATCCTGCATTTTTCAAAACTCAGTGGCCATTCTTCATGTTTGTAGATCAATATATGTGTATATAACTTTATGAAGCTGTCCAAGGGCTTGCACAAGTGTATAAATACTGAGCATGTGCAAGCCAGAGTGCCATTTTGTAGTTAGCTGTTGAGATGTAAGCATGTATGTATGTAAGCTCTGTCAGTTAACTAGTCCGTTCATATTTAATGATGCTGCTATCCATCCTGATGTGTTTGTATGTATTAAAGCATCTGAACGAAACCTCAAGCCTTCTTGTTTTATATATTAGAGATGAACGAGCGACTATATATTTTTTCTAGTTTTCATTTAGGCAATGTGCAGATCATCTGATCATGTTTGAGATATCAAATGCTTAAAGCATGGAAAGGAAAGTACAGCATTTTTCTTTTGGTTAAAAAAGAAAATAAAAAAGGACAATGTGAACTTTATCTAACATTCAGTACCTTAACTGCTGATAAAGGGCTTCTGAATGCCTGAAAACTCTAGTAACTGCAAAACGTATGCTAATCCAATAGGAGCCATTACATCACATCTACTTTCCAGTGCCTGTATTTTCTGTTAGTGGACCAACACACCAATTCTTTCTTTTTCCAACAGTCTTGGTGATGCCATAATTTGCCATATGTTTTGATAGTTGCATCAAGAAGTTGGAAACGCATCTTGATAGTGTCTTATTCTCCTTTTCACAGTGCAAGAAAAGGAACATTATTCCTAAAGGTTCATCTGCAAAAAATCCATTGATGAACACCTTCAAATCTTTGTAAGCAAAACAGCTCTGTAGAAGGACATCTGGGAAACTGCAAAATTAGATATATAGGTTTGTAGGTCATTACTAGGCTATCAGCCCAAGAGAGATTTTAAGTCTAGTCAAACTTACCCCAAATTTACCAAAATATTGTTAATGTGGCAATACCCCAAAGAATTTTATGATTACAATATAGGCTTACACACATCAAATGTTCACAGCCTGCCCTGTCCATTAGGGACATAGGTGTCAAAGCAGGGGTAAATTTGAAAGTTCCTATCCATTGATCCAAGTTACATTTCAATAGGGTTAGGGATGAACTTTATTTCACATTGATGGAAGACCTGTTCCAGAAAAGGGTAATCTTTTGAGATACATACCTGTCCCTCCAAAATGTCTTGTTCATGTCTCAGACAAGGTTTATGTCCTTAGAATGGATATTTCTGATTTTTGCATATGTGCAACAAATACATCAGTGTGGGATCAGATGAAGCCTTGTAGGCTAGGCAGAGATCACCATGTAGAAGTCTGTAGGAGACTGAGTACAAGGATAAGACTTTGAGGTAATTCACATAGGTCTTGTTGTTTACTCCCTGTATTCTTTTTGTGAGTAACCCTTGTGGTTTCTCAAGCTGGCCATACTCCATCCCTTTTATATATTCGCCATCACCTTACTGTATCATCCAGCTTTATGCACTATCTTCTATTATCTTGAACAATTTCTGCAATCCTTCTGTAGTTTCTGGCACCCTGTAATATCCTCATTCAATGTATAACTACTTCTTAAAAATGATTTCTAGCATCCTAACCATTGACAACTAGAAGTTAATAAACTGAAATGAGCAAGAAAGGCATTATTTTCTTGAAGAGAGATACATTTTCTGTCTAAAACACTCTAGCACCAGAATTATTGAAATTAATTATTCTAACTCTGAGGTTGCTATATGTCAGGAAAATAAAAATTTCTTACCATATTAACCTTATTCAGTATCAAAACAGTATATCCTATATGAAAGATATAATTTTTGAACATGTAGGTGTCACTGAATTGCTTGTTATTAAATTCAGTGGTGACAGGATGAAGAGCTATCACCTTCATCATCAGCTCTACTCTCCATTACTTTGATATTCTTTCCATCACCAGACTATGGAATTCATCACCTTACTGTACCATCTGTCACACCCTTCATACTGCTCTATGCTGCACTGTGTCACACTATTCATACTGCTCTGTGTTGCACTGTGTCTCACCCTTCATACTGCTGTATGCTGCACTGTGTCACACTCTTCATTCTGCTCTATGCTGCCCTTTGTCACACTCTTCATACCGCTCTGTGCTGCACTGTGTCACACCCTTCATACTGCTCTATGTTGCACTGTATCACACTGTTCATACTGCTCTATGCTGCACTGTGTCACACCCTTCATACTGCTCTATGCTGCACTGTCACACTCTTCATACTGCTCTATGCTGCACTGTTTCACACTCTTCATTCTGCACTGTAATGCACTGTGTCACACCCTTCATGCTGCTCTGTGCTGCACTGTATCACACCTTTCATACTGCTCTGTGCTGCACTGTGTCACACATTTCATACTGCTCTGTGCTGCACTGTATCATGCCCTTCATACTGCCCTATGCTGCACTGTGTCACACTCTTCATACTGCTCTTTGCTGCACTGTCACACTCTTCATACTGCTGTATGCTGCACTGCATCACACCCTTCATGCTGCTCTGTGCTGCACTGTGTCACACTCTTCATACTGCTCTGTACTGCACCGTGTCACACTCTTCAAACTGCTCTGTGCTGCATTGTGTCATACCTGTCATACTGCTCTATGCTGCACTGTGTCACAGCCTTCATACTGCTCTATGCTGCACTGTGTCGTACTCTTCATTCTGCTCTGTGTTGCATTGTCCTGTGATATTCTGCAGCATCTAACACTACATTACATGCCTTTGAATTCTGCTGCATACCCTTATATTTTAGGGCACTACACTTTCCCCTCCAGTAGTACATAATTTCTCTCTTATGTCATATAGTTTTCTGCTGAAGTCTAAAAACTGCTCTAGGTGTTAACTTTAGAGTAGCTGCAAATGTCAAGCATAGCTCTACTATACCTAATAATGGCTTGAAAAAGTGCAGTTTGTTACATTGTCACATACAGCTAAAACATGAAATAATTGATGGCACCCTGCAACCCAATGTCTGTGGAATCCATGGCACCCTGCAACCCAATGTCTGTGGAATCCATCTTTATATTGTATCAGCCACTGCATCCTGATTTAGCCAAACAATATTGTATGGCTTCTAGTCCCCCTTAATGAGAAATGCTATTATAGAGGGATATGGCATCCACAGTGCACAATACATCAGAATTCCTCAATTCCAATCCATTTAACATGTTTAAAAAGTCAGTAGTGTTCTGTAACCTTGCAGGAATAGGGGCTACCAATGACCTTAAACACTTTTTTCCAAGAAATCTGAACAAGGTTCTCTTAAGGACCCCCCTCTTAGATACTATAGGTCTATCTGGTATTGAGAAAATGTCCTAGTCTTTCTTATGAAGAAAATAAATAAATGATCTGTAGGAGTGGATTTTCCACCATTGACTGTCGACTCGATGTAGGGGTGATG
Organism: Protopterus annectens; assembly: GCF_019279795.1. Lineage (NCBI taxonomy): Eukaryota > Metazoa > Chordata > Ceratodontiformes > Protopteridae > Protopterus > Protopterus annectens. The sequence continues at coordinate 1,187,662,709 of NC_056741.1, forward strand.
ATGTCTTGAAATAAAGATGCTTGTAAATGCTCATCAAGTTGTTTCTTAAATAAAAAACAGTTGGCCATATATAAACATTGATATGCATTTACATCAAGGAGCTGCTTAAATGCCTTTGCTTCATCATCTGATTTTAGACAGTATAACAACTGCTCCCCTTATCAACACTTAATATGGCTACATTCTCATTATGAGTCAAATCCAACAAAGCCTAATTTTCAGACTGATAAATTGTGCAATTGCTTATTAAAAATTGTATTTTGATTCTTGTATAAAAAAATACTATAGCTTGTGCAAAACGTTTAACTGCTGGGTGATAAGGTTGTGAGAAAGTTGATTTTTCAAAGTTAAATGCCACTGATGCTTGAAATAAATTCTCCAAGCTGTTTCTTAAATAAAAAAATGGGTCCACATATAAATATTGATAAATATTGATATATATTTATATCAGTGCTGCTTAAATACTTCTGTTCCATTATCCAGTTTAGACCATATAACTACTGCTCCTCCCTTATCAGAATTTAATTTGACCACATTCTTATTATGGGACAAATGCAAGAATCTAGTTGTTCAGGCAATGATACATTCCGTGATTGCTTAGTAAAAATTCTTAATTCGTATATAAGTCAAACTATATAGTTTGTTCAAAACTTTCTCACCACCATATTATCCAGTGGTTAAAATTTGATTTTTTAAATTTAAATGCCACTGGGCTCTCATCTTGAATAGGAGCAAAATGAAAAAACAATATTTCAAATTTAATTACCAACAAAAATGTTTTAGATCATTCACAATATCAATTTATGAGATATGGGTAGCAGATACAAAATACAATCTTTTAATTCAATAAATTCAAGCTGGTATCTATAAAAGACAAATCTGTTAAGTTAACAACAATAATCTCTTCTGTTTCAACATTTCTTGAATCATGAGACATATTTTTCTCTTATTTCTCTGTTTTCTGCCTCCTCATCTGGTCTTAAAGGGGCCAGGACATTAGAATGTTTATGGAGGGGGGGTGGGGGTGGGGGTGATGACTCAACACATTCTATCCAAGTCCTTATTGGATGAGAAATCAGTATAATATTTTTATATTCTTCAAGATAGAGCCCCTACTATTCATTTTGGATTTAAATGGACCCTTTTTATTATCCAAAGAGGGCGGGTTAGAAAAATGGGCACCCTTCCACTGTTTCTTCCTTGTAAAAACAGTATCAGTTTTATATTCTCTCAGATCCCTTTTGAACTTCTTTTTGCTTCCTGAGCTGACGTTTATTGTGTAATTCCTCACACTATTTTTATAGGCTTTATATAAATCAATAAAACCAACATCATTAACTTTTGAATTTGAAGCTACACCTTTATTGTCTATCAAACCATGCACCCGTTCTTCATAGCAGTCTTTTAACAGTTGAGCAGACATTTGGGAAACAACATCCTGAATCCTTTGCCACTAGTTCCAAACATACCCCCTGCCCTTGTGAAGCCATCTTATGTTGTAAATATCCTTTTAACGATTTTAAATGTCAGATTGTGGACCACAACTTCCTTGTTTGTTGAGTTAATATAGTGGAAGCATTTTGAATCAGTAAACCATCCTTACTACTTCTGGGTTGCATCTTGGATACTGTACGGTTTCCAAAGTTTTCTCTGTAAACACAACAAGCCAGTCCACATCATCCTTATCAGCTGAAAGGCCCAACATAACATTGTGTTGGTTCTGAAAATACTATCTTGAACAATCAAATGGAACTGTCCACTGAAACTTATAATTTGATAAACAAGGCTCAGTACGAAAAAAAAAAAACAGTTCCAATAACATGCAAGAAGCCTTACAGACGTGCATGGATAAAATGAATACATTCCGAAAGAATATATACATTTAGAAAATAGCCATTCACAAATGGACAAACTGATATGGCTGTTAATAAAGTTATCTGCCTATCTTAAGCATCAAAATGAGCCCTTTATCTCAGATACAAACGTATAAATGGAAGGAAGTCTACTATGAATAATTTGTTTTTGAAAAAGGACTTACTCCTGCAGTACATTTTTTTTTTAGATTTGGGAGTAAATATTTTATTTGGTGTTTGTTGTTAGGCTTTTTCATTCTTCATTTAAGATAATCTGAGAAGTTTATTTTCTGGGATGACACTGCACTTGCTAGTGTTCAAATTAGAGTTTTGATCAGAACTGGATTGTATCATACATGTAGTCTTGGGGAGGTAATAAAAACATTGGTAATACTATAGCAATAACCCACGCCTGGGTGTGGGTAATGCTGGATTTACCCACGGTTGGCGTGGTTTGGTCCCGAGGGCGAAGCCCGAGGGACCAAACAAAGCCAACCGTGGGTAAATACAGCATTACCCACACCCAGAAGTGGTTATTGCTATTATATGACATTATTTAAGAAAAGAAACTATTACTTTTCTTAAATAATGGCATAGTATAATGCCTGTTTACTGCCCTTCCGCAGATGTCTGGCATCCACGGCAGTTCTGATATACTGCGCGCCTGTGCAGTACATCAGAGCTGTGGGCAAAAGCAATGGAGAAAGCAAGATCTCTGTTGCTTTTTTTTTTACTGTTTCGCTATGTTAAATGGGTTTAACATAGCGAGACAGCTTTAAAATAAGCAACGGAGATGTCCGTTGCTTATTTTAAAACTGTCTCTATGTTAAACCCATTTAACATAGCAAAACAGTAAAAAGCAACGGAGATCTTGCTTTCTCCGTTGCTTTTAAAACCTGTCTGCTATGTTAAATGGGTTTAGCATAGCGAGACAGCTTTAAAATAAGCAACGGAGATCTCCGTTGCTTATTTTAAAGCTGTCTCGCTATGTTAAACCCATTTAACATAGCAAGACAGTGTTTTAAAAATAGAGTTATACTAATGGAAAAAAGTCCGGGCGACCGGACCTTTTTCCATTAGTACAACTCGATTTACAATGTGCATGCTGGCCAATCAGCGTGCACGTTTTGGGGGGGTCATAGTATAATAAAAAATAGCGCTCTTTCTTTTTTTTAAACCATCATCCTTATTTTAGATTTCTATTTACTATGGATGAGTGGTTCTCCACTTATAAATGAAGAGGCATGCATGTATGCCACTAAGGTAAAAGTGCTTGTGCAAAATGTCTGATGATAGCTGCTCGTAAACGTAAGTTGTCAAGATTTAACAAAAAGTCAAACTAAAGCATCTTGTCAATGTTTTGCCTTTGTTACAGCTGGTTGGCAGTCATATTCAGGATTCTGTTTTTTTTTTTTTTTTTTTGCATTCTTTGCATTATAAATAACATTGTCACCAAGGGTGCTGCCAGGCATACTCTTTTACTCAGCTAAGTTCATTTTGCTTTTCTAATCTCTGTTACGAGCATTATAATTTGTAGAGGCAACAAAAGATCTATATGTATTCAACATGGTCTATACAACACAGACCAGTACACAGATATGTTAGATATGTGATTAGGAATATAAAACAACTTATTTTATCGGTGTAGGAATCAATGGCTGAAAATGGAACATATGCATTATTTAACTGGGTAGGAGCAAGATTTGAAAATATTTTTTTTTCTAAGTGGACTGTAGAGTGACTAGATGAAGCTGTGAGTACAAAATGGAAATCTTCTAATATACTACTGTTCAACTACTTATTTGCTGCCAGCTCGCAGCAACAAAGGGGCTCTGGACTAAAATAAATTAGTACATACTTCTTACAATGACGGTGTGAGAGTTATTTTTGGCATAGCAACTAAGATGAAGTTCACAAACATGTAAAAAGAAAATACAACACGCACACACACACACACACACACACACACACACACACACACACACGCACACACACACACACACACACACACACACACACACACACACACACACACACACACACACACACACACACACACACAAAAATGTAGTTTTTCAGGGCAATAACATCATATACTAACCATGCTGGTGTTATAGAGAAACAATGGTACTTCCAGGAAAAAATTGAGATCCTTCTCCTGTGGTATAAAGTCTCACAACAACCCTGAGTGGTCTGTGATTTCCCTATAATGTCAGTGTTGTTAGGCATTAGATATATATGTTTGTACACATTGTAGCAGATGTCAGGTGATACAATAAAAAATGAAACATCTTGATTTTGCATTGAGTTTTATTTATAAGGTGTGGATAAATGCTTTCTTGCAAAAATACAGAAAAGTAATCCAGTTACAAATACATTATTTCAATATTAGATTCAGTTAATATCATTTTAGTCTGATTTCTAAAGCTGGTCAGAGAAGAAACAGTGTTTGTGTTGTTTCCAAAACTGTCTGGAAAAGACAAACAGTATATAGTCATCATTCTTACTGCTGTAGCAGCCTATGGCTACCTGGGTCGTATCCTGCCCAGGAACAATAACCACCAAGTATTGAAAAAGTCTGACTCCCTCCCACTTCTACACGATAACTGTTGTTTGGCTCGCCCTTGGAGGGAAATCGGCAGTCAGAGTGTAGACATTTTCAATACTTTTTTGCCGCCTCAATGGAAAGTTTCACAGGAGCAGTAATTGGACTCATTTTTGGCAGATAATTCCCCATAGAGAAACCCTTCCACAAAGAAAATGCTGTCTTTTTAAATATTTTTGATGTATTTTTAATGTATTTTTTATTTTCTGAAGAATGTCATAAATTCTATTAACTCATTCAAACCTCTTGCGCCTCTTTGCATACTTCAGTTAATACTCATAGCTCCTTATGGCACCCAGACCTTTTTGGATTTGGCTACTTTAACTAAGCAATTTACCTCTTAATAGTTGGCTGCATTGGAAAGGGTGAGAAGTTATTATCCTAGGATGTCATGCAGAAGAGAAATTAATCAACGTTTGCAACTTATTATACAGATTTTCATGTTTATGTTCATATTTTCATAACTGAGAGCCCCACATGTTATTGCGGAGTATGGTGTAAGATGGCAGGGTGGGAGCCAGGAAGATTCATTGTGATGTCCATTTATATTACACTATACTATGTAATTCTAGTTATTTATTACTAATTATAAAAATATTTCCATTTATACAATTACAAACTATCCCATGGAATCAGGTGAAACCTTAGATATTGTTGAAGAAAACAGTCATTGATATTTGCACTGCAAGTTGCACATCTTGATGTATATTCACCATTAGTTATTTTGCTAATTATTCAGTTAAACATATGTTTTCATATTTCTCTGCATGGATCACAAATATATACTTAGAGACAAATTTCCTGCTGTCATGTGAAAGCTTATATCTGGTTAACAAAAGTGTTCTAAATTATATATGTATAGGTTGTACAGTTTCCAGGACATGACTATTTGTTTGTGAAAGCTTAGCAAAAAATACAGTTCTGGGATTGTGTGCATTATAGTCCAGATGGACCTACTGCAAATCAGCAAGTCAAATAACAACAGAAGTACTCAGTCTAGGGGTCTAAACTCTTCTGCAACATCAACATAATGGTTTAGAGGAATAGGTATATGTTGTAGAGGATATCTATGCTCTGAAATAAACTCCCCATAAGCTCTTCATTTTCCATATTCAAGCACAACCTGGATCTATGGATGAGTATTAGAAAATTTATCCTGGGGCTGCCCCCTGTACTACTAATGGACAGAGGCTCAGGGAACTCCTAAATGTTTTATCCAATGCATGGGTCCCCTCAAATTATCTATGGTGTGATTCTGATTATTATCAATAGGGCTAGTAAATGGTTACTGACAAAGGAATGGGTAATGCCAATCTAACACCAAACAAGATAGGTTACTTCAAGCACCAAAAGGGAAATTGGCTAGGCATAAAATAATCCACAAAGGCAGTTAACCTAATACTTTTCTATGAACCGATGAGCTTATAACTATGAATGCCATGGATATTATCACTGTAAAAATACTTCTTACTGATAACATTGCTATTTGTGCATTATTAATAGCTTTTATCATTCACAAAACACTTGCATTTGTTTATCTTTTATTTTATAAGTTGCTTTTTCAGAAGATGTTTTGGAATGTAAGGATGTGTGTAGACTGCTATAGGTGTGGCATTCCATACCAATACATGTTAAGGAGTTAATATGAAAATATGAGAAGTTTCTTGTCAGAAACTGCTATTTTTAGAACATAGCTTATTATTGAATATTGAGACTTTTTGTTAGAAAAATGTTCTGCTTTTGAGACATTTTAACTGCAGAACATGGATTTAAAGATTGCAAAGTGTTTTTATATACTTCAAACATTTTGGTGCTTGTTTATACTTTGTGACAACTTACCTTCATTATTTTACTGCTTGAGACATTTTGCTTGAAAGTGTTATATTAAGCATCGAGAAGTATATTTCAGGTCTAGAAATGTATTTTATGTTTGGTACTTGTGTACACTTTGTGACAACTTACCTTAAATTCTTGATCTGATGTTGTTATTTTTTGCACAATTCAACCTTTAGGTTATCAGATCTGACTAGATCCAATTTCTGCACCATTTTGAAGGGATCTACTATACATAATCAAAATTTCAGAAAGCCAAAACCCATATGGCTGAGACCATATGTTCAACTTTTGAAATTTTGAACAAGCAGCAGGAACTGGCATAGCCATCCACCATGGATATGATTGTGTGGTTTTATGGAAGGCTTCAAGGCTTCCCTCCTTGACACCCCCTCTGATGGTCCCTCACTTTTTGGACCAAAAATAAAGTAAACTCTCATCAGGAGTGTGCAGGATGTTAAGACCCTTTCCACCATTGAAATCTGCTTCTCTACCCTACAGGGAATATTTTGCAAGAATCAGAGGGGTGGTAAGAAGATGTGGTCCAGGAAATTTCAAGTGTTCAACCAGGATGCTCTTGCAAACAGGTCCTCTTGAAACAGATGGGGGATCAATTTCAATGGACATCATCCTAGCGGCAGATGTTGACTGCAGAATCAGGGATTTTGTAGTCATTTTTCTGAGAAATCCTTCTCACTGCTGAAGGACTGCCCAACTTCTGCACTCTGGAGGTAGCCAGGGGGCACTTATACCTGTACCCCCAAGCCTGGTAGGCCGTCACACTAGACACCTGAGTGCTGATGAAAATCAGTAGAGTGTACATAATTCTCTTTATTTTCCCTCTTCTAAAGAAAAGATGTATTCCCCCAGTGCCATCCAAACCAATGGAATCTGCAACAGCAGGAGTCTTAAAGCAGTTGGAAAAAGAGTCATTCAGCAGGTCCCCCAGACCAGTTAGAATCCAGAGTTTCTTTCAGATTATTTTTAATTCCAAAAAGACAGGGACCTAAGGCCAATTTTGATCCTCAGTCATCTCAGTCAATTTGTACAACAAATGAAGTTCCAGATATTTATTGCTCAGTCCATTCTACCTCTTCTGAGGAAAGATGATTGGATATGCTCTTTAGATCTTCATGGTGCTTACTACTGTATCAAAATAGAAAGGCTATCAAGGAGATTTCTCCATTTCCAGCTGGGAGGCAATCACTTCCAATTCAGGGCACTGCCCTTTGGTCTCACCACAGCCCCCAGGTGTTCAACAAATGCATGGCAGCAGCTGCAGCTTATCTCAGACTGCTTGGGTTCCAAGTGTTACAATATTAAGAGATTGGCTCTTCACCACCCCAGTCAGGGATCTCCTGGTTCAACAATGGGACTTCTTGCTCAAACTTCTTCAGAAACTGGGAATCACAGTCAATTAAAACCACAAGAAACCAAACTCCAGCCAAACTAAAGTCAAACACACACCAGGAACAACTTCACATCCACCAAATGTAAATTTAAGGTTTAATTGTAGTTAGACAGTCCACACAGTGCATAATGCATAAAATGATGAAAAATAAAATCCACAAATGATGTTAACTCCACATAAAATCCACATATAATGTTAAATCCACATAAGCGCTTTTGTTCTGAACTACATATTATTAGTAACGTCATCAGACATTGTTTAAAATACCAATTAACCTTAAATATACTTGTTGTCCAGTAAAAAACATCCATTTGTGTCACTCCCCATGTTCATCCAATAACATCTTAACATAGAATACACCCCCCCAATACTTTTCGCACTAATTATGGTAAAAATTGCTGTGTTGTACTATACCATGGTATAGCAAAGAGCACTGCAACGTTTACCGTAATTAGTGCGGAAAGTATTAGGGGTGTGCATTCTTTGTTAAAATGTTATTAGATGAACAGGGGAGTGACACAAACAGATATTTTTTTTACTGGACAACAAGTATATTTAAGGTTAACTGCTATTTTATACAATGTCTGATGAAGTTCCTAATAATTTGTAGTTCGGAACGAAAGTGCTTACATGGATTTAACATTATATGTGGATTTTATGTGGATTCAGCATCATTTGTGGATTTTATTTTTCATCATTTTATGCATTGTGTGGAATGTCTAGCTACAATTAAACCTTAACTTTACATTTGGTGGATCATGAAGTTGTTCCTGTTATGTTTTTAATCACAGTCAACTAAGCAAAGAGCCAGTTAACACCCAAACAACAGATCATTGGATGCCACCAGAATAATGAGCAAACAGATAGCTAACCTCCCAGTGTCCAGGATTATATCTTTATATCACGGACCTTTCAAGTTCTCCAACACCCCTCAACCCCCTGTAAGACTTATTCTGTAACAGCTAGGGCTAATGGCTTGAACAATAACATTGGTTTCCTTAGCCAGATTCCACACAAAAGTTTTTCAATGGACCTTTTCTGTACAATGGTCCCATTTTCACATCCTCTTCGTGCTCAAATTCCTGTGACACCTATTTGCAGGTCTTTAATCAGATAGTGGTTGATCTTGACAGTTCTTCTGGAAGGTTGGCCCATTTTTCCACAATTTGTCATGCCATAGTAACCACAGATGCCTCCCTCCTGGGGCATTTTGAAGAGAAGATGCTCCAGATTTCCTGGCCACACATAGATGCCAGTCTTCACATCAGTGCCTGGGAGATAACAGTAGTTGTCCTAGTGTTGCAGGCTTTCCAGGATTGTCTCCCCAAGGGAGGGACTTCCATCAAGGTAGATGCTTCTTGTGCTTTTTAGGGAGACTTGCCTCTCTCTCTGACTTGTCTGCCTACTTTATATTTTTCTCATATGATACACTGTCCAATAAAATCAAACCTGTATACTGACTAGTGTGCATTCCATGCTCAGCACTCACTCTACCATGCAGCCCTAGGCATGGAAACACAAGTTCTAACATTACCATATGGGCAATACGTCCAAGACAGGCCATGAACATTCATGTCACTAAAGTCTGGATTATGTTAAATCTTAAAGTCAAAAGGTTAAAGCCCAACCATTTATTTATGGGTTCCAATTATTTTAATGGTAGAGCCATTGCAGAAGGGCATGGTCAGTGATCAACACTAACTGTCTACCTAACAGATAGTATTTCAAGGTTATGAGGGCCGATTTCAAGGCAAGGCATTCTCTCTGTGTGGCTGAATGACCTCCCTCAACACTGCTAAGTTTTCTTCTTATATACTAGAAGGAATGCTCATCCACATCTGTAGCCTAAGAAAATACTGTCCCTGTGTCTGCTTCAAATTAATCTGTATATACTAGAATTACTTTGAAAGGTCTGGAGCTATCTGCATTGTTTTTTTTTAATACAGCATATATTTTACTTGTTTTGCTTCAACTGCCTATTTAACCTTCAAGAGATCCTTATCCATGGCCACATCAGTCATAGGGGAAGCAGTGTTATCAAAATTAGAAACAGAGTTAAAACAGTAGCAATTCAAATATCTTGAGTCTGTTTGAGTCTTAGGGTACTTCCCTTACAAGAAAGAAAATATGGAAGCAGCTGGTTCCAGTTTCCCCTATCCAGTTCTATATCCTTTAACCACATAAACTAAAGTTTTATTAAAGTGCTCAATTAGTCCATCTGTCTAAGGGTGGTAAACAACTGTTTTTAACTGTTTCATTTTAAAAACATGACAAAGTCCATGTGTTACTATGGACCTGAATGGGATGCCTTGGCCAGTAAGAATGTATTGGTCAATTCCTATTCTGGGGGGGCAGTGCTATTTTTTTTTTTTTTTTGCCACAGACTTTTCTTCATATAATAACTTTCTCAGAAAATGTTGTCATGTAATCAGTGCTCAGGAAATACTGATGACCACTCGATTTTACAGGTGTATGTAAACTATCTACTCATATTTTCTCCAATATCAATTTAACAATAAGTAATTGTATCAAAGGTTTCCTTAATCATGAGTTGGGTGCTCTCCTTTGACATTCTGGGCAAGATGCATAACACCAGCATACCTCTCAACTGTACAAATTTTTTGCAGAATGTCCAGATTTTTGTCTCATATTTTTGGTCTGTTTCTCATAATGTTGTGGTTTTCTGTCAAATAACTAGCAAATCGTTGAGGGTTGAAGTTGAAAACAATGACAGACAATTGAGTTTCAGACTTCATACCCTTTAGAAAATTCATGCTAATGCAAATCCTATTATTCCATCAATTTTCTAAGTTTGTAAGAGGAATATTTAAAAAAGTGTCCCTGTTTTTGGCCATTTGTCCCCCCATTATTTATATCTTTTTCCAGATTTCTTGCTCTAAGAGGTTGAGAGGTATGAACATCAGACAAGTAATGCCTTATCTTTTCTTAAACGATAAGCTAAAATGTGGCTATGTGCTAATCTCATTACAAGTGTTCTAAATGCCTTAGGAACTAATAACTGCTCAGTGTCTGTTCTTTCTTTTTGATTATCCTGTAGAACAGGTCATGTCTTAACCGAAAGTATGAGAATGAACCAGGGCTGTTCTGTTCCCTTGATTACCTTTCTATTCTTGCTATATTCTCTCTAGCTTTACAGGCAAACGTGGGACGACTATGGCTCACCAAGTTCGCAGATGACTGCAAACTGGGCGCCATAATCAACCTTCCAGCTGACACAAACATCCTTCAAAAAGGTCACACAGAGACAGATAACTGGTGTCAGCGCCATGGTTTAAAGCTAAATGCCAAAAAATGTATAGTCATACCCTTTGGCAAAAACAATGTGCCCTCAAATTACCACATAGGCGGAAACCCATTAAGTACAGAGAAAGTTATTAGGGACCTGGGGACCCAAGTTGATAGCAATCTCTCCTTTGAAAACCACATTGCCAAAGTGGTTAGAAAGACATACTACATAGCCCACCTCATCACGAAGGGTTTCACATCTAGATCAAGAGAGGTAATCGTGCCCCTTTATTCATCCCTCATCAGGCCCATCATAGAATACAATTCCCCTTTTGGGATGTACCTTACCCGACACCTGCAGCAATTAGAAAGACCCCAAAAGTATCTCACCAAGAGGATCAAGGGTCTCAAACAGATGCCATATGCTGCTCAGTTAAAAAAACTCCAGCTCTACTCAGTTGCATACCGCCTACTTCGAGGCAATCTATGCCTGACATACAAAGCTATGTCAAATCCAGAATTAATGGACATGCTCCACCTCAGTAAATCTAAATCCCTTAGAGCCACACGCTCGAGGGACTTGAACCTCAGCACAGAAATAAATAGAACTTGCTGGAGAGACAGGTTCATAACCCAGAGGCTCCCTTCACTGTGGAATAGAATTCCAGTTCATGTGAGGCAGAGCACCTTACTGAATCTCTTCAAGAAGAATCTCGATAAGTGGATGTGGGATCGTAGGTTTGTCCCAGGGATTACTCCCGTGTCACTATTAGACAGAGGCACAGTAAACTAAACCTTAAAAAGGGCACAGTATGCTCAAATCAAGGGGTGGCGTAAGCCATACAGAATCGGGCTAGGCTTATAATTGCCCCAGGGCAGATAGCCTAGTATGAACCTATGAACCTATAATGTAGTGACTTCCCTCTAGGCCTTCTGGAAGTCAGCCAATTTAGTTATAATTTCATCAGTATTCTGTAGTGAAATGAAGAAAAATGTTTATTCCCTTATAAATACAGATATAGACCTTTTTTCTGTTCTTCAAGTTCATTCATTAAATTAGCAACTCACAAAAATATTCTTCTTCAACCAGAGCTACTAGTAGTGTCATTTCTGTTTTTCTGTAATTTTCATAGTTTCTAACTTTTATTTCTGACTGGCTGCCTGCTGAGTTGTAGTAGACAAAACTTTAAAACTCTATTCTGACTTCCATTTGCATTTTTCTTTACTATGAGATTCATCTGTCTTTTCCTCAGTTTCTTCTTGCAATTCATTTAGAGTATTCTTAAGTATGAGCCTTTCCCTGTCAGCCTCTTCACTGACCTCTTTTATTACTTTAACAACAGGAATCTTTTGGCAAGACTCATTATCAATTTATCTAACCTTTCTATATACAGCCATATTTTATTTCTTTTTGTGTTTGCCAGTCCTGTTTTTTATCTCTATTGGGGCTAAATATGTTAGGCAATATATTTAGTTGATCTCCCACCTTAGTATCTTCCATAGCTCTTTGAATAAGAGAAATATTTGTCCAATTATTGATACATTTGTTAAGTTATGCACTAGAGCTATTGGGTGTAACTCTTTGCCTAGAAGGATTTGTATTTCTTCCTCTCATACAGGGTGCACCTTTTGTCTCCATCTGCATAGATTATATACATTTTCTGTTTACTGTTTGTTTTATGCTTACAACCATGTCGTTTTCTGACTAATGTAATCATGCACCCTGAGTCCAATGATCATTGCACTTCTTTTTTATCAAGATAGTCCATTAGCAAAATTAGTAACAGCACAGTGACAAAAAGCAAACTCTATAGTTCTGGTAGTGAAAATTTCAACATTATTACATCCCATAGATATGCTTTTTGGTAGAACTTGTAGGCTAGCAATAACAGTTGTTGTGGGTAGAGTATTGCTATTAGTAATTGTGCAGTAATTTGCTCTTTGCACTTCTATAGAACATTTAGACAATCTCAGATGGTAACTGTTTGCAGGCAAAGCAACATAGTCAGGTGAAGGTAAACTATTTGCCCTTGATGCATGCAAATCTGACTGGAATTTGAAACTATAATTAACAACAAATTATCCTGACATACAAAGCTGTTTAGAAGACTTAGGGTCACTCGGGGATATTTATTTTTATTATGTTCCATGTGAATGCCCTTTTAAATTTATCTTCAGTCAACATTTCTAGAATTTAACTTGTTCATAGGTTCATACTAGGCTATCTGCCCTAGGGCATTTATAAGCCTAGCCAGAATGTGTTTGGCTTTTGCCACCCATTTTAAATTTATTTTGCTATGCCCTTTTTCGAGGTTAGTATACTGTGCCTCTGTCTAACAGTGACACAGAAGTGATACCCGGGGTAAACCTACGATCTCCCATCCACTCATCAAGATTCCTCTTGAAGAGAGTCAATGAGGGACTCTGCCTAACCTGGACTGGGATTTTATTCCAGACTGAAGGGAGCCTCTGGGTTATGAATCTGTCCCTCCAGCATGTCCTATTTATTTCAGTGCTGAGGTTCAAGTCTCTCGAGTGCGTAGCTCGATGGGATTTGGATTTTCCGAGGTGCAGCATGTCCATTAATTCCGGGTTGGACATGGCTTTATACGTCAGGCACAGATCGCCTCTGAACAGGCGGTATGCCATTGAGTAGAGCTGGAGTTTCTTTAACCGGGCAGCATATGGCATCTGTTTGAGCCCTTTGATCCTCTTGGTGAGGTACTTTTGGGGTCTTTCAAGTTGCTGCAGGTGTCTGGTAAGGTACATCCAAAAAGGGGCATTGTACTCAATTATGGGCCAGATGAGGGATGAGTAAAGAGGCACAATGACCTCCCCTGATCTAGATGTGAATCCCTTCATGATTATGTGGGCTATATAAAATGTTTTTCTAACCACTTTGGCCACATGGTTGTCAAATGAGAGATTGCTATCAACTTGGGTCCCCAGGTCCCTAATTACTTCTTCTGTACTTAATGGATTACCACCTATGTGGTAATTTGTGGGCACTTTGTTTTTGCCAAAGGGGATGACTATACACTTTTTGGCATTTAGCTTGAGGCCATGGCTCTGGCACCAGTTGCCTGTTTCTATGAGGCCCTTTTGGCGGATGCTTGTGCCGGCTGGAGAGTCGATTATGGCGCCCAGTTTGCAGTCATCTGCGAACTTGGTCAGCCACAGTCCTTCCGTGTTGGCCTGTACCTCCGAGAAATATATACCGAACAAGAGAGGTCCCAGGACTGAGCCTTGTGGGACGCCACTTGTAAATGGTTTGGAGTCTGACATGGCTCCAGCAATTCTAACCATGTGGGTTCTGTCCTTGAGCCAGTTTGCAATCCATCTAGTGACATAGGGGTTTATATTTAAGCTGGTGAGCTTATCTATAATGCCCGAGTGGGGTATTGTATCGAAGGCTTTTGCGAGGTCCAGGTAGGCTGTGTGGACCACCTTCCCCTCGTCAATTGCCTTGGTGACTGTTTCAAAGAAATCAACCAGGTTTAAGAGGCAGGATCTGCCCTTAACAAAGCCAAACTGGGTAGGATCCAGTGTCTGTATGTCCCCAATATCTTTATTTATGAGGTACATGATGATCCTTTCCATAGCTTTGCAGACCAAGCTAGTCAGGCTTATGGGGCGATAGTTTCCAGGATCCGTTGAGGCACCACCTTTATGGAGAGGGACCACTGTTGCTGTACGCCACTCTTTGGGCACATATCCTGTAGTAAGGCTGAGATTGAACAGTAGTTTTATGTTTGGGTTTAGCTCTTCTTGGAGTTCATGTAGGATGCAGCCTGGGACACCGTCTGGTCCCATTGATGCTGTGTTTTTTGTTTTGGAGAGGGCGGCTCTTACCTGAGCATCTGAGATGTCAGGGGGGCAGCACTCTGCTGGGATAGATATTTGCCCTTTTGGTGCGGAGGGGGGGGGGGGAGTTTGCGCTGAACCTGTCAGCTAGGATGTTGGCAATGTCTGTGGGTTCAGTGTATTTTTTGTCATTTTGGACTAATTCTGAGCATATCTGGGAATTACCACCCAGGTTCCTAACATAACTGAAGAAAGCCTTGTGATTATCCTTAGTGTCCTGTGCAATTTTTCTCTCGAAGCTGGCCTTAGACAATTTTATGAGTGCCCGTATTTGTTGCTAATACTGATCAGTGATGCCTTCCCTTTTTGGGATTTTGCTCTATCATTTAGTAGCTTCCTCCTTCTATTGTAAGTTTGTTTATGGCTGGGGTCCACCAGACAGGACGTCTGCCTTTGGAGGATTGGGTCTTGGTTTTATTTGGGATCGCATGATCCATGCATTCCTGAAGGTGTTCATACAATGCATTTATAAAGGATTCTGCGGTCTGGGCTGTATTTTCCACAGGCCTGGGGGCTTTGAAGGATTCCACCTCGGTTTTGAGGAGTGTGAAATTTGCTTTAGAGAAGTTTTTCACTGTGGTTTTCTGGGCAGTGTTGGGGTCGGGATGTGAATATCCAGTGAGATTAGTTTATGGTCTGATCTTACCAGTGAGGGATACACTTCTGGTCTGGAGCATAGAGTCCCCATGTTGGTGATGATCAAGTCCAGTATGTTTTCCCCTCTTGTGGGAGTGGTAACAAGTTGTTCCATAGCATTTGAGTTTATAAATTCTAGGAACCTTTGGGCTAGGGTGTTGGAGCTAGAGTAATGCTCCCAGTCTATGTTTGGGTAGTTGAAGTCGCCCAATATAATGGTGTTTGGAGAGACCTTCATATTTTCCAGTGTTCTCAGGAAGGCCGAGTGGGGTTCCTGGGTTTGGGAGGGTGGTCTGTAGCAGGCTTTAAACTGGGAGGCAGTTTTACTCACTGTTAGTTGCACATGGATAGTCTCTGATGCTTCGTGCTTTGCTACCAACCTGGAGGTGTGGGTATCTTTGATGAATATCGATACTCCCCCTCCTTTTGTGGTTCAGTCCAAGTTTTGGGGCCGAAAAGCATGGTATGAGGTATAACCTGGTAGTGCTGGGGTGCTCTCAGGAGCCCTGAACCAGGTTTCTGTTACTGCACAGATATCAATGTTCTCCATGCTAAGGAGAGTTTTGAGTGTGTGCATCTTGAGGTTTAGACTTCTGGTGTTGAGTAGCATTACTCTTAGTTTCTTATCCCTTGTGATACCTATGGAGGTGGGTTTGTCTTTTGAGCCTTGCCTAAAAAAGGCACTATGGGGGTAGCAAGAGCCTTTGCCAATATCCGAAAGCCCAGGGGTGACAGGTGCAAGCCGTCCTTAGTGAAGCATCGTGGCTTGTCGAGCATATCATCCCAAGCTGACAGGCATTGGATCCCCTTTGAATGACATCAGTACTTAAGCCAATTTTTGAAATTGATCATCTTGTCTTCATATTGTGGCATCATTTTTGGTGAGGGTAAGATGCTACTCAAGGTCAGGGTCATACCAGCCTGGGCTACATGCTCAGAGAGCTCCTTTATGTCTCTTTTCATGTAGTCCAGGGAGGTACGTCTCAGGTCATTCACACCAGCATGGACAATGACTGAGTCATATTTGTATTTGCCTTGGAGTGACCTGAGTGCTTGTGTTATGTGGCAGATCCTAGCACCCGACAGGCTGCTAACCATGACCCTCTCCTTGTTCAGCCTGGTGAGCGGGATGTCAGTGTGCCTGATGATAGAGTCACCTATTACAAGCGTATCAGGTGTGTTGTTTAGTCTTAAGGGCTGTGACTGTTCAGCACACTGGCTTTGTGAGATATGTGTTGCACGTGTTTTGTTTTAGGGTAGCAGTTGCTTGGGTGTCAGCTTTGGAGGTCTCTGCTGCTTAGGCAGATCTTTATTTAGAGCCTCCGAGTATGTTTTTGTGTGATTATGTGTTTGGTTTGCTGTCGTGGTAGGTCTATGTGAGATTGGAATTGTAGTGTGTGTGGTTTCCTTCTCCTCCTGACTGGTTATGCCAGTACTGAGTTGAGAGTGCTTAGCCTCCAGTTTGGCTATATGGTTGCATCTCTCACATGTGTTGGAATTTGTTGGGAGGAGGAGAGGGTTGTCTGTGTACATGAGGCAGTTGTAACATTGCCTCAAGATTCCCAGATTCACCAGCTGGACCGGAGAGGAGATTGACAACTGACCTTTGGACATGCTAGAATAATATTGGGAATTCCTTAATAATTGAAAACAAGGGCCAGTGGGGAGTGAGGGTGTAGTGCTTTTAATTTTTAGTGCTGACTTATATAATTGCTTTAGTGAGCAAGTGCCAGGTAACTTAAGTGCAATGTGTTACAGGTAACTTAAATGCAAAAACGACAAACAGTAACTTTCTTTCAAGTGAAACAAGGAAATAAGTACAGTAAGCAATGCAGATATCACTAGTGATCCACAGAAGTGCTGAGAAGCCGTGTATTAGGTGGAATTAGCGTTCCAGAGAAATAAGCAAACAAGCAATATAAACAAAGCTTGATTCAGCAGGCCTGGATCTAGTCTATGCTACAGCAAACAAGGTGTACCAATTTCAGTAAGATACAGTTCAAATATTCAGGCACTATAAACCTTTAACCAGAAATTCCCAGCTCAGAAGGGCAGAGTCCAGCCTCTTCTCCCACAAGAGTGCAGACCACAAACCTTCTTAATGTAAAATAACTGGCCTGAAGCCCAAGTGCTTAAACCAGAACTAATACACTTTAAGAATAACAGACACTGGGCTCTCAAACAGCAGTTCCCAGCTTAGAAGGATGAAAGCTACCTGTCCTGCCACCACAGTGCATGCCACAAACCTTCCTAATGTAAAACAACTGGTCTGAAGCCCAAGTGCTTAATCCAAAAGACTTAGAATGATAGCTACACTTTAATCAAGTTACTACCAAGCAGTAATAAATACAATTAAATACTTTAGAGAATGCCTGGATTAGTGCTCAAGTTACATAAACAAAGCTAGATCCAGCAGGCCCGAATCCAGACTATGCCACAGCAAACAAGGCGCACCAATTCAGTAAGAAGCAGTTCAGATATGCATGCACTATAAGCCTTTAACCAGAAATTCCCAGCTCAGAATGGCAGAGTCCAGCCTCTCCTCCCACAAGAGTGCAGACCACAAACCCTCTTAATGTAAAATAACTGGCCTGAAAGCCCAAGTGCTTAAACCAGAATTAATACACTTTTAGAATAACAGACACCGAGCCCTCAATCAGCAGTTCCCAACCTAGAAGGATGTAAGCTACCTGTTCTGCCACTACAGTGCAGACCACAAACCCTCTCAGTGCAAAACAACTGGTCCGAAGCCCAAGTGTTTAAACCAAAAGGCTTAGAATGAGTTACACCAAGCAGTAATAAATACAATTGAGTACTTTTAAGATGATGCAAAAGTAAAATAAAGTAGGTAGAAACACAAGTACAGTAAAAGCAGATGACATTTTTTTTTTCTGAACAAGTACTGAGATCAAAGAAACAGATTTGAGTGCTGAAACTAGAAAACTGGCTAGTTATAAGGGAAAAAAACTAAGCTAGAAGGCTTCCCTCCAACACAGAAGGGCTTGGGGGCTCAGAAGCCTACAAATAGTCTATACCACTTAACAGGAAAGGCAGGAAACGAGCTTATTTTTTTTTTTCTGTTTCCCAGATGCTCTCTTTGTACACAGTAGGAGTGCCTGAAATCAGAATATGATCTCACTGCACTCAGTTGAGTGAGCAAATGAGATGGGCCCAGAAGGAGTATCCAAACACAAATTTACAAGAGGGGCGGGCAGTTTCAAGGCCACTAAGATTAACACCAAAACCAAAACAAAACCAGGGAGGGTGGGTGGTACTAACTGAAGAGCAGAGTCAAAACTTCCAGTTCAGTTAATATCCCTGCAACACAATTAAAATCATTTTAAATACTGTATTTTTTTTTTGAAAAAAAAGTGCAGATAAAGGTACTTAAATTCTCTTATACATCCAGTTGAATACAAGAAGTTCTTAGCCGGCCAAAGCTGAGGTTTTTAAGCCGAAAATATTTCACACTGTACCACTTAAATAGGCAAGGACAGGAAATCAAAGAATGTGGCTACCCCCACACCTGTAATTACTAGCAAATAACAAAATTCAGCAAATACTGACTAACTTCCGGTTCAGTTAATATTCCTGCAACACAGTTAAAATCAATTTAAATACTGTATTTTTTTGAAAAAAAAAGTGCAGATACAGGTACTTAAATTCTCTTATATGTCCAGATGAAGACAGCAAGTTCTTAGCCGGCCAAAGCTGAGGTTTTTAAGCAGAAAATATTTCACACTGTACCACTTAAATAGGCAAGGACAGGAAATCAAAGAATGTGGCTACCCCCACACCTGTAATTACTAGCAAATAACAAAATTCAGCAAACACTGACTAACTTCCAGTTCAGTTAATATTCCTGCAACACAGTTAAAATCAATTTAAATACTGTATTTTTTTTGGGAAAAAAAGTGCAGATAAAGGTACTTAAATTCTCTTATACATCCAGTTGAATACAGCAAGTTCTTAGCCGGCCAAAGCTGAGGTTTTTAAGCAGAAAATGTTTCACACTGTACCACTTAAATAGGCAAGGACAAGAAATCAAAGAATGTGGCTACCCCCACACCTGTAATTACTAGCAAATAACACAATTCAGCAAACACTGACTAACTTCCAGTTCAGTTAATATTCCTGCAACACAGTTAAAATCAATTTAAATACTGTATTTTTTTTTTGAAAAAAAAAGTGCAGATAAAGGTACTTAAATTCTCTTATACGTCCAGTTGAATACAGCAAGTTCTTAGCCGGCCAAAGCTGAGGTTTTTAAGCAGAAAATATTTTCACACTGTATTACTTAAATAGGCAAGGACAGGAAATCAAAGAATGTTGCTACCCCTACACCTGTAATTACTAGCAAATAACAAAATTCAGCAAACACTGACTAACTTCCAGTTCAGTTAATATTCCTGCAACACAGTTAAAATCAATTTAAATACTGTATTTTTTTCTGAAAAAAAAAGTGCAGATAAAGGTACTTAAATTCTCTTATACGTCCAGTTGAATACAGCAAGTTCTTAGCCAGCCAAAGCTGAGGTTTTTAAGCCTGTATTAGTTAAATTATCTTCTAGTCACAACTTCAAATTATTTATTAAATAAGTCATATGTGACCTTACAGATCTGTCTATATTGAGTGTCCATTTGGGATATTTAAAGTGTATTGTTACATTTTCCACAGTAAATGTAAGTAACAAGCCCCTTGTGATGGGAGTAATTGCCCTACTAGATACAATATAGCATTTTACTGTATTTGATGCAAAAAATGTGTTATTTTTGCAGTTAATCTTATTGATAAGAACAGAAGCTTAGTTGACTTAACCAGTACAATATACTGGCACCACAAACAAGTGCCCCACCCCCTCAGCTCCTTAAACACTTTAGTCTATTAAGTCTGCACCCTCCTGCCCCAATCTTTCCTTCAAGTGCAAAAAAACAAACAAACAAACAAGCAAACAAACAAACAAAATGATGTTATTTCTACTGGCACATCAGTCAGGGGCCAGATGCACACCCCCCCCCCCCGCCTAGCCATTCAGGTCCTGTTTCTGTGCCCTGCCCCTCCTACATTTTATTAAAACAAAAATCTTCTTGTTGTAAACTGTAGCAAACTGCTTGCTGCAAATGTAGCAAATAGTTGCTGTATTTTATACCCTGCCTGTACGGAGTACTATGGCACTCATCTTTTACTTAAAAGAAAAAATTTCTTTTAACAAACTATAGCAAACTGTCTGCTACAAATGTAGGCTGAGAAGATGCTGGGCAGTGGATGCACTTTTCTAGTGTGATGTAGTAGAGCTCATTAAAGTCCTGTTAGAGTTCACTATAAGGCTTCTTTCTAAAATCAAAAAGTATTTTAATTCTTTCCAAAGCTGACCAGAGAAGGCAAACAGTACTTACAGGTACCTTGCAATACACTCATTCAAACAACTTTATATCACAACAACTCCTATTCACAGTTCAGGTTTGAACCCCACAATGAACAGTGTGGTTTATAAGTGGTTATTGAACCACGCACTGTCTGTCTCCATTATCTATACATGTATGCTGTGTAAGCAATCATATTGCAGAAGAGGTCACGTTAACATAATATACTAATGTAGGTATCCATTGCATTGAGAACTTCAATTAGGTTTGTCAACATCACATGGATTTAGTTGCCAGTAAGTTATTTCTGGAGGAGGTTTTTTTCAGCACTGATGTAATGCTCAACTCTGGTAGACAGGATACACATCATTGTGAAAGGGGGGGTGAGTTACAATCACTGCCCCAGCTATATGCATGTGACTCAGGTCCTGAAAGTTATTCAGTTGGCCCTGACCTGTATGCAGTTGCAGTGATGTTTGTGAACTGCATACAGCCTGGAGAAGAAGTTATTTGCAGTTGCCATCATAGCATGGAGAGCTGAAAAACTGCATACAATATTTACTGCATTGTATATGATCAGTTTTCTTTTTACAGCCAGCTTATTAAGTGCTTGATACATCTTTGAAAGCTGTAAAAGTATTAGCATGGCCACACAGACAGCAGGCTGAAGTGAAGTGTGTATCTAATGATCAAAGGGCTTTAAAAGCTGTTAGACACTTAACTCTGCCAAGTTTTTTTTTATATTTGTGCTTATATGTGAGACATTGAAGTGTATAATAGCTTTTAAAACTGTGAAAATGATTTGAGCACTGTTGTACGGTGGGTGCTGTTGTGCTCTATACAATCTGAAAGAGCAGCTGAATGGTGCTTAATGAAACTTTGCTAAGCAACTTTCTTTTATCAGAAATGTGTTAACAAGGTTGTGTTTTTCCCAAACTCAATAATGTGGCTCCTTGAACTACATGGAATTAAGGAAGCAGCATATCTACTAAAATTATTGGTAGAAGTTTTTAATTGAATAGCTAGTAATATGCAGACATGCTTCACTTTGAACAAAGTTATCTTCTTTTCCTGATTAACTTGTACCCCAGTTCACCTCAAAACCACAAAAACATTTTGAAAGTTTATTACTAGACACGTGATATAGGCCCAAAATTATCACTCACTAATACACATCTAGCAGTGAACGTTTGATTAAAATATAGCACACCTAAAGAGTCTCATTGCAGACTACTCCTGTAACACGTGTCCTTCAATAAAATCTCTCACAGAATGGTATCCTTTCTATTATAATCTCACATCATCTAATCTACTCCTGACACAAGACTCCTTTCTTACAAATGCCATGAAAACTTCATCTTCCCCATTCATGTTTTTTAAAACAAAGAATGGTCTTCATTTGCAGTTTGGGACATCCCAATCAGGCCTTATTTTTAAGAAGATTCTCAAGACCTACCTAAGTGAAGACTGGAATTGAATCTATCCCTGTAATTACCATGGACATTGTAAGAATGTAGCTACTTTCCCTACAAACATAGGTCCTGTTCTGTACAATGCATGTTCCTAGACATAATTCCTTTATAATAATGCAAAATCAGACAGCCTAAGGAATAAAAGTCAATTCAACAAGTAATGTGCAGCCATAAAACATGATGCAAGGGCCAAAGTACTTTTTTTCTTTTTTTTTTTTGAGCACTTTCGCTCCAGTGTATCATCCTATAATCTTCCTACACAGTGTCCCATGTGTGCTGGGTTTGCTAGCATCTCTATGTCCTTCCGACTTACTCCAGTATAGTTGGGGCCAGTCAAAAAGATAAAGGTATCCTGATGGTTTTGCTCAAACCATCAGCCAGAGTTTTTTACCTTAGGCCTACTCCGTTACACCCTACTCCCATTATGGCCTTTGTGGATTCTTATAAGTGTAGGATGTGCTATGGGGGTATGCAGAGTATTTTCCCATCTCCACAGCAACTCAGTCAGAGCCGCCACCCTTCCCCTCCTTGGATAACACCCTACAACTCTACATCCCCAGTCTCAACTAGGAATCAACTCTTAGGAAGCCCATGTATCCATCTCCAGGATGGGTATGCCGATACCAGGGATGTCATATTTCTAAATGGACAAGTAGGAACCAAAAAAAAAAAAAAAAAGTGCTTCATGCTAAGTGAAGACCAAAACAAAAGGTCTTTTGTGTGGAACTGCCTGCTGTTCTGCTTTAAACAGAAGTGGCTCCTCTTCTGTTCAGTGCAGAACAGCCCACTGTTTTGCATTGAACAAAAGTGGCTCCGTTTTGAGATTTTATGGTTGGCCTATATGCTGGTATACAAGCCAATCAAAAATCACAATGCTGAGGCTGTTTTGCTGGGATTTTAATAGGAAGTGTGTGACTCTGGATTGGGCTGATGAGCTTGGGGCAGTCCCATTCAAATAGGGATGTCTGGCAAACCTGGCCCATACTTCCTCTGCCATTCTGTCAGCTACCTGAACCCAGATCGGCTGAGTATTATTCAGGGTTTTGTCCCACTACACCACAAGAGTGGCTAAGTACCAATGTATTTTGAATTTGAATTTCAGCATATCTCATTTGGCAAAACAAATTATTGTTTTTTTTTTTTTTTTGTAGGAGTATATCAAAGGGTACGCAATGTATTCCTTGCTTTTCCTCTAGGCATTAACTAAGTGGCCTTCCAACCTACATTTCCTCACTGCCTCATTTCATTCTGCACTCCTGGCTCTTTTTTTTTTTCTCTTATTGCTTCCATCTCTGAGACTACTTTCTGTCTTTTCTAGAGCATATATTCTGAATTTCGTTTAACCTGCACATTTGCACGGAAAGATCACTTTAATTGTAATTGATTACCCACAGCAGCTCATCTACTGCTCCAATATTATTAAAAGTTTCCATTACCTTAACTGTACCATTTGATTACATTTCACATGTTGTATTTCCAAGAACATGGTTTGGTCTGTATCTAAGTTATTAACTGCTCATTATTGTCAGTTATTGTACCCTACCATAACATATACAGTACTTGTTTGCTGTATAGTGTTCTTTCTCTTTTATTTCATGTTGTTATGCAAATCTGTTGCCTTTTACATCATTTCTGTTTTTTCCTGTAACAAGTTATTATGAATACCTTGCTCCTCTGCATTCCTGCATAACTTCTTTAAGATCTGCTCTGTGAGTCTTCAGTGTAAACCAGACTTTGACAGTTAACAAACATGAATAAATAAAATCTTATTTTATGAAGTGAGGACATTTCATGCCCTTGTGCTGGGTAAAACTTTTCTCATTTAAAATTGATTTGTATAGCATATATTACATGGTATGTACTTAAATTTATGATCACTGCCCCGATGCAGATGACAGTAAATACTTCACTGTGCAAGGCATGCATATGCTTAATCATATCAACATTAGAGGTAGCTAAGAGGTGCAGAAAGTGCTAGTCATTTCAGACAATGGAATAGAACTCTGGCTATTCTTGTCTTCCTCTTCTTCTCCCACTCCCAGACAACTTTCAGGCTCCTAGGCCACTAACAGTTTACTGTCAGTGTAAGTGCATACCCTTGCCATTTGTCATAGGATGGCTCAGAGCTTTTGTTTTAGCTGCATCACTCCAGTGGAACAGCTTACCAGACAGCATTCAGAATCTTATCACTCTATTCTTTTCAAAAGTGATAACCCTTGAACCCATAAGAAAGTACTGCTAGGCTGAACTCCAGTCTTCAAGACAAGGGTCACTGGCTCTAACTCTATTGTGTTCATGAAGTAGACTAAGCTACATTCTACAACAACTCAGCCATGAAAGACTGAAGAATGACCCTTAAACTGCTGTGCCTAGCATGGTTCCAGTTCTGGGCTTCCTTACTTTTCAGTTAATACTCCCAAGGAAGACACCCAGGACTGTCAGATAAATGATAAGCTGTACATGAAATAAAACAAGCAATCCACATTTAGTAACTCAGAATAAATTGTCCTTTATGCCTGATAACCAGCCTATCTTATTTAAACAACCAGACAGGACACAGCATGTATTATGTATTTGTAATTATAATGCAGGTTATACACAATTCTGCTTGTATAAGTACAGATATCATACAGTTAAAGTAAGATAGAACAGACAGCAGTGATTAGGATTATCCTAATTTAATGTTTTTGCTTTGTACACAGTAGAACTATTTAACACATAGGTATATTGCACTGTTAGCTGATTAATTGTTATTTATGACTAACAAAATGGCACTGTAGTAACACCTGTAACTTGTATTACAAACATATATGCAATGTTACAAAGTCCTGCTCTAAAGTCTTTTCTTTAAAGGGTTTAAAAACATGCATTCATCAGCATGTTCACTGATTTTGTTATTAAAAAAAGATTTTCATGAAAATAAAACTTGGGAATTATGCCCCAGATTAAGTGTACCTTCCAGTCATTACCGTGATTCCATTATAATTTTTGGTGCTTCTTTGCATGCTGAGTTAATACATTCTGAGTGCAGAACACTGAATAAAGCAAACTGTCAGCTTTACTAGTTGTAAATATCCTTCTAATAACCACATCCTCAGAGGCTTTGACCTAAACCTACTTGGAAGATTCTCCAGTGTTATAACCAAATTTCTTGCTGATCTACAATTCCTTCAATTTATTACAGAACTAAGATCTATCCACTTCTTAAACAGGCACTCATTGCTTCACCTCTTAATTACCAATCAGCTAACATCTTGTCTGCAATCATCCACCTCCCTACCTTCAATACCCATGGCCCATTACCTTCAACATGCACAACCTTTCAATGAGATTATCACCTGAACTGATCACATTTAGACCCAAATCTGGAAAAGAAAAATCACCAAGCTTAGTTCTCCCCTATAGATTGCCCCCCATTCTTTCCAAACATGATGCAACAATGGAACAGAGCACATTACCCAACTACTTCTCAGCTTCCAAAAATGCTACTTCCTGCTAGATGCAAGACTTTTCAAACACAATAAAACAAAATGGTTTGCCAAAGAACTGAATGTTCTCTTACAACTTAATGATGAAGCCTGCCAGAAATAGAAACAAAATACATTACAACCCACCAATCAACCTGATGCAACATTACTAAACATCCATCAGAAGACACAAATCCAAATGTCTTACCTCTAAGCAGACTTTTCTAGTAGACTTCCCAAAATGATTTTGGCGGGAGGCCTATTTTCTCGAGGGCCACAGTACACCCAACTATCTCCCTTCCAAAGATGCTATTATGTGTCAATAAGGCTACCTTGTATCCTATGGCTTCCTTACAGAATTTCACCAGTCTGACTTCACCACCATGCAAGTCCTCATCCTACCTCCTTACTGCACCCCTCCCCCTCACCAGCCACCTCCCACTCTTTTATTTAGATTGATTAAATCTAAAAAATAATTCCACTCAACTTTGTTACTGCCTGTGTTCATTTTTGTCCATTGTTTTTGTATTACTGCAGCGAACACTTGATCAGCCAGCTACTTGACATTAACAACCTGTGCTTCACTTCAAACACGATTTCCATCATATGCAAATCTGCCCCAAATAGATCTTTTCCCAAATAGGCTAAAGCTACCATGGTTACCAACTTCCACCCACTTTCGGTTTTGCCAACCCATGGCAAATTCTTGAGAAATTCATATATAATCTCCTTACGTCTTACCTGCAATAATATCACTCACTCCTTGATAAAGCAGGAGCACCAAACTGTATTCTGGACACTCGTGATGACATTTTAATCAACATGGATAAAAACAATCTTACTGGTGCCCTTTTTATTGATACCATTCTGACCTTTGATCTTATTGATCACTCCATATTTTTTCTCTCAGCTGGCAGTCATTGTAGCCAGCTATATATATAGCCCATGTGCTACTGCTTGGTTCAAGGACTATCTCATTAATAGAGCTTTTAGGTTAAAATCAGCTCCTCCCTTTCAACAGAAACTCCCATCTAATCTAGTGTCCCACAAGCCTCAGTACTGCTCCTTTTCTGTATATTTACTAATAAAATTCCATCAGACTTGCACTATCCCCATTACTTTTATAGGCTAAATATCAGATGTTAGACACTGCCTCTACCGACTCAAGCAATGTTGGCTAAACTATACCGAAGCATACAATGTAGTACACCCAATATACAGAATTACTGGACTTGTCCCCCTTTGGAACCCATGTTAGCACTTGTTCAAAGGTCTGGAGTGGTAGGGACTTTCTGGATTCAGTGCTTTACTTTGTTTCGGGTGTTAAACATTTTAGGCTTCAGTATAGTTTTGTCAACATTGCATAATTTGGTAGAGGCAGTATCAAACATCTGACAGCAACCCACTTTTATATACTGATGACATGGTCCAGAGACATTCATAACCTATTTCAAAGTAATATCTTATCTCTCAGCAATTGGCTAAACTCCAAAATCCTTCTGCTCAATCATAATAAAACTAAAATAATGAGTTTTGGAACTCTCCAGAAACTTTCTAAAACATCTAAAAAGTTTTAAGTCAAAGACAAATACGACACAGAAATCACCATTTCTTTCCAATACTTCAGCATCTGATTACATTAAACCCTAAACTCTCAAGACAAACGTTAGCTCACTTCTTATCATTACTTATGATCAGCTACAAGCAAGAGCATCCTATTCAACTGAAATATAGCAAACCACTAGTCAGTGCAGTTTCAAAAAAACTCATGCCAGCAGCCCTTCAATGCATCTCAAGCAAAACCTGCTATTTTTTAGCCAAATCCCCCAAACAAGAACACCACTGTGTATTCCACTAAAAAGCTAGTCGGATGTCCATAAAGCAAAGAGTCAACCTTTTAATCTGTTAATGACTACTTAAACTATAACAACAGAATACTGTCACTTCTCTTTCCATCAAACTTATTACTAACATCTCCTCTCTTCTTATAACCTCAGACACAACTCTTTCTCTCTCTACATACTTCAGATTCCAGTTTCTCTATTTTAGCCCCCAAACTGTATCAGTCTCTATCTTCATGCCTAAAGGAACTTTCCACCCATTTCAGGTTAGAACACAGTTCAAAGTCTGTCTGATTAAACAAGGTGTATTCAAATGCATCACTTCTATCCATATCACCTATGCATTTACACTTCCTTGTCATGTCTAAGGTTTTCATCTTATAGTAAAATCTCCTTTGTCAGACATGTCAAACTTGCATATATGCAAAGAGAAAGCATCTTTATCTCTCTCTCTTTTTCTCTTGCTCTGTCTTCTCTGCATTTGATTGTAGCACTTTTTCTAGCACAGTGCTTATCAGGTACCAGATTTAGATTTTTACCCTAGGTACTATTGTTTATATGCTATGTTTCTTTTGCCTGAATACTTGATATTTCTCTAAACATAGTCTACTATATTTGTTGTAATCTGCTCAAAGGTTGAGCCTGGAGTTGAACTGGTCAGCTTTGATCAGTTCTCTTCCCCAGTAAAGAAATAAGCATATATAAATATATATATATATATATATATATATATATATATATATATATATATATATATATATGTGTGTATATATATATATATATATATATATATATATATATATATATATATATATATATACACACACACATATACATATTTATAGTCTAAAATGAAAAAACAATTGTATGAAATTGCAAGCTTTTCTAGATCCACGATCATTCAAATGTCTGTATTGTACAGTATTATTTCAGCAAAAATGTAAACATGCTAGTCCTGGTTAAAGAGAATGGAAGTATTTTTCATGCTTCCAAACATTTCCTGGGATTCAATAAGCATTTTTATCCTTGCAGGAATAGTATAGCCACTCCTGCACAGAATATGGCTGTTGAGCGATCTAGTAAAATAGTGTTTTGACGTGCACAAGCCTGCTTACACTATTCCTGCATGGACACCACTGCATAATGCTAATTACCTCATTTACTGGTGAAAACCATGCAAATGAGGTGAATTAGTGATTCAGCAAGCAGGCAGGCATCCATGCAAGAATAGTGTTAGTTGCAGAAATGTATTCGGCTACTAGCCGAATACATTTATGCAAAAATTAAAACGGAGGCATGACAGCTCAAATAAAAGCATGTATTATAATCTTTAGGCATGCCAATGGCTAAATATATGGTCATTGGCATGGAAAAGTGTTTCATTTTTATAAAAATAAAAGTTTTTTTTGGCTGATCTCGGCCATTTAAGCATGGGGCAGCAGTGCGCAAATGGGATTGTGCCGAAAATAAAAAAAATGTGAAAACTTGATTTTAAGGAAAATCTGCATTTTACCATTATAGTCTATGGCATGCTGAATCAAAATACCAGGGAACAGTGGTTGTTAAGGGAAAAGGCTCTGGGGTAGTGCAGTAACTATAGACTAGGCAGTGGGATATGCAAATGAGGGGAAATTTAATGAATCACAAAAATATTCTAAGTGCCAAACTGCACCTAACCCTGCAAGTGCTATAACACAATCCTGTAAGCAGGAGGAGCAATAGACATGAAAAGGGGGTGCGTCATGCATGGTGTAAGCACAGTGGAGCTCTATGGCCCCCTGATAAGCTTAGCTAAGCACAGCTAAGCAAGGGGGTGTGTCTGAGGCTGTATTGACTTATTCCATGAAATGAAGAGCATGTTTGCATCCAGGGAGGGCCATTTCTTAGTGTTTACATTAGCTAAATGGGTTTGTGGGGCGCACACTGGATCTAAAACAAACAAAAAACTATTGGAAATAGCAGAACTGTTTACATTTGGGCACCGGGTTTGTGCTGCGTGTCTAGGGGCTTAAAAGGGGTGGAAATCGGAAGAGAAAAAAAGGAAAATAGCAGAAAAAAAGCAATCAACAACAAATTACATAGCTAGCAGGTGGAATGCATCATAGTCAGCCAATCATACAGGCAGTATCTGCAACACAACAGAATAAATTATGGAAACGCATTACAGTCTGTTTTTTCCCACAAACTCTGCACCATTGGGGGAATTTTAACTGGAGAAATGTTAGGGGCTGCCATTGTTTTGATCCATCAGTATATGCTAGAGGCTGAGGGCAGTGAGGAGGATAATGCTGACAACCACCACAGACCAAGGAGGAGGAGAAGAGTGTTCAAACGCAGAGTAACATGCCTGGGGCTACATGATCTGGAGATAGTATAGTCCTACAGGGTGGATAGAGACATACTGCAGTAAATCATCGAGCTGTGCCAGCCTCAACTCAGACCTAGAGCCAACAGAGGAGAACCCATCCCAGTGGATACTAAGGTATGTGTAGCCTTAAGAATACTAGCTACAGGTAGTTTCCAAATACCTACTGGGTCTCACAGGCATCTGCATCCAGGGTACTGCACCAGTGCCTGGATGCCATGCTACCACATGCCAGTGAGTACATTTACTTCCCCAACACTCGTGAGGAGAGGCTCACCAATATGCAACTTTTCCACCATGTAGCAGAACACCCGGAGGTACTTGGTGCGATAGACTGCACGCACATCCACATCAAAGCACCACCCCGTGAACACAGTAGGATCTACATAAACCACAAGGGATTCCCCTCCATCAACTGCCAGGTCATGTGCAATGCCCATAGCATTATCATGAATGTGTGTGCTGGCAGTCCTGGAAGCTATCACGACTCCTACATCTGGCATTTGTCACAGCTGTACCAGGCATTTGCCAGTGGAAGCATCCCGTATGGCCATCTGGTGGGGGATGCTGGCTATGTACTGGACCCGTGGATGATGACACCCATCAGAAATGCATACACACCCACAAAAGAATGGCATAATGAGGCACACACACAAACCAGGATCATTATAGAGCATGTGTTTGGGATACTCAAGTCACAGTTCCGCTGCCTTGACATATCTGGTGGAGCCTTGCAGTACTCTCCAACCACATGTGCACACATATTCATAGTATGTGCTGTGCTATACAATATGATCCTGTGGAAACAGCTGCAGCAGGGTCACCACAGGGAAGGCCACACAACCCACCACCATTGCCAAGGTCTCAACAGGCACAGAGGGACTCAGAGGAGGAATCCCTTGAGCCTGCTCCTGTAGGCAGATGGAGGCATGCCCAGTATGCTCAAGCTTTGGCAAAGAGGCAATGCATAGCACACACACTGACACTGTAGGGACCCCAGGGACTGACACCTCTCTTTGACTCGCACACACAGTAAAATGGATGACACACACATCACATTACCTGTAACTTACCATGTATAGACAGTGTACTGTGTGCATCTAACAAATTTTTATTTATTTGTTTCCAGTTTGATTACCGGGGAAGTCCACTGGGCCCTAAGGACCTGTTTTCAGTGGCGGCACCAGGGAGAAAAGCTCCAAGATACATAATACAGTACAGATACAGAAGTATAAAAGATACATATATAGAACAGTTTACAACATATGTACATTCAGTGTCACACATAGACAAAAATCATTATGTTTGATCTTAAGGGTTATACAGGTTCATTTACGCAAACACTCTTGTATAGTATATGTGGAAACACTTTACATACACACCTTTAAAGTAAATGTAGAAAACACTTTACATGCACTCATTTAAAGTACAATGTTATTTACAATATTTACACAGTAGTGTTGTGGAATAAGTAGCTCTAGGAGTTGTAGAGATCTTAGGAACACTCATAGTAAAGTAGCTATGGGAGATTTAGAAAGCTTAGGAACCTGGGAGAAAAAAACTCCTAGGGACATGTACTTAGATAGATTTAGGTAGGGTGAAGGCAAGTACATTTCCATTTAGTGGACAGGTGTTTGAAAAGCTGGGTTTTAAAGTTTTCTGAGTTTGGTATTGTTCTTAGAGTGGAAGGGAGAGAATTCCATTTCTTACCTATTGAGAAAGAGAGGAGAAGTTGGCCAGCAGGAAGTTTAGGCTTGTGGATAGCAATTAAGTTTTGATGTTCAGATCTGAGAGTTCTGTTGGGGTGTAAGGGGGAAGGATATTTGCTAGAGCTGGACAATTTGTAGGGTGAAATACAAGTCTGTGTGCAGTGGTGAGAAGGACATAGTTTAGGTAGTTTGGGAGTTCTAGCCAATTCAGAGATTGTAGGGTAAGGCAATGATGGGTGGAATTTCTGGATTTGGTGGCAAATTTAGAGATTTTATTATAGCAGTTTTCTAGTTTGGAGGTGATAGAGGAGGACAGGATGGTTAGGAGAGGGGCTCCATATAATAAGGAGGTAAGAAGGTAAGTAGTGGCCAGAGTATGCCTAGTAGAGTTTGAGAGAAAGCGATTATTCCTGTATAGCATACCTAGTTTTTGGTGGGTTTTCTTAATATTTTGTTGAATATGGATGTCAAACTTGAGGAACTCGTCAATAGTAATGCCAAGTAGTTTAGCAGAGGGAACCACTTCTATAGGAGAGTTGGTTTGACTAAGGACTTTGAAAGCATTTTTGTCATAGGAGTAAGTCTTTGTGGGGGGATAGTAGAATTTTAGATTTATTAGCATTGAGAGAGAGGTGGTTTTGGCGCATCCAGTTTTCGGTGATTGAAAAAGCAGTTTGGGTTTTAGTGAGCAATTCAGAGAGGTTAGAGGCAGAGCAGACTAAGGTTGAATTGTCTGCATATTGAATGATTTTGGCATCAGGAATAGCAGTGTGAAAGTTGTTAATGAAGATGTTAAAAAGCATAGGCCCAAGGATGGATCCCTGTGGTACAGCAGTTGAAGTAGGTAAGAAGGAAGAGGTGGAGTTTTTCCACTTGACTGCCTGTGATCTGTCAGATAGATAACTGGAGAACCAGGATAAAGTGTTTGGTGAGAGATGGAGGTTTGAGAGATGATAGAGAAGGAGTTTGTGGGAAACAGTATTGAATGCTTTAGGCAGATCGAGCAAGACAGTAGAAACCAAGAGTCCTAAATCTCGGGCTTGATTGACAGTTTCTAGAAGAGACAGTAGAGTGATTATAGTGCTATGGCCTGGGCAGAAGCCATGCTTGGTAGGTGTAAAAAGATGGTTTTGGGTTAGAAAAGGCATAGGTTGGAGGTGGATGCACTTTTCTAGGATTTTAGAGATTGGTGAGAGCAGATCAATAGGGTGTAAGTTTGAGATGTTGGTGTTTTTGCCTCCTTTGTGAAGAGGAGGAATATAAGCTGAGCGTCAGAGTTTAGGGACATATGATTCCTTTATAGATCTTTTAACAATGATGCTGATTGGGAGAGCTATACCATCAGCAGCGCATTTTGGGAATGAGGAGGGAATATTGTCAGGAGCATTAGAGCAAGGTTTAAGTTTGGACAGAAGTCTTTTTATAAAGTTAGTGGAGACTGGTTTGAGCTTGAACATAAGGGGATGGTTATTAGGGGAGTTAGATGGAGAAGAGAGAGGGACTGGTGGGTTATTGCTTGGGAACGTCTTGGTCAGGTCAGGTATAGTTTCTATGAAAAATGAGTTAAATTTAGAGCTTAGTTCAATTACGGATTTACTAGGGTCAGGACAGGGGTTATTCCTGGAGCCAGGATAAACAAGTGAGTTTATTGATTTCCAAAATTGCTTGGGGTTTTTGTTGTCATTAGACTGGAGCTTGATATAGTAGGATTTTTTTTCCTTAGTAATTAGCTGTTTCACTAGGTTACGAAGTTGTTTATATTGGAGCAAGGTACTGGGCAGTTTATTGTTTTGGTAAAGTTTCCATAATTTGTCCCTTTGCTGAATAATTTGTTTAGTATGTTTGGATAACCAAGGAGCTGTATTAATTTTTATCCTTTTGCGTCTTAGTGGGGCAAGACAGTTTAGGGTGTCTAGGAAGACAGAGTTGAAGTAGTCTATAGCACTGTCAAGAGGATAGGTTTTTAGAATTTGCCAGTCCATTTGTTTGAACATGTTTGAGAAGGTTGTGGGGTTGAAGTTACTGAGGTTGTGAGTGAAAATGTATTGGTGCTGGTGAGGTGAAGAGTTAGTTGCGCGATGAATGAAAGCTGGTAGGTAGTCGCTAATGGTGTCTGGAATTGTGCCTGAGTTGGTTATTTTATTTGGATCGGATACTAGGATCCACTCAATAGTGGATCCAGGGGGGTTTGTTTTGTTAGGTCGGGTGACAGGGAGGATTATTTGAGTAAAGTTATAAAGGTTAATGGCTAGGGAGGGAGAGGGACTATTGACTTTATTCCACTCAATATTTACATCGCCTAGAATGTATGTTTCATAGTTAATTTTAGTAGATGCCCATAGGAGAATATCTTCGAGGGTAGAGATATTGTTACCGGGTGGGATATATAGAGCAATAATGCAGATATCTTTGTGATTATTCATTTTTAGTAGTCCAGCTGTAAGTTCAGTGTTGTTGAATTGAATTGGAATTTGGAGGGGAATTAAGGTAAGTAGGTTAGAGTAGACTATGGCAGTGCCACCACCTTTTTTATTTAATTGGTCATTTCTGGGAGTATGGAATCCTGGGTACAGAATCTCAGAATCAGAGATATAGGGTTTGAGCCAAGTTTCAGAGATGGCTAGGATGTCTTGTTGGTTATGGCTTAGCCAAGCTTGAAATTGGTGAACTTTATTGTTGAGACTCTGGGCACTGATAGTAACGATTTTTAGGGTGTTGTGGGGGAAGGAAGGTGATAAGGGGCAGGTGTTGTTAATAAAGGGACTGGGACCGGGGTTAGGATGGATATCTCTGGCTAAGACTAGGTTGTTGAAGGAAATAAACTTTAGCCATTTAGGTTTGCAAAGTAAGAGTTTAGGTAGAGCTAAGATTATTTTATGTGTCAGTTTATTAGCTATAGTGAGAAGATTTTAGAGTAGAATAGATACAGAGGGTTAGGCTGAATGAGCGAAGGGGAGATAGAATAGAAATGAGAGTAAGAGTGAGGGTAAAGGTATGTTTGTATGGAAGTTATTTTTGTAGGTAAAATTGGACAAGCATTGGAGTAGTATGAGCTGGTATAATGTAAGGGAATTAGGAACAGAAGGAGGAAGCAGGGGGCCTGGAGTGTATGAAGAATTAAGGAAAGCATGTCTGTGCAAAGGCAGAATGATAGGTATAGATTTGGAGAAGAGAGAGGGCTGTGCAGAAGAGAGGGTTTAGAAAGAGGTGCAGGTTTTTCTTAGAAATATAAGAAGGAGGAGGGGACTTTAATTGTTAAGGAGGTAGATAGAGTGAGGTATGTAAATGGGATGGCTGTAAGTAGATGGAGTAAAGGGAGAAAAACTTTTACTGGATAATTAGGCTGGCTGGGTGGGGAAAGGGAAGAATAAATGTAGGTGTGCTGGGGCAAGTGGAATTTGGGGGCAGGGTAGGGGAGAGGAGTGAGCCTGCAGGGTGAACCGAGCGGGATTATACAAGTAAAGGAAGAAAGTTCTGAAAGAACAATCTGTGAGCTGCTGATTACTGAGTTGCTTTCTGGTAGGTAAGGGTAAGTGTAGAACTGAAGATTCTGTGGTAGTGATAGTAGGGAGATAGCTGGGTGCAATTACTGAGGAATTTAGCAGGTAGACTGGGAAATATAAGAGCAGTCATAAACAGCAGAGATATATTTTGTATGATACTAAAAGAGAGTAAGGATAGGAGTGTGTGAAACAAGCCTAGTAGAGGGTGCAACCTGCTGGGGAGAAGTATATAACAGCTGAGCTGAGTGTAATACAGCTGAAGCTAGTGATAGGAGATAGCTATTGTAGATATAGGGAAGGATCTGTTAACAGTTACAGGTGGCTACACAAGGACAGGAAGGTTTGTTTGTTAAGGGGTAGAGAGGGGTATAGCTGCTGGGTAACCTGGATAGGTAGCAAGATTTAATACACATAGAAGTTATTTTAGTAAAATTTCAGCTTTACTGCTAGGTGTGGGAAACACGTAGTTTCTTGCTTCCCTTGGTAGAAGGGTTCTGACATAGGACAGCAAGTTTTTTCAGTTTAATTATGAGTGGCTGGTATTACTTGTAAGAGGTCCTTATTCACCAGGTAAGTGAATTCTTAAATCTTAGTACAGGATAGGAGGTTGGAAAGCTAGGTAGATTAGAGAGAGAGAAAAGATATAATGGTGAGAAAACAGCCTTTTGATAATTAGGGTAAAGATACAGGCATTTCAGTGAGTAAAAAAACACTAACATATCATTCACTTAGTAAAAACAGGCTGGTTCACATACTAATAAGGCACTGATTAATGACGGCTAGAAGGAGTGAGGCAAATGTTCTTAGTAGCTTAAAAAGGTCTAGAAATAATGAAGCAACAGTTCTTAGTAGCTTAACACAAACTGGCTAGGAATGCATTACATAGTTTATAGTTATGTTCTGCTGAGTAATAAATAATATAAGCAAGGTAGTTCAGGGACACTTAGGCTGTATGTTAAGTAAAATCTCAATAGAAGCAAACACTTTAGGTATATAGTTCTGTCTAGTTCTTCACATGTGCTCACAACAGTATAGGAATAGGTGGTAACACAGCAGGTCAAATAAACCATTTTCACATAGCATAGAAGTCAGTAGTACAATTATGCAAATGTATTAAGTCCTAGGTTCATCACAGAGAACTAGGAATGGCTACATGTATTACTGTCCATGCAAAGGAGTTATGCTGTAAGCTCTTCACCAATTCTGTGGATGCCACACTGGTAATAAACTTATATGCAGCCCTCAAGAACCATCCTCACAACTGCCGCAGGCACAAGGTAAGTCAGGCTTCTTAACAATAAATGAATGGATTAGTATATTTTGGTAGCATATCTATGGTAATGCTGCATTCATGCAAGGGAATGCAGTGGCCTACTGGGATAGCAGCAGACAACTGACATCTATGTGGGGACACCAGGAAATGTCTACCCAATACTGACCTCCCCATGCTATGCAGTAATAGCCAAGGTGGCCAATCCTACTGCAGTATATGTGTGGGGACAGCTAACTGGGCGGTCATGGATCACAGGCATGGATGTCAGTGTGGGCATCCCATACCCACCCCTTACACTCACACAGCAAGTCAGCTGTAGAAAACCAGAGAGAAATGTCTGGCAAAGACCAACAAATGGGGTCAATGTTGAATTACCCCCCTACAGACTCACACAGTGATAGCACAGCAGGCCTCAGAGTTGCAGTAAGGCTATGAAGGGTAAGAAGTCTGAAACTCAAATGTATGCCATTACAATCTGACCTGTGGTCTTTACTGATATGCCTCTAGTCCCCAAGACAGGGCACACTAGTATGGTAAATGGAACCAAAATGTAAAGCAAATAGCACATTATGGGCAAATATGTACAGTTGATAGGTGTGTCCCCTCCATATACCCATAGAAATGCAGTAGCATGTATGTTTGCAGGGAAATAGCAGCATAGCACACATTGGCAGGGCTGTCCCAATACATATGAAAGTATGTTGCCTGTCCACAGAGGTCAATGAGCTATGTGTATGTGTAGTTAATAATGTCAGGATCTGGCCAGCACGTTCTACTGGCAGTTATCTTGTAGTGCCCTAGGTACAGTGCTGTCTTTGACACGGCCATCTGCAGATAACTGCAGTGCCAACTATTATACATGTCAGTGACACCCACTGCTCAGCCACTGACATACCTGGAAGTCACAGCGCTATGTGGAATATACTACACGTAAAATGGACATCTTGAAGGCTGTGTAGCTGAGGTGCTAAGGTTTTTATGAATATAGTGCTTTTTGGTACTGTTGCCAGTGGTTATTTTCAATAATCATTTTTTCTTATGTTTGCTTTTACATATAATGGACATGCCTGCATAGTAGAATGCACTTTGTACCCACATCCATAACTCCCAATCTCTGACAGCAAGACTTCTGGACAAGGGCAGAAATAAAAGTGGAACAAAGGCACAATGATAGGCATGTGTTGCAAATATCGCCCTTACATACTGATAAAGTTTGTAGGGTGAGGGTTTACAGTAGCAGGAATTGTGTGAAGGTTAAGTAGTCTGAAACAATAATGTCTGTCATTATTTTGTTACATCACTCTTCAATTATATGTAACTAACTTGCCATAAAAACAAAAGTTTACATAGGATGAAACCTCTAGCCAAACACCTGGAGAACATGCCAAAAAATCTACAGGTGAGAGGTATGGCCACACAAGGATATGAAATCTCACGTTAGAAAGATGCCACACAAGCAGATCCCCAGCCAGTATATCACCAAGTTGCTGGACTGTTTATACAGCACATCATCACTCAACTGGCTGTAGCCACACCTTACAAATGGCCATGTTTGGCAAGAATATACATAGCTGCCCTCATAATATTGGTCTATGCATCATACAACTAGTCATCCTCTGGTAAAGCACTATGATGATCAGAGGATGTCTGGCACTAGGTAATGACACAATACATTGCAGTGTCAGACTACAGATATGTCAGAAAATATCTGCTAAACAAACCCAGTACCCTGAGGAAAGTCCTGTGTACTCCTGAGAGTTATGGCTGTAACACACAAAACTCTGGGCTGGAGTATACCTACCTCTGGAATTGAGTCCCACTCTAACTATAGAAGGTCACACTGGGCAGCTGGGCATGCTTCTACACTTAGAGAATCACAGTACATGTTGGAACCCACATCAGACTATATGACTATATTGTGTATATATGTCTGTGTATACAGACAGCTATGTACACTTTAACTGCCCCCCCACACGCACACACACACACACACACACACACACACACACACACACACACACACACACACACACACACACACACATCAGACAGGATTACCCTCAGCTAGCTGTAGGTGACCCATATATGATATATCTGCATCTGTTGCATGAGAT
The DNA here is from genome assembly GCF_019279795.1 of Protopterus annectens. Taxonomy (NCBI): domain Eukaryota; kingdom Metazoa; phylum Chordata; order Ceratodontiformes; family Protopteridae; genus Protopterus; species Protopterus annectens. The sequence continues at coordinate 1,187,701,265 of NC_056741.1, forward strand.
ACACAGACATATATATGGGTAACAGATAACATATGTCAAGCATACACACACATAGATGTGGGGAAGTGAGAGACAGACAGTGATAGAGAGAGACACACACAGGAAGACACAGACAGAGTGAGTCACACACACACACACAGATACCCTGAATGGCATAAAGTGATATCCTGCTGTGGACAGTGGCATACCAGTTGTAAACAGTTGCACATGCCAGCATAAAAGGTGAGCACCATTGTGTAATAGTACTGAGGTTGGGTTTATAATATCACATCACCTGCGTGTGTGTGTGTGTGTGTGTGTGTGTGTGTGTGTGTGTGTGTGTGTGTGTGTGTGTGTGTCTGTAGGTCTAAGTATTAGAAGACTGTTCCAACTTAGTACACGTCACATTAACCTACTTCACCAGATCTGCAGCTGTCATTCACCTTAGAAGAACCATTGGACTCCTGTCACCTCCATAAGCTCTGTAGTGCATGCAATAACTGTGTAACACTATAGTACAAATGACTAGATGGTTAGGGGTTCTAATCTCGGTACTGGCAACTGTGTTTGTGACAGTTGTGTGTGCGAGAGTGAGGTAGTGTGTATTTGTTTGTTTGTAGGTGAAACAGTTTTAGGCCATTCCCAACCACAACACTTCCCAGTGCCCCACTTTATCAGTCTTGCTGATGTCATTCCCCTTATCAGCACCTTTGGCCAGTTGTCAGCCCAATAAGCTCCACAGCATGTGTGATAACTGTGTAACACTATAGTACAAATCACTAGATAGGCAGGGGTTCTACTCGCAGATCCGGCAAATGTGTGTGTGGGTGTGTACATGTGTATGTTTGTAAGAAGAAGTAATTTGATAAGTTTCCCACCCAGTGCCCAACTTTCTCAGTCCTGCTGATGTCATTCCCCTTATCAGCACATTTGGCCAGTTGTCAGCCCAGTAATTCTGTAGCCCTCGCAATAACTGTGTAACAGTATAGTAAAAATTACAAGATAGGCAGGGGTTCCTCTCTCAGATCCGGCAAGTGTGTGTGTGTGAGTGAGTGTGTGTGTGTGTGTGTGTGTGTGTGTGTGTGTGTGTGTGTGTGTGTGTGTGTGTGTGTGTGTGTGTGTGTATCTAAGTGTGTATGTTTGTAAGAAGAGGCATTTTGATAAGTGTCCTACTCAGTGCCTCACTTTATCAGTCCTGCTGATGTAATTCCCCTTATCAGCGCCTTTGGCCAATTGTCAGCCCAGTAAGCTCTGTAGTGCATGCAATAACTGCATAATACTATAGTACAAATCACTAAATAGGCAGGGGTTCTAATCCCAATACTGGCAAGTAAGTGTGTGTGTGTGTGTGTGTGTGTGTGTGTGTGTGTGTGTGTGTGTGTGTGTGTGTGTGTGTGTGTGTGCCTGTGTGTGAGGGAATCATATCATGTATGGGTTATACCATTTTGAGTTGTGTACTACCCTGTACGCTTCCAGTCATCCTACTTTACAAGTTCTGCTGATGTCATTCACCTTATAAGTACCTTAGGACAAGGTGAATTCTTATAAGCTCTGATAACTGTGTAACACTATAGTAGAAATAACTAGATAGGTAGGGGCTCTAATCTCAATACTGGCAACTGTGTGTGTGTGTTTGAGTTGAGAATCATATCATCTGTGGGTTATATAATTTTGAGTTATATACCAACCTGTACACTTCCCATCACCCTACTTTACAAGACCTGCTGATTTAATTCACCTTAGAAATACCTTGGGACAAGGTGAAATCATATAAGCTCCATGGCGCATCTGATAACTGCATAACACTATAGTAGAAATAACTAGATAGATAGGGGTTCTAATCTCTATACTGACAACTGTGTTTGTGTGTGTGTGTGTGTGTGTGTGTGTGTGTGTGTGTGTGTGTGTGTGTGTGTGTGTGTTTGGATGAGATTCATATCCTGTGTGGGTTATACCATTTTGATGTGTGTACCATCCATGCCTGTTTACCAATTCCTGATGGTATTACTTTATATAGTGTGTTAATGGCATCTGCCTCTCATGCAGCATGTTAAACCTTTGTACAGGATGTACCAGTCATCTGTATAGATGTCTACAGAATATTTGAATGTTTGCAACCTATATGTGGTCTGTGTCCCCTAGCAATAGCCATGTATGTGATATTGATGCCAAATAGGTCACAGTTAGTGTACTGAGATACATGCCAGCATCAGATATCACACCTGCCTGAAACATCATGCTGATACAATGTTTGTTAGCCTATCACTTCTCCAGGCTTGTAGGAGCAATAGATGTCTCCAGTTGCTATTTCTAGTGGGTTATCTCACCATCCATGAAGGCATTCACAGCATTACGTGTTGTAAGAGGTAGTGAGTTATGTCCCATGCATATAATCTATGTTGGCATTTCATGTGTATGTAGCACTATAGTACATTAAAGTAGATATGTAGGTTTATGACTCTGTCTATTGCCAACTGGGTTTGTGTTACTATATGCACATCCCCTGTGTCAATCTTTACTGTGTGTATGCAAAGGAAACTTTGTCTCCTTGTTCCACCGTGCGAACTCAGGAATACATACCACAAACATGTCACACACCAGTACCATGCATGCCCTCACCAACTGCATCAGGGTTGAGTGCATGGGAAAGAAATTGCGGGGGCAACAGGTGCTGATATGTGAATCTGTTGCTGTCAGTCTAATGACTAAGCTTGTGTGGGACCTAATGACAGTACTCCAATAACCTGTTCCACATGTATGAGCCTGTCATACTGCACAGCACTGAGGTGGCATGTGACAAGGGGTATGTACACAAGGTCACACTTTCTGACAACAGTGTCCATCACACACTGTTGCATGGATACACACCTGGCAAAAGTACATATAAAGCTGTACCTTGGCTATGGAATGGTCGGTGTATATCCACTTTGCCATACTCCATGTTGGTAATGTCTGCAGGACCACAGTCTTCAGACACACAGACACCTGGAAAACAAACAGAATACAGCATGTCAGACTACATTCAGTCACTGGTACTAACAGCAATAATGCATCATTGCTAATAATTGAAATACACCTTTATGTGTACCCATAACAAATGGAAGCAGACAGTACCTTACACAGTATGACATAGCTACACTGTACTATATTCACCCTCTGCATCAGACTCATATTAGCCTGTCACTGCATTGATGGTATGCATGACAGGGATATGGTACAGGTATCATCATATGCACAGGGTGTGGTGTGGGTTTGCCAGAAGTCTAGGCTTGGCCATATGATTGACATCCATGTGTGTGTGTTTGGAGGGGTATTCTAAAGATGGGCTGTGCAGAGATGCTGTGTGTGTCTGGAGATGACCTCCCTGTAATACAGATGTGTGTGTGTGTATGTATGTACACAGCCACGCCATGTGGCTGCCCTACACAGGGGTATGTTGGACAGCTGTGGACCGTACACGGCAGGGTGTCCAGTTTACCATCTCTGGCCACAGAAACATGAACTGGTCCTGCCAGGGGTCTCATTGGCACCACCAGGCCCAAAGCCAGATGCAGTACTGTTTCCTGCTGGTGACTGCTGTCTGCTGGATCCACGTGCCTGACGGGACTGGAGAAGTCCATGTGCCCATGACCTGTTTTGTTGTGATGTGGACAGCAACCCCCCCTTTGGTAATGCTGGTTTCACTACCACTATGGGAGTGTGAAGGTGCATGTCCCTGTAGACTCTCAGCTGATGTTTGTGCTGACCTTTGTCCACATGGCTGATGTCCATGTCCCACCACATGCTCTAGCACAGACATGCCACAATCGAGGATTGCCAAGGTCTCACCCCACTTTCTATTCATGACCTCAGTATTTTGGCGTGTAGCCTCAACAAGGTTATGTATGTCGCCACGTAAATCAGGAAGAGCTGCATCCAACACCCTGAGTATTTGTCTCATGTTGCATTAACTATCTGCCTGTGCATCCATGACAGCCCAAAACATGTGTCTGGTGACACCTGCTGTGGCACTTGCGACAGTGCTTTGATGAGCAGCAGTCCTCCTGTGAGCAACCCTGTCTATCTGCCTGTGTGGGACCATGCCTGCACTCTGGCTATGGCCAGTCTCTACACTCAAACCTGCCATAGTCACACTAGCCTGTTCCATGCTACCACCTGACAACTGTCCATCATCTGTGGCTGCTGGGGATGGGCATGTGTGGATATTGTAACTGTCTGTGGGGATGTTCAGGATGACTATGGAAAGCCAACCGATGGCACGGATTTAGCCCCTAACACCACCTGTGCCTGAATATGACCATCATCATTGCCAGAGTCTGCAGAGACATTGACATCAGACTCTGAGCATGAGGGACCACTACCACCATGACCACCTGTGGGGGAAAGACAGCATATGTAATTTAATAACTGCACTATACCGTTTGCTGCTACACACACACACACACACACACACACACACACACACACACACACACACACACACACACACACACACACACACACACACACACACACATACATACAGGTGAGGTGGCAGACAGGCATTACACAGACGTCACAATAGCCAACTGGTGACATTCACAACACAGTCAGACCATGACATACACACCCTGAACAGGCCCTCAACATCATGCAGTGCAGCCCTTTCCATTTAATGTTACTACTTATATACACCTCTGTGATATATGAGTAGTGTTAGTAGGTGATGGGCCTTCAAGTAACACACACTGCTCCCATGTACACATAATTGCTGTTCACCTGTATAACACAGTGGCAACTCCTACAGAACATACCTCTCAACTGTGCAGAGTGTCGCTGAATGTCTACATGTGTGGCTCACATTTCTGGTCTATTTATCATAAATCCTGTGTTTGTCTGACACATTAGAGGGATGATATGAGAACTGGTATCACTTATTAATGACATATTTTGAGTTTCACACTTCAAAACCTGCAATACATGTATGTTACACCAGAACCAGTTAAAATAACAACCTTCTAAGCTTACAGTGGATATTATAAGTGTAGACACCCCTGTTAACATGCCAGGTTTGTCTGATATATAACATGAGACCACAGAAATCATGTGATAACATTTCCTACAGTTAATGTGACCTATAACCTCTGCAATCCAATTGAAGAACAAACACATCAGTTAGGGGTAACATGTAGAAGTTGAAATATGTACAATAGGCCAGTTGCATGACTGGGCATATCCTTAAACTAATACTCTGTTAAAGCACCATTTGATTTCATAACAGTAGTCAGTCCTCTTGGGAAGGCGTGTATCAGCATGGCACATCTCGACTTAGAAATATTTATATACTCTCCCTTGCAGAAGCCCTCCAACTCTGTAAGATTGTGAGGGCATCTCTTCTGCACATATCTCTTCTGGACACCCCACAGATTTTATATTGGATGTATGTGTGGATTGTGGCTGAGCCATTCCAAAACATTGATTGTCTTCTGGTGAAGACATTATTTTATGGATTTTGTTGTATGGTATGGGTCATTGTTGTGTGGAAAGGTGTAAGTCCTCTCCTTCCACAGCCTTTTAGCAGACATATGAAGATTTTGGATGAAAAGAGTCTGGTATTTTGAACTGTTCTTAATCCCCTCCACCTTGGCTAAAGGCCCACTTCCAGCTTACGAACAGCAACCCCAAAGCAGGACACTTTCATCACCATGGGGATGGCGTTCTTTTGGTGATGCACAATGTTGTTATTGTGCCAAATAAACCTTTTGGTATTGTGGCTAAAAAGTGCAACCTTGGTGTCATTATACTATAACACATTTCCCAACATGCTTTTGGGAGACCCGATGTATTTTTCTTGAGAAATTTGCCAGACCGGGGTGTTGTTCTGTGTGTGAGAAGGCTTCCATCTTCTAAACCTACCCCATAGGCCGGTCATGTGGAAATATGGGAGATTGTCACATGTAGTACACAATTGCTACTTTCCAGATATTCTTGCAACTCCTGTAGTGTTGCTGTAGGTCTCCTGGCAACCTCCCTTACCATTTTGGGTCTTGTCTTTTCCACAAATTTGGAGGGATGTCCAGTTTTTTGCAATGTCACTGTTGCCCCATATTTCCACCACCATTTGATGATTGTCTTCACTGTGTTCCATGGTATATGCAATGCTGTGGAAATGTGTATGTACCCTTCTCTGGGCTAATACCTTTCATAAATGAGATTCCTTTGCTGCTTCATAAGCTGTATGTGAACTATGGCTGTTACTGCATCAGGCAGCTGAGTAAATTTAGGATAATCCTGGTAGGACAGCTAACCGTTATTTGCTGTTAATCAAAGAGTCTCTGCAATTTATGGCAGGTGTGTTCCCAAGAAGACGTAATGCTGTAATAATATCAAAAGCTGCTTCAACACAGTATTAGCTTCAGGCTGTGCACACGTATGCATCTAGCTTCTTGCAAGTTTTTTATGTGTCATAATTGTTTCCCTAACAGATCTTTTTGTTTTACAATTGAATTTTACAGGTTATAGGTCACATGAAAGGTTGGAAGGGTTTGGAAATGTTTTATTGTGCTCTCATTTTTTGTATATCACAAATACCTGGCATTCTAACAGGTGTGTGTACACCATTTATATGCGCTGTATAACACTAATTTATAAAATATGTCCCTAGTTTTGGGCCTTCGTCCACCCATTTTGTCAGTCTTTGTCCAGATTTCTTGCAATGACAGGTTGTGAGGTGTGCTACAGATATGTGACATCTCCTGCAAATAGGCCCTGTGATGACCACTGTGATGCAATGCAGTTAACCCCCACCACAAGTGAACATGCAGATATTGCAAAAATGGCTGAGAGTAACACTTGTGTGCATGGTCACATGCATGACCTTAACATGCCCGGTGTACTGGTGAGCCACAACAGGAAAATCCCATGCTCACCAACTTCAGGCTGCTGTCCCACATCCAGACCAGAGGGACCTATGTAGTTGTGCGAGAGAAGTATTGTCAGCAGACTCACATTTGGTATTGATACAAGATGAATGCTATGTTTCTGCACAGGTACAGTACAGTACAAGCATTGATAGTACACAATTTGCTGTCCCTCACCATAGATGTGCACTTTTGTTCATAATTAAACCCCACCCACAAATGCAGTTTAAACTGACATATGCATCTAGATACTCTATATAAGACAGTATGACTGCTACATGATTAAATTGATGTGCACTGTGGCCTTACCTGGATACTCTTCACCTGTTGTCTGGGTGCTACCCACCTCCACAACTTGTGTTTCATGTGTTGGCTGTTGTGTGGGGGCCTCCCCAAGGTTGGCAAGGAGCTCCTCTGTTGCCATAAGTGGGGCCTGTGTGGCTGGACCCCCACCTGTAGCAGTACGGTCCCTGGCCATGGCAGCAGCCCTTTGCTGGGCACAATGTATCAGATCAGTTGCCTGATGCCTAACCTGATCATATGTGTGGCATGGTGGCCCAAGGTGTTAACTCTGTGGACAAGGTCATCCCACAAGGCAGTCTGCTCACGCAGATTTTGTCAGCTACATCCAAACAGCACCACTTGGTGCTGGATTACTGCATCAGTGATAGGTGCATTCTCATCTGCACTATATGCTGGCTGCCGCTGCATGCCACCTGGAAGACATAAACAGGGAAACACATCACAGGACCTCAGACATTGCCCAGAGTTATTTACAGAGCCAACACATCAATACTGGCTATCATTAGCCACCACTTACAACCACATCATACCCCTGTCATCTATCAGCACAGTATGAACCTGCATTGCACTCCTGGTCATGATGTGTCATGTTTCTTCCAATGAGGGCCAGTACATTGCATAAGCCACCATTCATCAATCACATTTGTGTAGAGAGATGACAGTGGCCATCTTCCTTGCTGATGGGATGTCAATGGTGCTCAGGCTTTGGTTGCATACAGTGTGTAATGGAGCTGGAAGCATATGCCTGAGTTCATGTAGGATGCAGACAGGAATGTTATCAGGTCCCATGGAGACTTGCTTTTATTGACTTTGATTAGGCAGTATGCACCTGCTCTTTGATGGTGACAGGAAGGTTGAGGGTGCTGTGCATATCCACATATACTGATGGTGAGCCAGGGGTTGATGTTTGCCCTAAACCTGTCTGCAGCAGGCTGGATACAGCTATGGTGTGTGTGTATGTGGTGTGATTGACCAACATTACAGGGTGGGTTGGGTTGTTGCCTTTGAGATTGCAGACATATGTGAAGATGGCCTTGTGATTGCCCTTGGTTGATGTGTCCAGTTTATACTCATAGTTAGATTTACAGTAATCCACCTGTGACCTTATATGCTGATTCAGAGAAAGGTTGACTTGCTGCCAAGTTGGTGCCTGCTCCTACTTTTCCCTGTACAGCCAATATAGTGACCAATTATGTGGTTTGTGTATTGCTGCTGTCCAGCAAAGGAGATTACTTTACTTTGGTGAAGACCGGTTCTACAAGTAAGGTATTGCTGAGTCCATACAGCTATGTAGGTGGTTATATAGCTATTTGTAGTAGGCATGGACACAAAGTCATAACACAGTTGGACACCTCTCCATTTTCAACCTGATAATCATGATTATTCTAGTACTCATGCCTGTGTCAGGGCAATACAACAACCAGTAGCTGTAGAAATCTAACTCTGTTGGATGCACAGAAACTAAGATTACACATGTGTACAACATGTGCAGCTTATTTACCTGATGTTTTGCATCCCATGTCTGTTGTTATGAGGCAGCCAGGTACACCTACTCATACATACATGTGCACAGGTAATACCTGATATACATTTCTGTTCTATGTCAGTATGGCACACTGTGTTTACACTCTTGCTGCTCAGTCATTCCTGTCAGCCTGTTAGAGCAGGAAATTTGGAGGACGCCACACATACATGGGGGCAATGGGCCAAATTTAGTTACACTTTCTTAATATTGCTATAACACACTTAAGTCATTTGATAGTGCAGTAGCCTATGCATTCACAGACATACCCTGGAGGATGTCCAATGCTCATATGGCAGGAAGAGAGGAAAAAGGCTAGGAGTGTGGTAGTGAGGGTAGGAACTTTTAATGTTGGCAGTATGACTGGTATGGGGACAGAGCTAGCTGATATGATGGACAGAAGGAAGGTTAATATATTGTGTGTGCAAGAAACCAGATGGAAGGGGGTAAGGCTAGTTGTATCGGAGTCATGTCCATATTGTTCTGTCATGGTATGGATGGAAGGTGAAATTGTGTAGGGGTTATCCTGAAGGAACAGTATGCCAAGAGTGTTTTTGGAGGTGATAAGAGTGTGGATAGAGTGATGTTTATGAAGCTGGAAATTGATGGTGTAATGATGACTGTTGTTAGTGCATATGCTCCACAAGTTGCATGTGTGATGGATGAGACAAAAAAACTTTGGAGTGAGTCGGATGAAGTGGTGATGACTGTACCCAAGGGTGAGAGAGTGGTGATTGGAGCAGAATTCAACGGGCATGTTGGTGAAGGGAACAGAAGGGATGTGGAAGTGATGGGTAGGTATGGTGGCAAGCAAAGGAATGCAAAAGGTGAGATGGTGGTGGAGTTTGCAAAAAGGATGGACATGGTTGTGGTGAATATGTATTTTAACAAGACAGAGGAGCATAGGCTGATATACAAGAGTGGAGGAAGATGCACACATGTAGACTATATGCTATGCAGGAGGGTCAGTTTGAAGAAGATTGGAAACTGTAAAGTGGTGACAGGGGAAAGTGTAGTTAGGCAGCATGGAATGTTGGTCTTTGGGATGACGTTGGTGATCAAGAAGATGAGTGTGAGGGCAGCACCAAGGTTCAAATGGTGGAAACTGAAAAAGGGTGACTGTGAGGTTGAGTTCAGGGAAGAGTTAAGACAGCCATTGGGTGGCATTGAAGAGTCATTGAATACCTGGGTAACTACAGCAGAGCAAGTAAGCGAGACGACTAGAAAGGTGCTTGGTGTGACATCTGGACAGAGGAAGAAGAACAAGGAGACCTGGTGGTTGAATGAGGAAGTACAGGAGAGTATACAGAGAAAGAGGTTGGTGAAGAAGAAGTGGGATTGTCAGAGAGATGAAGAGAGTAGACAGGAGTATAAGGAGATGAGGTGCATGGTAAAGAGAGAGGTGGCGAAGGCTAAGGATGAGGCGTATGAAGGGTTGGACACTAAGGATGGAGAAAAGGACCTGTACCAATTGGCTAGACAGAGGGGCTGAGCTAGGAAGGATGTGCAGCAGATAAGGGTGATAAAGGATAATGAGGGAAATGTACTCACAAGCAAGGAGAGTGTGTTGAGCAGATGGAAAGAGTACTTTGAGGGGCTGTTGAATGAAGAGAATAAGAGAGAGAAGGTTGGATGATGTGGGTATTGTGAATCAGGAAGTGCAATGGATTAGCAAGGAGGAAGTAAGTATAGCTATGAAGAGGACTAAGAATGGAAAGGCTGTTGGTCAAGATGATATACCTGTTGAAGCATGGAGGTGTTTAAGAGAAATGGCAGTGGTGTTTTTAACCAGATTGTTTAATGAAATCTTAGAAAGTGAGAGGATGCGTGAGGAGTGGGAAAAAAGTGTTTGGGTACCAATTATAAGAATAAGGGTGATGTGCAGAGTTGTAGTAACTACAGAGGGATAACATTGATCAGTCACAGCATGAAGTTATGGGAAAGAGTAGTAGAAGCTAGGTTAAGAAGGGAGGTGAAGATTAGTGATCAGCAGTATGGTTTCATGCCAGGAAAGAGCACTACAGATGCAATGTTTGCTCTGAGAGTGTTGATGGAGAAGTACAGAGAAGCTCAGAAGGAGCTGCTTTTTGTCTTTGTGGACTTAGAGAATGCATATGACAGGGTGCCTAGAGAGGAGATGTGGTATTGTATAAGGAAGTCAGAAGTGGCAGAGGAATCTGTAAGAGTGCCACAGGATATGTACAAGGTTAGTGTGACAGAGGTGAGTTCTGTAGTGGGAGTGACAGTTTCCTTTAAGGTGGAGGTGGGAGTATATCAGGGATCAGCTCTGAGCCCTTTATTATTTGCAGTGGTGATGGACAGGTTGACACACAAGATCATACAGGAGCCCCCGTTGACTGTGATGTTTGCAGATGACATTGTGATCTGTAGTGTGGGTAGGAAACACCTTGAAGAGACCCTGGAGAGCTGGAGATATGCTCTAGAGAGGGGAAGAATGAAGGTCAGCAGGTCTAAGAAAGAACATATGTGTGCAAAAGGGAGGCAGGATAGAGGAATGGTGAGGATGCAGGGAGTAGAGTTTGCAACGGTGTTTAAATACTTGGGATCAACAGTTCAGAGTAATAACAAGTGTGGGGTACAGGTGAAGAAGAGAGTACAGGCAGGATGGGGAGGGTGGAGAAGAGTGTCAGGAGTGATTTGTGACAGATGAATACCATTAAGGGTAAGAGGGAAGGTCTACAAGAGGATAGTGAGACCAGCTATATTATATGGGTTGGAGACAGTGGCATTGACAAAAAGGCAGGAGTCAGAGCTAAAAGTGGCAGAGTTAAAGATGTTAAGATTTGCACTGGGTGTGACGAGGGTAGACAGGATTAGGAATATGTATCTTAGTGGGTCAGCCCAGTTGGATGGTTTGGAGCCAGAGAGTAGCAGGATTATGTTGGTTGGGCATGTGCTGATGAGGGATGCTGAGTATATTGGGAAAAGGATGGTAAGGATGAAGCTGCTAGGTAAGAGGAAATGAGGAAGGTCTAAGATAAGGTGTATGAATGTGGTGATAGAGGACATGCAGGTAGTTGGTGTGACAGAGCATGATGCAGAAGACAGGAAGAAATAGAGACAGATGATCCACTGTGGCGATCCCCAATAGGAACAGCCAAAAGAAAGAGAAGGAGATGCTGTAATGTCAGTCTTCACACGTTGCCAGTGATTTGCCAAACATAACACAACTCTATGAGTAAATGACTACAAATATGAGGCACACATATGATCAGTGTGCATAACACTGGACAATTGAATGGTATGAGCTCAGTATATCACATGCAGTTCAGCACACACATCTGCAACTGTAGTTTACTATGCAAATACCCTGTATAGGTCTTTCACATTTCTGAGACAAGCATGTATGTCATAGTTGAATTCACAATTAACATATGGATATCTACAACATCTCAGTAGCTGGCCTAGCAGTGTCACACTCAGTATTGTTCAACCCACACTCCAGTAGTAGTCATATGTGAGCCATCCTTTCCTGGGGTGACTCAGGGGCGTGAGCTGTGATCTATGTCACTGCAGACAGTCCCAGATGCTACGGCCATAGGTTCTAATCAGCAATATATCAGTACAGCAAGTCTTGTTGACACATATTTGTTGAACTTCCTATTTCCCATCATTACATACCCCCCCTACTGCATTCCATTACATGCTTACTTGTTTGACATACCTTTTTTCCCCAAGTATGGTTGGTTTGATTCCAATATGAGCTGTTTGGTTTGTCTGTCTGTTTCTCTCTCTCTCTCCGACATGTAGGGTATACATCTGTTTTGCATAGGCAGCAGCTTGCCTTTTGTAGGTAATGCTCATGAGAAGCTGATGGCCTGTGCACCAACTGGGGTTCCCCACTTGCTAATTGCATGCAGAATAGCTGTGTTGTTATTCCTATAGCCAATGGCATGGCAACAAATTCCTATAATTGAGTACTTCATGTGGGTGTTACCTTGCCTGTGAGGAGGATTTCATGGAGGTGTGTGAACAACAGCATCACAGAGGGTAGTTGGAAATACCTCTTACAATGAAAACTGTGGAGACAGCCCAACAAACTGGGGGCAAATGTTCCAGACATAGGGACAGAATGTAAGCATTGCTGTTATACAGTTGAAATAATGCTAGTTTAAAAGAGTTTGTGTGGACATGGCTTTTCGGCATGATTTTAAGTCTGACAGTGTTATGTGTTTGACATAACTCTCAATTGTCGGGCTATCCACAGAATTGCCAGATTTTGGACTCTCATATTTGGTGTGTTCCTCAGACGTTTTTTGTCTTTGGAAAATCAGTAGCATTCTGTGGGGATTACAGTCAGTAAATGGTATCATCCATTTGTGTTTCTGATGTCATATCCCTCAGAAAAGATATGTTACAACAAACCCTGCTACACCAGCCACTGTCTCAGTTTATGACAGCAATATTTTACATATGCCCCTTTTTTTGGGCCACTGTCCCCCAAGGATATCAGGCTTTGTCCAGATGTCATGCAGTAAGAGGTTGATAGGTAGGGTATATCATTATTTAGTGCCTTCATTTGTGATACCATCCCAGTGATGTATCAGAATGCCAGACATGTTATGTGTAAGAGGCCTTATACATGAGGACAAAGCCTGGACATTCTGAGAACAGTTGAGAGGTCTGTTTATTTCTGGCAATTGTTGACAGACTGTCAGGACTGTGTATCAATGTAGTGTGTAAAGGTTATTTGGCCTGTGTAGAGAGGGGGTAGATGTATGTCTTATGGCTCCTTTTCTATCTGACTGTCCATGCTGCTCCAGTTTCTGGTGGTCTATTGGCTGTATATGCTTGTAGGAGCAGATTGAGACATGTCCCATACCAGGGTCAGGCATCATACTACATTGTGAATTTGGCCAGTATATGTAGGGGTAGAGTGTGAGTGACAAGCATGATGAGATGTTTTGGTTTACACAGTCTTTATACTCTGTTGTTCATTTGGCATACTGTTATGTCACTGTGACTGTGGTGAAATTGGTTGTGAGCATGCACTTTAACACTGGTGTCTGTTTTTCAGTGCTGTTACATCCCTGTAGTGCCTGATATATTTGAAAATTCATGTGTAATTCCCCATAGTCGATTTGGGTTAGTGTTGTGTCAGTCTGACAGTAATCTGGATGGTGCTTGGTGACATGCTTAGCAGCTGAGTGTAGTTTCCCTAATGTGATGTTATGTCCAGATATTTGTAGGCTGTACTGTTGCCTGGCCCTCATAAGCGTTGTGCATTTTTGACAGATCAGTGGGATGATGTGAGGATTTAAGTCACTAACGAGTGAGAAGTAACTGAGTGTTGGACTTGTGCTATTTCATTCAATATATATTAGGACAGACAGGATGGTGTTACTGCAGAAACTGTGTCAGCTTATCTACTCCAATATTTCAGATATGTCCCTATTTTCATATCTTTCTCCTCCACTTTGTCAGGCTTGGTCTAGATTCATTGCACTAAGGGGTTCTGGGCATACCTCTCGACTGGCCGGATTATTTCAGAATGTCCAGGTTTATTGCTCATATTCCTGGTCTGTTCCACAGATTCATTATTTGCATTTCCCTGGTAAATCACTGTGATGATCTGAGGATTTCTGTCAGCAAATGATGACATACATTTCAGTTTCTGAACTCACATCCTTCAGAACATGTATGCTGAAACAAACCCTGTCACTCTGGCAACATTTTACATTTATAAGAGCAATATTTAAAATATGTCCCTAGATTTGGCCCATTGTACCCCCATTTTAACAACCTTTATGACTCCACTACATGTTATGAGCATATATATATATATATATATATATATATATATATATATATATATATATATATATATATATATATATATATATATATATACATATGTGTGTATATATATAATTCTCTGTTTATATATATAATTCTCTGTTTATATATATATTTATATATTTTATATATATATATATATATATATATATATATATATATATATATATGCACACACATACACACATATATTTATTTATATATATATATATATATATATATATATATATATATATATATATTATCTGTATATATCTATTTATATTATGTATACATGTTTCATATATATGCATCTCTATTCATATATACATGTATATATATGAATATATACAAAACCTGACTGATTCTACAGATTCTTTTCCCTAGTGTTGAATGACTTTACTACATGATATGTTTGAAAAAGCATCAGCAATTCCTACAGCTCAAATTGTGTAGTGATACATTGCTCTGACTATGGTGTACAGGGTACTGGGTTTGTGACTTGGCAGGGTTGATTATTTTGTTTCTTGGCAGAACAGTGGCTGATGGAAACAGAGTGATCAAAGCAGTTTTAAGTGGCTTTAGGCGGGTTTGGGTGGGTTTGCACGATGCTAAGCAATGCCAACACACAGTTAACTGTAGAGATGCATAATCTGTGTTGGCTTCGCTTAGCATTGCACAAACTCACTTATTCCTGCTTACACCCGCTCAAATTTCTTTAAAAGAAAAGAAAAAGGGGTGATAGGAAAGTGGTGAAAAAGGGGCACGTTTAGGGATAAACAATATTAAAGATAGCTAGGGATATGCAGGATGAGTGTAGGGAAGGTCAATAGCTGTCCATTTCTCATACTGCAACAACTGTGCATTTGTACAGAATTTGGAGGTGAATTTGGACACTCAAACTCCAGAGAGAGAGAGGGGTGAGGACAACAGAAATGTGTTGTCAAGCCAATTGAACTGGATTACATGTGTCCAGTGGACATATGGGTAAAATGAACAGCTATGTATGGGTCAATATTTTTTTGGAGAACAGATGCCCTTTTCTTTTTTTAAGGTGCGAGTGGGATGTTGGAGAAGGATTTTAGGTACATCTGGGGAGGTAGGTTGGGTAGGGAGACAGACAAGACAGTCAAGACAGCAGACAGGGGCAGTATGTGAAACATGAGGGAGGTAAACACATTTGACTGGGAAGGTGGTTGATTATCTGAAGCTCATGGGTCCCTATATGGTTACAATGGGACTGAGATCCCCACTCATGGGCAGCCACCACTGCACCTTCACGCCCACAAAAGTGGCTGTGCTGAGGACTGGACAGGAGGGGCAGCCTGCCCCTTGAGGTGTGCCAGGTGGCTCTTAATCTGGTGCAGCGCTCTCTAAACTCAGATTGAAGGGTGCTGCACACAAAACCCTGGTCCTGACTGCGGGTGACAGCCTCCTGTCCATACCCGGTCCCGGGGGGGGGACCCCTCCCCTGTGGTGATTCCACCCAAAGGTGGTGCAGGACCAGCAGACGAGAGAAATCCGGGTTGGCACCCAGATGTGCTGGGGCCTGGTGCTATGGTCAGATGATGTGGAACAGGCAGATCCACTGGGATCTGCCTTCTCAAATCCATTATGGTGTTGAGGCTTTACAAAATATGTTGGTTAATCATGAACAACACATTTCAAGATTAGTTATAACAGCATGCATGGGTGTTCTAATTCCCCCATAAAACAGATTTGAAACAGTTGCATAACAAACAGAACACATGAATTAAAGGAACAACAGTATGCATCGTAAAAGCACACCAGTAACACTGATAGCATCAGGCCACCAACAATGGTATTTTAACAAGATATGTTAACATGCAAACAATCAAACATATTAACAATGATATAAGACAAGTCCCAACATTAGGGTTGGAGCACAACATACCAGTAGCATATGAGTAATAATTATTGATGCAGATGAGGGGTGGCAGGAGAGACAGAAAATCCATTAACAACTGTTTATGCTTCGATTTTCCACAGCAGTACTGCTCAATACTCTGTGGGTTACCATCACTTTACATGTACCTATGGCCATAGCTTCTGTAGTACAAACATACCTATTAAAGTGTCAGTCTGGAATGGTTTGAGGCAAACTTTGACAACTCTGGGTACATGACTAGAGGGGACTCGTACATGTCAGGGTTACATATCTGGCACAGGAGGGGTACCCTGAACTGCTGTTATCTGAGTGTGCTACTGGCATACGTCAACTGGTTTCCTATCTGTGTCCAGGATTATTTGCAGCAGTGACCACTAGCTGTGACAGCATGACACTTGAGAGACATGTATCAGAAACATACCTCTCAACCTCTCAGAGCATGACATTTGGACAAAGCCATACATAAGAGTGGGACAAAGGCCCATAAATATGGAAAGTGTTTAGCTATTGCTCTTACAAACTTAGAAAGTTGATAAAATAACATGTTTTGCATTTGCATGGCTTTTCTGATGGATATGACCTCTGACACTTGTATGTCTATCATTATTTTTTAACTTCAGTCTGTAATGGTTTGCCACTGATTTGCCATGCCACCACTACTTTATGTAAAATGGACCAAAAATCTGAGACAAATATTTGGACATTCAGTGAATATCTGTACAGTTGAGAGCTATGATTCAGGAGGAGTGCATATTGTATGTACCTACCCTGCTGTCATTTGCAGGCATGTGGTGGGACAATTGAACAGTTGTACATAGTTTATTAGTATACCCTTCATACAGTTATAGACAACATTTACTTACCTGGAAAACTTGTGGGGAAAATATCTGTTAACACTACCTGACTATTTTTACATTTATTCTTGATTCCTTGTGTGTAGATATGCACACATCTTAGAACCACTTCCTGGATTTGAACCGTGTCTGGCTGTGCAAAATTAACAACTAAGCTATTTCTCATCACAGTGAGCTACTGGGGAACTGCTCTTTCTTGCTTCGATGGCTTCTTCCTAATAGTCTCTTAGTTAGACAGTCAGAACTTGTAATCCTGCGATGCATGCATGACAGATAGTTATTGTACTGTGCGTTACTCCTTTGGATTACTACAACTTGGAAGGAAAATTTTAACACAAGGCGTTGCTGTATGGTACACACATTGATACTTTCCATATTACTATTCAGGGTTCAGAGCTTAGTGCAGTACATATTTCACATTTAATTGATATCTCGTTTTACAGGTACACCATCTACGGTTTCTCCTAACATATTGTTCACAGATGAACCTCAGTTAATGTATGCTTTCACAGCCATATTTGCTGTGAAGAGCCTGTATACATTCTATATATGTCTACAACAACATACCAGAATAAACACAACAGTTTTTAAGGGTTTTTTATTGTACTTTAATATTCATCAGTCATATTTTTTTATTTATTCAGTTCACACAGTAACAGTATACCTACTAGCAGTAAGCAATGTACTCCTTCTTAGCTATTTTAACAATATACTGCAAAATATATTTGTACTCACCAGCCTGTCGATACAGGCTCAGCAGTCTGTCACCATAGGATTCCACATTCACAGCCCTCTCTGCTGCAGCTGTAGGGGAAAAAAATACACATTATGCATATCCGTCTATGACATTTTCAGGCTAGTATTTGCTACAAACTACTTGATAGTGATACTTACACACTACTGGAGCATTCCAGTCCCATCCATCTTGGATCCACTGGTCCAAGAGCACCCTCTTCCTATGCCTTAGGTTGGCATAGTGGTGCTTTACCTGCTCATCAGTCCGGGGGATACCAGTAGCACTGGTGAGGTCATGTGCAAGACGGTCCCAGGCCTCCGCTTTGTATTGGAAGCCCTGGTACTGGCCCTGCAGCAGTCTCTCCTCATGGTTTTTAACTAGGAGTCCAGCCATGACTCCAGACTCTTGAATGCTCCAGCATTACACCCAAAAGCACACTTCTTCTCCTACACCAGCCATTGTATTTGCACAGATGGACTATAACAGATTCTGGCTGTATTCTCACCTGCACCATTTAAATAGTGCAATATTCCCACCCTTTGCTGTCATTGGACCATTTTGAAAAGGTGAAGCTCTGCTAAGCAGTGCTGAAATCCGCTGAGCCAGTTTTTACACTGCTTAAAGGAAAAGTTGTTGAGCAGGATTTAACTTTTCACAAATCCACTTAATTGAGCTACCTGCTGCTTAGCACTCACATCTTAGCAATGGTTACACCTGCTAAGCATAGCTGACCATTGCCAACCATTGCTCACTTTTATTTTTTTAAATATATCAGAAGACTGACTTCATTTATTAAGTGTATATGATGTACTTTACATGACCATCCCTCTATGTGCTTTCATTACATTGGCAAGTGGTGTGACTATACTGCATGAGACACTTGTATGTACATGGGTGGTTTCACATGTTACATGCACTCACACTTACATTGTACACCAGCTATACTACCCTGGTTGACAAAAACAGTTACTACATAAATTAAGTTTAAAAGAATTATTGTAACACTGATTTCCCATATAAAAACAAACTTGCCTATCTTGGTACTCAAACCATGAGCACCTACATGTAAAGCCAAGACTCTAACCACTACACTATTGCATCTTGGAAATTTCATCTGTATATTTGTATTTATCTCCTATGGGATGTTTAAGTTATGGTAAGCAGAGAACCATAATGCACACACCCTCTTAGGTGCGCTTAAACATTCCTTAGCCTAGGAAAAAAAATATTATATTATTAAATTATATAGTGGGTATTTTGGAGTTCAGAAAAGTCATTGAGGACTGCAATCAGGAAATAATGGCATACATTTGGCTTTCAGGCTTCTGTCCTTCAGAGATTCCTGCTAATACATATCCTGTTTTTTATCAACTTTCTAAGTGTGTGAGGGCAATATTTCACACATGTCCCAGTTTTTAGTGTTTTGTCCCCCCGTTATTTTTGCCTTTGTCCACACGGACTGCTGTCAGGGAATATTGGCATACATTTGCTTTCAGACATATATCCTTCGGTAATTCATGCTAATGCATGACCTGTTTTCTATCAACTTTCTCAGTTTGTGAGGGCAATATGTATGATGTGTCCCTTTTCAGGGATATATCCACCATTATCTGTGCTTTTATACACATTTCCTGCTTTATAGGTTCATACTAGGCTAACTGCCCTTATGGGCCATTTTAAGCCTAGCCAATTACCCATGTCAGACTCAAACCCTGCACCTTGTTTGTCTGAGGTAAGCACCTTAACCATTACGCCAACCTCCCACAAATAAACTGCCTCTGCAAGGCTCAAACGCAGGACCCTGTACACTATAGTCACAGTAGTTAACCATTAAGCCATCTTAGCAGGTGGCAGAGGTGTTGTATGGCACTTTTACAATGCAGGTGGTGGGTCACAGAACCTGTCACACACCACCTGCATTGCTTTCCTGCTGCCGTATGTATTTCAGTGTCCACGGACACTGAAATGATCATTTATTTCATTTCAGTGTCTGCGGACACTGAAATACTGGCATAATATTAGAGAAATTCTCTAATATTATGCCAGATAGTATTAAAAAGTGCCGTATGGCACTTTCTGAGTGCAGGGGGCGTGTTCAATGTCCGTGCAGTTGTTGAACATGCCACCTGCACTCGTTCATGTTTCGTGTCCATGTAGATTAAACAGCAGCGTGCCTTCATGAATATGCAAGGTGCACTGCTGTGCTATACAGAGACAAACCTCTCTTTGCAGGAATAGTGCTATTTCTGCATGGAGTTTATTGAATCCCAGGGATTATATTGTTAACCATTTAAAGACTGTGAAGAGCATTTTGCTTTGCAGCATCTCACAAAAACCTTTTATGTATACACATACCTCTTAACCTCTTAGAGCAAGAAATCTGGACAAAGCCATAAATAATGGGGGGAGAAAGGCCCACAAATAGGGACAATTTTTAAATATTGCTCATAGAAACATAGAAAGTTGATAGAATAATGGGTTTTGCATTAGCATGAATTTTCTGAAAGGTATAAAGTCTGAAACTGAAATACCTGTCATTATTTTCTGACTTCATTTCTCAATGCTTTGCCAGAAAACTAAAATTTTATGAGGACCAGACCAAAAATATGAGGAAAAAAATCTGTAGAGGCGAGAGGTATGTCTCAAGCAAATAAGTTGCAAGCCATGATTCTCAGCTCAAGCAATGCACCAAATGCAAACCATTCTAGTTAGAGAGAAAACGTGGATATGAGATCCTCTTATGAATATGCATAAAAAAAGCACACGCATGCACACACAGCACATACAGCACACACCACACAGCACACACACACGCGCACGCACACACACACACACACACACACACACACACACAGTATTAAGTAAACATTTATACACAAACATACGGTTCCGCATACATCTTACTCAACATTTCTTAGAAAATGAAGGGTAAAGACAATAGGTGCAGTCCAACAAAAGATCTGCTTCTTTTTCTAGTTTATGCACTTTGCCAAACTACCCTTATTTCTGTTAAGCTGAGCCAAAAAAGGGTTAATTTTTTTGGATATATACAAAACCAGACGCTTCAGGCTGTAGAGTTCAGGGAATACAAACAGTTCATTTTTCTTTAACAACTTTTTTTTTTTCTGGATTCTACCATTGCTTTTATTGGGGGTGCCTTCCTTCTCATCGGAAAAAGAACAACTGATATGGCAATCGCCTCTTCAGAGACTGGACTGTGTCCTTCAGTGATAGTAATAACACTGTGTGCCATTGCAAATTCTAAAACATTACCAGAAAACTGCTCTGTAGATGAATGCAGGTAATTTATTACTCCCCTGTAAGTGGAAATAGCACAAAGCTGTGTAAAAGTACCTAGTATTCAGATTCCGGGCAGGGGAAGTCCCTAAATCAGCAACTTCCTAATGAAGCTGAGTGCAAAGTGTGTGTATGTGTCCCTGTGTGTGTGACAGAAAGAAAGAGAGAGAGAGAGATATAGAGAGAGAGAGAAAATGAACGAAGAAGCACAACTGCAGAAGTAACAGAGACTTTGAACGTCTGGCACACACAGAGTGTGAAAATAAAATATCTTCAAAGAAGCAGCAGTAGTAAAAGATTGATAAAACACTTCATAAAAAGTAACACGAAAAGGAAGGGGATGCTGAGATTAAGAAATAGTGAATGGCAGATCTCTTAAGAAGAATCACATATGAAGTGATTACCCATCTTCAAAAACAACATATTTTTGGATGGAGACAAAACAAACTATTAAGAGAAGAAACAAATTGCATCAGAGGTTGTTTGAAGTCTACTTCCCAACAATGTGTGAAACTGTAGTTTGAAGAGTTTGACTGAGGTCAGAAAAAAAGCCTTACCCACAAATACACACAAAAACTCATCTTATTCTCTCTCTCATGCTCTGTTTAAAGAAGTTTGCAAACTGCCAACAAATTAGATGGTGACATTTTTATCTTTGAAGTTGGTGCAAGGTGATTGATTTTGGAGCAATGTTTCAAAGAGCGCAATGCCTTGTGAACACCTTATAATAGCTTTCAACCAGGAAGGGCAGCAGCCTGTCCCAGAAGAATTTGTTAACCAAGCTGGGACCTTATGATGTTCTGATCTGTCACCTTGAATATTCTGGACTGATGCAGATAATCTTAGTGCACTTCCACTGATCAAGAAATGGGGCAAGAGCTGGGCTTTGCCCCACTGGATCTAACAGTCAATACTCATTGCAAAGCTGGGCATAGAAACAAAAGAGAAAGAGACCTGGGCATTGAAAGAAGGGCAGTTGTGGTGGAACATATGGTAGCTGGGAGTGGCAGAGCTGAAGACATTGAGCAGCATACCGTCTGTGCACCTAAGCAACTAAAACCTGTCTGCAATGACAAGGCACTGCAAGCAGGTAAAGCTGCTGAATGCGGTATTTTGAGTAAGGTCGGTCCCATTACTAAAGAGCCATGTTACGACTATTCCCAAAGACTAAACTCATGTGAGAAGAAGCAAACAGAAAGTAGAACCAGTCAGAACTTGTGCCCATCTGAGGGTAGCATAGGAGGAAGACTCTTGCCACAGCCAAATAGGGAAATTGACCCTTGTGATGGACAGCAAAAGAGCAAGGAACAGGGGACGCCAGGCCTGAATGACACACTTTGTCCAGTGAAAAAAATGGGCTCTCCCAGTGAAAGGAATGGCTCATCTCCTACTGCCACAATAGGGAAAGTAAGGAGAAGCCCTTTATGCATGGTATCAGCAGGCATTGGTACTGAAGAACAAACTGGGTTAGATGTTTCCTCTGATCAGGAACAGCAGGATGACAGTAGTGCAAGAGATACAAAAGAGCATCCAAGAGACCCCCACTCTCTGCCACTTCGGAAAAGACGATATATAGAGCCCAAGGAGATGCATATATCATCTCCTAAAAGGGAGAACTATAACAATCCCACTGAAAATGGACCACTGCATAAAATCAAAAAGGAGGACCCTACTATATCAGCTGTTCTAGAACAACAGCATATTCCTGATGGAACTACTTTGGTAAATGGGCACCCCCAAGTGGAGAGACCCTTAGCCCAGTATTCGCGGTCACTCACTCAGGACAGCTCTTGGATACCAGGCTACTATGCAGGTAAAAATAAATTCTTATTTAGTAAATGGCATGCACTAACTAATAATCACAAATGTTTGATCACAATGTCTGTAATAGTACAACATAATATAATAAAATGATACATTATGAATGTGGAATCAAATGACTAGATACAGTTTGCTAATATGTGTAGTAAGAGCAAAACTCAGTATGGTGTGGATAATTAACTGTACACAAATCTTACTATACAGAAGTATGCAGGATTCCATTGTGAAAAGAGTAATGATGTTGTTGACTTCTTCTGTGCAAACAAAAAAACAAGCAATATAAGCTGTTGTCACAACAAATTGACCCAGATGGATCGTTTATAAAAAGCAAAACATTTGCTGGACATTATCACCCTGTGCATTTTTGCAAAAAAAAAAAAAAATACTCCAGGGAAAAATTGCTCTGTTCTGGAGATTACTGAACTTTGCCTTCTGCTTCTGCAAACATTAAGGGGGTTGTTATCCTATCTTACTATATAGTTTTCATGATTTTTTTTCTTCAGATTTATTTCGCCCTGAATGAAGAAAGGCTCTATGTGACACTGTGCTACATATGATAATGATTCACTTAATTATTTGCAACCCACCTGAAGCCCCTTTAGTTGAGACTGATGGATCAAATGGCATTGATGAAAGAATGAAAACTTACCCCCATGTTTTGGAGAATGCAGCACTGCACAGTGCCTCCCTACTATGTAAAACACTTTTTATCTGAAGCCTAATTTGTCTGTTTTCATCAAACAATCATTGATATGATTATCAGCACTTAAATGATATACAGTTTTTGCAAATACTGTAAGTACAATAAGTTCTACGTTAAAACAGAATAATGATACATAGAATGTTAACATTGTCTAGTATATAACCTAAAATAGGCAGGTATCCCATAACTGGTATCTGCTACTACAGTTTTTAAAAACAGTATCATAACATGCAAGTGTAAGCTGAAAGGGCACACGATCTCTTCAGATGATGAATCTGTGCAAAGATTTTAATTTTTAAATAATGGGATAAATACATAGCTTATATGGGGAATGCAATGCAAGATGTGCCCCATTTGAGTCTTTCTTGAAGTTTCATTAGCATTTTTGTGTGTTATGTTTCTATTATAGAAGATGACTTGGGGAAATCTGTATCTTTATAATGCCAAAAGCAAATGATATAGGCAAATTAATGCAGACTGCATTGATCTATGTTAAATTTGCTTTAGAGTTGCTGCGTTGTGACAGAAGTGATTACGTACTTGAAAGTAATTGAAAGTTCTGCACGTGAACCTTATTCAGGAAAATGCAGTGTTATATAACTGTTATGATATCCTGGGACCTTAATATATTTCAGCAGTGTAATTGCTAATCATGTCCCTAGGAAATGTTCAGCAGCTGTAATTTTCGTGTACATAAGTAGGTTGCTACTTTGTGCGGAACAGCCACCAAACCCCGAACAGGCATGTTCTGTAATCAGTGTCTGTCATTCCCACGTTCCTTCTCCTCCTGCGAGCATTGGCCAGTTAGACACATCTATAGAAAGTCAGTTTGCAATGCAGCAACGTTCATTCAGTTGTGTGGTACTCAAGACCATTCAAAGAAAGGCGGAAACAGGTAGATTTTTAACATTGCATACACTGGGCAGCTCTAAGTCTCCTTTGCAGAATTAATGGCTTTCTGTGTTGTATCAGATTAGTTTGTTTCAGAAGGGAGATAGACTGTTGCTTGTACAAGTGAATTGAGAACACTAGTTCATAGTGTGCGAGTGACAGAGGATCAGGAGATGTTGAATGTTTTTCCTTTTGCTTGCTACTTAGCACTATCCTTCCTCATGCGCAGATTTAGCCGTTCCTACAGCTTTCAGGCAGTATTTCAATCTTCAGTCATCTAACCACCAATATCGTTCTTTAATTATGACACACGTTTGCGTGACAGGAGCAAAAATGTGTTCACTACAGCATAACAAGTATCAAAAATATGTTCTCCTCATTGTGCTTCCATATCTAATTTGCAAGGAATAAAATCATCAAGTGTTCAATTCCCTCACTGTATTGTTTTATATCACATTTAACTTACACCCTGAACCGCCGTTCTGGACAGTGTCTTCATATTTGACACCCTTGTTTCAGTGTTACAGGAGTCTGCATGTCCTCCCTGTGGTCGCGTGGGATTCCTCCGAGTGCTCCGGTTTCCTCCCACATCCCAAAGACGTGCTGTAGGTGGATTGGACACTCTAAATTGGCCCTAGGTGTGAGTGTGTGTGCCTTCTGTGGAAGGTTGGACGCCGGGCTGGCAACTCGACACTGTAAAACTCCACTGGCAATCATGAGCGGACAGGTGATCCGCTGTGGCGACCACTAACCGGGAAAAAGCCGAAAGTAGAAGAAGAAGTTTCGGTGTTACACGGTAGGTAACTTGTTCTTTCTGTCTGGTTTGTACTGGATGTTACTTTACTGCCTGATGAAATTGTTTCCAAAGAAATAGTAACAAGAAGAAAACTTGGCATACAGCTCAGGATGTTAAGGCTATGAGATATTAATGAACATTTTTTCTGCCGTCTTGGGTTTAGTTCTGTCAGTCACCACTTGTGTCATGTGATCGTAAAAATTCAGACAGTGCCAACTGGTCACCACTACTTAGTTGGTTCACTTTGTTAATAAATGGTAAAAAGAAAAAGAAAAGAAAACTTCAAACTGATTGAACAACTATCTGTTAGATAGTGCAAATGACTAAGTGAACTCTGCACTGTTCTAATCACCAAGATGTTTTCTGCAAAGTTTCAGAGTAAAACAGTACTTTAATGCAAGTAAGCTGCAAAAGAAACAGAAGAGGCAACCATTGTTTAAACTGAAGAGGTGACAATATCCAGAAAGTTTAATGCAGCTGATCAGTTATCAAATTATTTATTTACTCTAGTCTTCTGACATGCTTGGCTTGAACTACTGATATTAAGAAAGCTAAGAGCACAACTATGCATTTAGCTGTCTCATTAGGCTAACAGAACAAACCAGAGTACAGCACTGCAAGCAGAATGTTCACACACACACACACACAAACATGCAGAGTAAACTGCATCTGGTGCTGTAAATCATACCCATAGTTAATAGTTTGTCTAGTTGAAACTGATGAGTTGCAACCAAATCCTGTAAAAAACATTGGTTGAGAATTCATATACAGTTCGGTAATAGTTTGACCCTCATATTTATTATGAGACTTTTGAAAAGTCACACCTGCCAGCATTTCATCAACCCTGTCACAAACTCCCTAGAGGAGAAGAATCCCATGGGGAATAGAATGTCAAATCTCGACTGGGCTGTGTTGTGCTATAAACTATATGAATGGTAAATTAGGGATCTAGCAAAGAGAGCAACATTGCTCCTGAATATATTCTTTGTGTGTATTGTTAACTGGGATTCTTTGAAATGAAAGTCTGTTTTGTTCAGCGGCTTGCCTCTACATTCTACGCAGTGTCATGGTAGATAGGTTAGTCGTACTATTTGTTATTCCTTTAATGCATGCATGGCTATAATAAGATAATAATTATAATATAATCCTAGTGTGAAGATGAGAAGGAATTGCCAGAGTAGTTTACTTGTTTCAGGATATTGCAAAAGTGTAGATTCTTGGCAAGTAACCCATCACTAGTTTCAGCTGCATTCAACAAAAGTCTGCCTTGCTACTTTGTTCATTATCAGTTACGCTCAAGCAAGTACTGAAACATTTTTCCTTTAAAAGCAGAGTGAACTAGACCCAGCCCAAGTTCCTCTGGAAAATGTTAACGTTGTATATGAATGAAAGTGGTTTAAGTAAAGGGCTTTTAGTCTGGTAAAACATTGATGCTAAAATATAATTAATTTTTCTCTTCTTGTATTTTTTTCTCTTTACCTCCCATTATTTACTTTGATTTCATGAAGACATGATGTAGGCCATCTGTATTTAATCACCATCCCTGGCATACAAGTTTGGAATACCATGTTTTTACATATACTGCAAACCACTGCAGTGTAGAGATGTCCACAGGTCCCTTGTAATTCTCTTATCTCTCAGTACACTCTAGGAGTCCATGGCAAGTACAGCTAGCCAGGAACATACTGATAAACACAACAGTCTTTTACAGAGGCTGTGTAGGTCATATGCATAAAGTACTGTGAAATACAGACACCATAGCATACAAGTATTAGTCATCTAGATCCCTCATCTTGCCTCATGAAACCTGTATTTCCTTATCCTTTGGCACTTTGCCCCAGTAATAAGACATACCATCTGGTGGTTCCACTGAAATAGTGTTTCTCCTGTAGGCCATTTGTTGGCAACGTGCCAATATCCTAATAAGACGCATGTGCCTGTCTATGAGCATAGGAATTATGATTACTGATATGAAGATGTAACTGTACTCCCACTTTAATACTTGATTACTGCTTTGGGAGGAATTTTTCATGTCAGATGATTTCAGAACTCAGGAAAAAAGCAACAATTTTAATTGTCTGAAATGAGGTAGAAGACCACCAGCTACTATGTATCATTGTCAGTGTTCTAAGGGAAAGAGAGAACCTATACATTTTTATTTGCATGTGTGAATTTTGGAGAGCTGATGTCAAACATTTTTCTAATAATGTAAGCTAAAGTGAAAGACAGAAATAGCAGCAAGTGCAGTATTAGTGCTTTATATTTTCTCTGCAGTTTTTGTTTTATTTTAATTCAGTTTTCAGCTAGCCACCTACACTCAGTATCTGATGCTTAATTTGTTAATATTGAGGATAATTTATTTATTTTTTTTAGCAGCTGGCCAGGGGGCAAAAATACTTGGCAAATGGGGCAAAAACTGAAGTAGACTGCTCTTTCCTGTGAGCACTTAATTAAGCTGTTGATTAACCGGAGTCTTCACGTTGGCATAAAGTTGCTTGTTACATTAAGATGAAATGACAGACTAAAAATGACTGTAAGGGCAGTGTAAGAATTTTTTCCTTTACCTCTAGTTTTAAAAGCGTGAATGGGACACACAGCCAAACCAATTAATAAAAAGCTAGAGTTTTCACTGTGTGATTCCTTAAAACTTCTTGTAAAAGAGGATAATGAGATATATGCAGATGACCTTTAAGGACATCAGGTGTTTTAGCTATATGGCAGTTCTGAATGCCCATGGCTTTTTTCTTTTTAAGTGTGTTAGTGGACAAATTCAGGCCAATAAAGCCAAACTCCACTAGCTGTGGATGCTCATGATTCAATCTTCTTATGACTTCATCAGCACAGTGTAAATTATGGACAATTGCTTGATCTTCTTTGTTAGAAACCTCTGAGGTCTCGCCAGTTGCTCCAGGTGCTTTGTATGGCACATGCTGAACAGACCAGATTAGTGCCGAGTATAGAGGGGTTATAACCTCCTTTGCTCTCGAGGTGATGCCTTTACTAATCAAGTGTGCTACGTAAAAAGCCTTCCTTACTACAGTAGACACATGGTGGTTGAAGTTAAGGTTGCAGTCAATTTGTGATCCCAGACCCCTTATCACTTCATTGGTACTTATGGTACTGTTGTTGATTTGATAGTGTGATGGGACAATGTTTGTGCCGAGGGGAATGATGATACATTTCTTTGCATTTAGTTTGAGACTGTAACTAAGACACCAATAGTTGGTTTGTGTAAAACCCTCCTGGAGTATACTGACATCATTTGGAGATTCAATAATTGCACCCAGTTTGCAGTCATCTGCAGACTTGGTCAGCCACAGCACCTTAGTTTTGACCTGAACTTCTGAGAAATATATACCAAGCAGTAGGGGGCCTAGCACTGACCCTTTTGGCACCCTGATGGTTGATGTTGGGTCACCCACTTTGATAATGTGTGTCCGGTTTGTGAGCCAGTTGTCAATCCATCTTACAACAAAGGGGTTTACATTCAGTTTTCTAAGTTTAACAGTAATGCCTGAGTGTGGGATTGTGTTGAAAGCCTTTGCCAAGTCGAAGTATGCTGTGTGCACAGATTTGCACTTGTCAATGGCCCTGGTCACAGTTTTGAAGAAATTGACCAGATTTAACACTCAGGATCTGCCATTAACGAAGCTAAATTGGGTTGGATCCAGGATTTGGAGGTTGTCTATGTCTTTATTTATGAGGTCCATAATGATATCGCTGCAAAAAGTACCTTACTTCCAAATCTAGAACTGCTATAGCTAGAACCCACCTCTTAGCTACCTTACTTTATGCATGTCTAGTATTAACAAATTTAAATAAGACCGACCTCAACAGACTATCTACATCACCAAAAAATTGCCAGATTTGCTACCAACGCCAAATCTCATTCCCACCACTGTCAATCCCTACTTACTTTACATTGGCTTGAGCGGGTCTATGTCATTTAATCGAGCGTTCAGATTTGTGAATACTAGAAGTTGGAATGGGGAAATTCGAAAATTGAAAATGTCGAAGCTGCGGAAATATGAATTCTTTCCCAGGGAAAGAATTCAGTTGGCTGTTTCTGCGACATTTTCTCAATGGTCTTGAGTTACGGTTCGGGTTAAGGTAAGTGTGCAAGTGTGACGGACGTTGGGGTTAGGGTGTGGGTAAGGTAAGTTTGTGATAGTGACGGACTTTAGGGTTAGGGTGCGGTTAAGGTAAGTGTGCGATAGTGATGGACTTTAGGGTTAGGGTGCAGGTAAGGTAAGTTTGAGATAGTGACGGACTTTAGGGTTAGTGTGTGGGTAAGGTAAGTGTGTGAAAGTGATGGACTTTAGGGTTAGGGTGCAGGTAAGGTAAGTGTGCAGTAGAGACAGACTTTAGGGTTAGGGTGCAGGTAAGGTAAGTGTAAGATAGTGACGGACTTTAGGGTGTGGGTAAGGTATGTGTGCGATAGTGACGGACCATAGGGTTAGGGTTTGGGTTAAGGTTAGTGCATGGATAGTTGTGTATGTAAGGTTTAGTGTAGGTTTATTAGGTTTTTGGTGTGCTTGTGTTGTGTGTGTGTTTTTCAGAACAGCAAATTTTTTCCCTGGGAAAAAATTTGCTGTCCTGAGGTTTCAATGTTGTCATATTTCAAACTTCCAAGTTCAAACATATGATGTTCAAAATTTTGGAAGTTCGATTATATGACATAGACCCGGCTTGAGCTACCTAACCTATTACACTTCCATCAAACCAGATTAGCACACCAAATTCCATACTATCCAGAAAAAAACCCTGCCCTATCTGGACTACTAAACTTCTATACTTCAAATAGACATATACGCTCCACCCTAATAGAAAAAATCCCATGTAGAAATAGCTCTAATAGAAAAAGCCCTAACAGAAAAAATCTCATGTAGAAATAGCTCTGGGGAATCCCTCTTCGCTAATGAAATTGCTAACAGCTGGAATAGTCTTCCTCCTGACATTAGACTACAAATTAAAACACCCAATTTCAAAAGATTACTGAAAACTCACCTTCTCACCAACCGACTATGTAACTGCAATAGCTCACCTTAACCCCTCACTAAGGAGCATCCTTATGCCTTCTTTTCTTAGTGACGTACTCACCTTTGCTCTGTTGCTCAAACTTCTTGTGAGTGCTACTAAATGCTTATTGTAAATATGTAACTATGTAATAATTATACTTATTTTCTTCTATTGTTGCCTTACACTAACCTCAATGTAATCTACTTGTTATGTATCTCCTGAATTCTAATACCTCCTTTCAGAATTGTTATACCTTTGTAGTATGATGTTAATTGATTCTACATTCATAATCTCTGTAACGTGTTACTATTATCTCTAAGTGCCGTAACTGTTGTACTTATTCATAGGTTCATAGGTTCATACTAGGCTATCTGCCCTAGGGCATTTATAAGCCTAGCCAGAGTGTGTTTGGCTTTTGCCACCCATTTTAAATTAATTTTGCTATGCCCTTTTTCGAGGTTAGTATACTGTGCCTCTGTCTAACAGTGACACAGAAGTGATACCCGGGGTAAACCTACGATCTCCCATCCAGTCATCAAGATTCCTCTTGAAGAGAGTCAATGACGGACTCTACCTAACCTGGATTGGGATTTTATTCCAGAGTGAAGGGAGCCTCTGAGTTATGAATCTGTTCCTCCAGCATGTCCTATTTATTTCAGTGCTGAGGTTCAAGTCTCTCGAGCGCATAGCTCAATGGGATTTGGATTTTCTGAGGTGCAGATAAACAAAAAAACAGGACTAGCTGCTCCAGGCACAACGAACACAAACTTTAATAGGTTAGCGCTTTCGGAACGTTCAATGACTTTCCTTCCTCAGACAACAGCATATACTTGCAAGCTCCAGTATATAGCAAATCTCATTCCATAAATTAAACAATCAAATAATTAAAAACAGCTTAATTATTCCTTAAAGGTAGATCAGTTAAAAATCGTAAAATTAAAAACTGGTAAGCTCACTAGAAAGCGGAACATTATAAAAAAGGCACATATTATTTACACAATAATAAAACTAAAATGTGCCACAAAAGCCAACACTTACAATCTATATTGTGAATCACCATCAAAACAATGTGTATGCATATATAAAATGTAAAAATAAATACTATACATCTATATAAGGACTATACATCTATATAAGAATTTATGTGGTTGTATAGCTGAATACCAGGGAGCAAAATATATCCAAATCTAACAACTATTTTTAACTAATTTTAATACTATTTTTAAAATGGGCGGCCAAAACATTAAAAGACATATAATACAAGCCACCAAACAAACATTTAGTCTACCTCTTCAAGGCCAATTTTTTAAGGCAGCATTTAATAGACACGGTCTCATTGAGACCAGGCAGCAAATAAGATGCAGCATGTCCATTAATTCCGGGTTGGACATGGCTTTATACGTCAGGCACAGATCGCCTCTGAGCAGGCGGTATGCCACTGAGTAGAGCTGGAGTTTCTTTAACCGGGCAGCATATGGCATCTGTTTGAGCCCTTTGATCCTCTTGGTGAGGTACTTTTGGGGTCTTTCCAGTTGCTGCAGGTGTCTGGTAAGGTACATCCCAAAAGGGGCATTGTACTCAATTATGGGCCTGATGAGGGATGAGTAAAGAGGCACGATGACCTCCCCTGATCTAGATGTGAATCCCTTCATGATTAGGTGGGCTATATAAAATGTTTTTCTAACCACTTTGGCCACATGGTTGTCAAATGAGAGATTGCTATCAACTTGGGTCCCCAGGTCCCTAATTACTTCTTCTGTACTTAAAGGATTACCACCTATGTGGTAATTTGTGGGCACTTTGTTTTTGCCAAAGGGGATGACTATACACTTTTTGGCGATTAGCTTGAGGCCATGGCTCTGGCACCAGTTGTCTGTTTCTATGAGGCCCTTTTGGAGGATGCTTGTGTCGGCTGGAGAGTCGATTATGGCGCCCAGTTTGCAGTCATCTGCGAACTTGGTCAGCCACAGTCCTTCAGTGTTGGCCTGTACCTCCATGAAATATATACTGAACAAGAGAGGTCCCAGGACTGAGCCTTGTGGGACGCCACTTGTAACTGGTTTGGAGTCTGACATGGCTCCAGCAATTCTAACCATGTGGGTTCTGTCCTTGAGCCAGTTTGCAACCCATCTAGTGACATAGGGTTTATATTTAAGCTGGTGAGCTTATCTATAATGCCCGAGTAGGGTATTGTATCGAAGGCTTTTGCGAGGTCCAGGTAGGCTGTGTGGACCACCTTCCCCTCGTCAATGGCCTTGGTGACTGTTTCAAAGAAATTGACCAGGTTTAAGAGGCAGGATCTGCCCTTAACAAAGCCGAACTGGGTAGGATCCAGTGTCTGTAGGTCCCCAATATCTTTATTTATGAGGTCCATGATGATCCTTTCCATAGCTTTGCAGACCAAGCTAGTCAGGCTTATGGGCGATAGTTTCCAGGATCCGTTGAGGCACCACCTTTGTGGAGAGGGACCACTGTTGCTGTACGCCACTCTTTGGGTACATATCCTGTAGTAAGGCTGAGATTGAACAGTAGTTTTATGTTTGGGTTTAGCTCTTCTTGGAGTTCATGTAGGACGCAGCCTGGGACACCATCTGGTCCCATCGATGCTGTGTTTTTTGCTTTGGAGAGGGCGGCTCTTACCTGAGCATCTGAGATGTCAGGGGGGCAGCACTCTGCTGGGATAGATATTTGCCCTTTTGGTGGGGAGGGGGGGGTTGCGCTGTACCTGTCAGCTAGGATGTTGGCAATGTCTGTGGGTTCGATGTATTTTTTTGTCATTTTGGAGTAATTCTGAGCATATCTGGGAATTCCCACCCAGGTTCCTAACATAACTAAAGAAAGCCTTGTGATTATCCTTAGTATCCTGTGAAATTTTTCTCTCGAAGCTGGCCTTAGACGATTTTATGAGTGCCTGTAGTTTTTTGCTAATACTGATCAGAGATGCCTTCCCTTTTTGGGATTTTGCTCTATCATGTAGTAGCTTCCTCCTTCTATTGTATAGTTTGTTTATGGCTGGGGTCCACCAGACAGGACGTTTGCCTTTGGAGGATTGGGTCTTGGTTTTATTTGGGATTGCATGATCCATGCATTCCTGAATGTGTTCATAGAATGCGTATATAAAGGATTCTGTGGTTTGAGCCATATTTTTCACAGGCTCAGGGGCTTTGAAAGATTCCACCTTGGTTTTGAGGAGTGTGAAATTTGCTTTAGAGAAGTTTTTCACTGGTTTTCTGGGCAGGGGGTGGGGTCGGGATGTGAATATCCAGTGAGATTAGTTTATGTTCTGATCTTACCAGTGAGGGATACACTTCTGGTCTGGAGCATAGAGTCCCCATGTTGGTGATGATCAGGTCCAGTATGTTTTCCCCTCTTGTGGGAGTGGTAACAAGTTGTTCCATAGCATTTGAGTTTATAAATTCTAGGAACCTTTGGGCTAGGGTGTTGGAGCTAGAGTAATGCTCCCAGTCTATGTTTGGGTAGTTGAAGTCGCCCAATATAATGGTGTTTGAAGAGACCTTCATATTTTCCAATGTTCTCAGGAAGGCCGAGTGGGGCTCCTGGGTTTGGGAGGGTGGTCTGTAGCAGGCTATAAACTGGAAGGCAGTTTTACCCACTGTTAGTTGCACATGGATAGTCTCTGATGCTTCGTGCTGTGCCACCAACCTGGAGATGTGGGTATCTTTGACGAATATTGATTCTCCCCCTCCTTTTCGTGGTTCGGTCCAAGTTTTGGGGCCAAAAAGCATGGTATGAGGTATAACCTGGCAGTGTTGGGGTGCTCTTGGGAGCCTTGAACCAGGTTTCTGTTACTGCACAGATATCGAAGTTCTCCATGCTAAGGAGAGTTTTGAGTGCGTGCATCTTGAGGTTTAGACTTCTGGCGTTGAGTAGCATTACTCTTAGTTTCTTATCCCTTGTGATAGCTATGGAGGAGCCTTGCCTAAAAAAGGCACTATGGGGGAAGCAAGAGCCTTAGCCAATATCCGAAAGCCCAGGGGTGACAGGTGCAAGCCGTCCCTAGCGAAGCATCGTGGCTTATCGAGCATGTCATCCCAGGCTGACAGGCATTGGATCCCCTTTGAATGACACCAATACTTAAGCCAATTGTTGAAATTGATCATCTTGTCTTCATATTGCGGCATTATTCTTGGTGAGGGTAAGATGCTACTCAAGGTCAGGGTCATACCGGCCTGGGCTACATGCTGAGAGAGCTCCTCTATGTCTCTTTTCATGTAGTCCAGGGAGGTACGTCTCAGGTCATTCACACCAGCATGGACAATGACCTAGTCATATTTGTACTTGCCTTGGAGTGACCTGAGTGCTTGTGTTATGTGGCGGATCCTAGCACCTGACAGGCAGCTCACCGTGACCTTCTCCTTGTTCAGCCTGGTGAGCGGGACGTCAGTGTGCCTGACGATAGAGTCACCTATTACAATTGTATCAGGTGTGTTGTTTAGCCTTAAGGGCTGTGACTGTTCGGCACACTGGCTTTGTGAGCTATGTGTTGCACGTGTTTTGTTTTGGGGTAGCGGTTGCTTGGGTGTCTGCTTTGGAGGTCTCTGCTGCTTAGGCAGATTTTTATTTAGAGCCTCCGAGTATGTTTTTGTGTGTTTATGTGTTTGGTTTGCTGTCGTGATAGGTCTATGTGAGACTGGAATTGTAGTGAGTGTGGTTTCCCTCTCCTCCTGACTGGTTATGCCAATACTGAGTTGAAAGAGTGTAGCCTCCAGTTTGGCTATATGGTTGCATGTCTCACATGTGTTGGAATTTGTTGGGAGGAGGAGAGGGTTGTCTGTGTACATGAGGCAGTTGTAACATTGCCTCAAGATTCCCAGATTCACCAGCTGGACCGGAGAAGAGATTGACAACTGACCTTTGGACATGCTAGAATAGTATTGGGAATTCCTTTATAATTGAAAAAAAGGGCCAATGGGGAACAAGGTACTCAAGGGGAGTTTGTGAGGATGTAGTGCTTTTAATTTTTTAGTGCTGACTTAGTGAGCAAGTGCCAGGTAACTTAAATGCAATTTGTTACAGGTAACTTAAATGCAAAAACGACAAACAGTAACTTTCTTTCAAGTGAAACAAGGAAATAAGTACAGTAAGCAATGCAGATATCACTAAGGGTCCACAGAAGCGCTGAAAAGCCGTGTTTCAGGGAATAACAAGCAAACAAACAACAAGCATACAAACAAAGCTAGATTCAGCAGGCCTGGATCTAGTCTATGCTACAGCAAACAAGGTATACAAATTTCAGTAAGAAACAGTTCATATATGCAGGCACTATAAGCCTTTAACCAGAAATTCCCAGCTCAGAAGGGCGGAGTCCAGCCTTTTCTCCCACAAGAGTGCAGACCACGAACATTCTTAATGTAAAATAACTGGCCTGAAGCCCAAGTGCTTAAACCAGAACTAATACACTTTTAGAATAACAGACACTGAGCCCTCAATCAGCAGTTCCCAACTTAGAAGGATGTAAACTACCTGTTCTGCCACCACAGTGCAGGCCACAAACCTTCCTAATGTAAAACAACTGGTCTGAAGTCCAAGTGCTTAATCCAAAAGACTTAGAACGATAGCTACACTTTAATCAAGTTACTACCAAGCAGTAATAAATACAATTGAATACTTTAAAGAATGCCTGGATTAGTGCTCAAGTTATACAAACAAAGCTAGATTCAGCAGGCCTGGATCTAGTCTATGCTACAGCAAACAAGGTGTACCAATTTCAGTAAGAATCAGTTCAAATATGCAGGCACTATAAGCCTTTAACCAGAAATTCCCAGCTCAGAAGGGCAGAGTCCAGCCTCTCCTCCCACAAGAGTGCAGACCACGAACCCTCTTAATGTAAAATAACTGGCCTGATGCCCAAGTGCTTAAATCAGAATTAATACACTTTTAGAATAACAGACACTGAGCCCTCAATCAGCAGTTCCCAACTTAGAAGGATGTAAGCTACCTGTTCTGCCACTACAGTGCAGACCACAAACCTTCTTAATGTAAAACAACTGGTTTGAAGCCCAAGTGCTTAAACTAAAAGGCTTAGAATGAGTTACACCAAGCAGTAATAAATACAATTGAGTACTATTAAGATGACGCAAAAGCAAAATAAAGTAGGAAGAAGCACAAATACAGTAAAAGCAGATACATTTTTTTTTTTTGAGTGAGCAAATGAGATGGGCCCAGGAGTTACAGGACAGAAACAAGTGCAAATGCAGGCCTTCAAATCAGAAAGTTGAGAGAGATGGAAGACCGCCCAAACAGCCAATAACTACAAATTCTGGGCCAGAACCACTCCTTATGTGGTAGACAGGTTAACTAATGCTTACCACTCCCACTGAAAAGCTAGAAGGCTTCCCCTCCAACACAGAAAGGCTTGGGGGGCTCAGAAGCTTACAAACAGTCCTGGATACAGCAAATCTGTATCTGGAACACTAATTACAGGAAAGGTAGGAAACAGGCTTACAATTTATTTTTTTTTTTTTATTTCAGAAAAGTATCAAGAACAGTAGTAAAAACAATTCACATGCAGTGCAAGCTGGCACACTTGATTATGTAGCAATATTAGTCCACACACAGTTTGAAAAAATGTAATTAAATTAAAAAGGACTAAAAGCAAGTGCAGAAAGGGTTTATTAGGTAGAATGCGGTAAAGAGATGGGAATGGGGGAGTGTCCTAGATCAAATCTACAATAGGGTGGGCACTGCAAAAGCCACCAAATTTAAACTACAACCAAGAACAGGGAGGAGGGGTGAGGAAGACAGTTTCAACAGAGGTGTGAGGAATCACAGTGCAAATTATAAAACCAGAAAAATATATACTGATCTCTGTATATTTGTAGAACAGTAAGACAACAGATATCTAAGCAACAATTTAGCTCTATAATACAGAATAATACAGAAAAATATACTCAGCTCTATATATTTGCAGATAGTCTTGTAAGGCTCTCTCTCAGTGCACAGGTTCCAATTTAAATGCAGGCTGTTATTAACAGGTCAAAATTGAGGGAACTCTATATATTTGCAGATAGTCTTATGTCCCTGGGCCTCTGCTGAAAATGGACACCAGCTGTCCATTCAGACATTTCCGGTAAATAAATGTCAAATAAATAAATAAATAAATACATGAATATGTTCCATGTCCTTACAGATGAGGCTGGTCAGGCTTATGCATTTGTAATTCCCCGTGTCTGTTGCTAGGCCACCTTTGTGGAGGGAAATAACTGTTGCTGTTTTCTATTCTGCAGGAACAAAGTCTGTGGTTAGACTATGATTGAAAAGGGTATTTAATGGTGTTCATGTTTTATCCTGTTTAGAAGACAGCTTTGGATGCTGTCTGGTCCCATAGAGACTGTGTTTTTTTGCCTTGGACAAGGCTTTAATGACCTGCTCTTCAGATATGTAGGGTTGGGGGGAGTTTGGCGGAATGTTTGTGATAAATTTGGAGGGGATAAGGGAGGGAATTTTTTGTCAAATCTATCCACTAGCAGGTTTGCTATCTCTGTGGTGTCAGTGTGTGTGATACCATTAGTCAGTAGTTCTGCACATGCTTGGGCACTACCTTTTAGGCTATGTACGTAGCTGTAAAAGACCTTATGGCTATCCTTAGCTGTTTTTGCTAAGTTTTTCTCAAAGAAGCCCTTAGAGGATTTGATAAGTTGTCTTATTTGCCTGTTGAGGCTGAGCATGGCACTTTTCCATTGCTGGAGCCTTGCCTTTGTTTTCTTGGAAAGCAGCTTTGTATTTATTGTAAAGTTTGCTGATGCTGAATGTCTACCATGGTGGTTTGTTTTTACTTGGAGCTTAGTACGTTTGCTCCTCTTGTTGGGGTATGAGCAATTTGTTCCAGGGCATTTGAGTGAACAAAGTCAAGGAACTTTTGTGCTAACAAATTAGGGAGTAGGTTTTCTCAGTTGATGGTGGAGTAATTGAAATCTCCTGTAACCCGAGTGTTCAGTTATATTTGGATTGACTCCAGTTTGGTCAAGTAGGCTTCATGTGCATCATGACCAACGGAGGTGGATCTGTAACTTGCTATGACTTGAACGGGAGTAACCTAAACTTGGAGTAACTCCATTGAGTTGTCCAGTCTAACAAGATGGGAGGTGAATTGATTTCTAATATAGCTAGAAACATTGCCTCCTTTGGTTCTCACATGTTCGTGTTGCGGTCTGAAGGCATAGAAAGCATTGTAGCCTTACAAGACTGGGGTACTCTCTAAGGCCTTGAACCAGGTTTCTGTGACTGCACAGACATGTACATCTTTCAGTGATAGAAGTACTTCCTAGCATTTATTAGTATGACCCTTATTTTGTTGTAATTGGCAAATTTTATGTCGGTAAGTTTATTTGTGAGACCTTGCCTAAAAAAGGGACTATAGGGGAGATAATTGCCTTTGCCAGCAGCCAAAACCCTGGAGGTGCCATGTGCAAACTGTCTCTGGCAAAGCAGCAAGGTTTGTCAGCTGTGGCTTCCTAAGCTGACAGGAACTGGATCCCCTTTGACTGACACCAAAAACGAAGCCAGTTATTGAAATTGATAATTTTTTTGTTTATACTGCAGCAGCATTCTAGGTGAGGGCAATATGCTGCTCAAGGCTAGGAACATACTTGCCTGGGACACATATACTCATAGAGTTCAATCACATCTGTCTTTTTATATTCCAATGAGGTACATCTGAGGTCATTCATTCCAACATGAACTATGACAGAGACATAGTGGTACTTGTTGCTGAGAAAACTGAGTGCATACATGAACTGACAAATCCTGTCACTGGACAGACCGCTGACCATGACTTTCTCCTTGACCAGTCTGGTGAGTGAGATATCCATGTGTCTCACTATGGAGACTACAATGACAAGAAAATGTGTGTTTTGAGTGCTATGCCTTACGGGTTTGGTAGGTGAGACACTGGTGTTAATATGTGTCATGGATGCTGTGGGAACTGTGCAATTGTAGCAGTCTTGTGTTTTGGAGGTGTCTGGTGTTTTGGTAAGTTTTTTGAGGAACCTCCACATATGTTGATTTTTGTGTTTGATGCAAGCAATGTGTATGAGTAGTGGTACTATGTGCAAGACTAGCGGTGGGTGGGTTAACAGTAGTATTGCAATAAATGATTGCGACAACACCTGACCCATTAGAGATTATACCAAGCTGGAAAATGCAATATTTTTCTCTTAAGATTTCATTATCTGATGTATGGTGTTTGAAACAGATTTCAGTGACAACACTGAGATCTCAGGTTTACTAGAACAACAACACCTGAAAGTGTAAAATCCTCTTATAGAACAAGCAATGCATTTTCATGAGTGATATTTCAGACTGGATAAATGATTCCGGTGTGGAAACTTGAAGTGAAGAGTGTATCATTTTCAGTGGCTAGTCTCAGGTAGGCTGAATGTCTTTGTAGATAAAGTAAGTGAAGTATTTTCATGCATTTTACACTTGTACCACTTGTGATATTGGCTGCAACGTGCTATTGTAGCTCCTATTTTACACTTGTACCACTTGTGATATTGGCTGCAATGTGTTATTGTAGCTCCTATTTTACACTTGTACCACTTGTGATATTGGCTGCAACGTGCTATTGTAGCTCCTATTTTACACTTGTACCACTTGTGATATTGGCTGCAACGTGCTACTGTAGCTCCTATTTTACACTTGTACCACTTGTGATATTGGCTGCATTGTGCTATTGTAGCCCCTATTTTACACTTGTACCACTTGCGATATTGGCTGCAACGTGCTACTGTAGCTCCTATTTTACACTTGTACCACTTGTGATATTGGCTGCAATGTGCTGTTGTAGCTTCTATTTTACACTTGTACCACTTGTGATATTGGCTGCAACGTGCTACTGTAGCTCCTATTTTACGCTTGTACCACTTGTGATATTGGCTGCAACATGCTATTGTAGCTCCTATTTTACACTTGTACCACTTGTGATATTGGCTGCAACGTGCTATTGTAGCTCCTATTTTACACATGTACCACTTGTGATATTGGCTGCAACGTGCTACTGTAGCTCCTATTTTACACTTGTACCACTTGTGATATTGGCTGCATCGTGCTTCTGTAGCTCCTATTTTACACTTGGACCACTTGTGATATTGGCTGCAACGTGCTATGGTAGCTCCTATTTTACACTTGGACCACTTGTGATATTGGTTGCAACGTGCTATTGTAGCTCATATTTTACACTTGTACCACTTGTGATATTGGCTGCAACGTGCTATTGTAGCTCCTATTTTACACTTGTACCACTTGTGTATTGGCTGCAATGTGCTACTGTAGCTCCTATTTTACACTTGTACCACTTGTGATATTGGTTGCAACGTGCTATTGTAGCTCCTATTTTACACTTGTACCACTTGTGATATTGGCTGCAATGTGCTACTGTAGCTCCTATTTTACACTTGTACCACTTGTGATATTGGCTGCAATGTGCTATTGTAGCTCCTATTTTACACTTATACCACTTGTGATATTGGCTGCAACGTGCTACTGTAGCTCCTATTTTACACTTGTACCACTTGTGATATTGGCTGCAACGTGCTATTGTAGCTCCTATTTTACACTTGTACCACTTGTGATATTGGCTGCAACGTGCTATTGTAGCTCCTTTTTTACACTTGTACCACTTGTGATATTGGCTGCAACGTGCTACTGTAGCTCCTATTTTACACTTGTACCACTTGTGATACTGGCTGCAACGTGCTACTGTAGCTCCTATTTTACACTTGTACCACTTGTGATACTGTCTGCAACGTGCTACTGTAGCTCCTATTTTACACTTGTACCACTTGTGATATTGGCTGCAACGTGCTATTGTAGCTCCTATTTTACACTTGTACCACTTGTGATATTGGCTGCAATGTGCTAGTGTAGCTCCTATTTTACACTTGTACCACTTGTGATATTGGCTGCAACGTGCTACTGTAGCTCCTTTTTTACACTTGTACCACTTGTGATATTGGCTGTAATGTGCTATTGTAGCTCCTATTTTACACCTGTACCACTTGTGATATTGGCTGCAACGTGCTACTGTAGCTCCTATTTTACACTTGTACCACTTGTGGTATTGGCTGTAACATGCTACTGTAGCTCCTATTTTACACCTGTACCACTTGTGATATTGGCTGCAACGTGCTATTGTAGCTCCTATTTTACCCTTGTACCACTTGTGATATTGGCTGCGACGTGCTACTGTAGCTCTTATTTTACAGTTGTACCACTTGTGATATTGGCTGCAACGTGCTACTGTAGCTCCTATTTTACACTTGTACCACTTGTGATATTGGCTGCAACATGCTACTGTAACTCCTATTTTACACTTGTACCACTTGTGATATTGGCTGCAACGTGCTATTGTAGCTCCTATTTTACACTTGTACCACTTGTGATATTGGCTGCAATGTGCTACTGTAGCTCCTGATCAGTCACCATATTGAGTTAGCAGGAGAATGTAAATAGAACTGGTGTGGATTTATAAACCAAACAAGTTTACATTGATGGGTGGGGGGGTCTGCTTCTCTTCACTGCAATGCAGAATCCCACCCTTACTACCAAGAGCTGTTGATTTCTCATAGTTTTTTCTAGGTGTTATGGTCTGTCTGATGCTTTATACTGGAGTTCTTGCAAAATGGGGGTGGGGGGCTCTCTCTGCAGGATTAGCAAACATTTACGGGGAACACTATTATACCATATTATGTATTGCTGAAGACTTATATTGTTCTTACTTGACTCTTTCAAATGCTACTTTCTTTTTAAAATTAAATATTGTTAATTTTTATACCTCTGATAGTGCCGGTATCCTTATGGTATTCTAGAATTTCTTCTTACTTGCAGAGTGAGTATGAGATAGGGGTTTAACACACTAAGAGCAAGCAGCTTGCTTCAATTACTGATATAAGCTCAGTGTTGTAAGCATTCAGAGAAACTGGGTTTAAGTAATTAAATGAAGAAAGAAAAATGAACAAATGAACATTTTTTATGCAGTGAGACATTTACA
>NC_056741.1:1187751299-1187953714 GCF_019279795.1 Protopterus annectens
CAGATGCCTTTGACATTGGCTTTGACATCCAAGAAGCAGAAGAGGAATGGGCTAAGCACAGAGCCCTAAAGAACTCCAGTGGTGACTGGCCTGTTTGTGGAGGTGGCCTCACCAATTCTAACCTCCTAGGTCCTATCAGCGAGCTAGCTAGCTATCCAGTGTGTTTATAAAGGGGTTTATACCCAGTTCTGTAAGTTTGTTGACAATGCTTGAATGGTGTATTGTATCAAATACTTTAGCCAGATCTAGGGTGGCAGTACAGATAGTTTTCCCCTCATCCATTGCCTTAGTGACCTTTTCAAAGAAATCCACCACTTCAATAAGCTTGACCTTCCTTTGACAAAGCCAAAGTGGGATGGCTCCACTGCCCAGAAATCTTCTATTTCCTCAATGATAATTTACATGGTAATTCTCTCCATGGCTTTGCAAATAAGACAAGGCTTACAGGTATGCAGTTTACAGGATCTATTGATGTTCCTCCTATAATTTCCACAATAGTTCTTTCTATGGCTTTGCAAATAAGACTAGTCAGTCT
Source organism: Protopterus annectens (assembly GCF_019279795.1). Classification (NCBI taxonomy): domain Eukaryota; kingdom Metazoa; phylum Chordata; order Ceratodontiformes; family Protopteridae; genus Protopterus; species Protopterus annectens. The sequence continues at coordinate 1,187,751,835 of NC_056741.1, forward strand.
AACAGGTCTGTAGTTTACAGGATCTATTCATTGTTTTCCCATATATAAGGGGGTGACCATTGCAGTCTTCCATTCATGTAGCACAAAGCGTTTTTTAAGACTTAAGTTAAATAATGACTCTAGCGGTCTTGATAAGTCAAATTTTAGACTATTCAGGAGGCATCCTAAGATGTTACCTGGGCCATTGAGGTTATGTGCTTGGCTTTAGTGAGTGCAGCCAGTGTATGCTCCCTAGTTGTAGTCTAAGGGCATTTTTTAGAGATTGGTTTTTTTTTGTGTGTGTGTGTGGGGGGGGGTTAAAGTTGGATTTGAATTTGTCTCTTAACAGATTTGCTATATTGCTAGGCTTAGTGAGTGTGGCACCATTAACCATCAGTTCAGCACATTGCTGTATGCTGCCTTGACATTTCTGACATAGCTGAAGAAGGCCCTGTAGTTATCTTTCATGTGGAAGGCTATCTTAACCTCAAAGTTGATTTTTTTTTACCTAATTTGCCCTCTTCTTTGCCTGTTTAATTTGATGAGAGAGTTTGTATCTTTATGGGAATTACTTGCCTATAGAGGGGCAATTAAAGTCTGCCATGAGTAGGGTGTTAGGTTGGATGATAAATGTCTCCAGTGAGTCCAAGAATGCATTGTGAGTTTTTTGGGATATGGAAGGTGAACCATAGCTGGCTATAATATGGTACATGATTATGTTTATGGTGATCTGCACATAGAAGAACTCCAATACATCATCCTGTCTGACCACCCTAGAGGTATGTTTGTTACTGATGTATATAGAGACACCTCAGTTTTTAGCCCTTGTGTATGCAGCTATTGGTCTAAAAGTGTGGAAGGCATTGAAACCTTGCACTGCTGGGGCACTCTCTGCTGCTTTAAACCATGTCTTGGTAACTGCAGAGATGTATATATTCTCAAGTGAGAGGAGAACTTGGGGGGAGTGAAGCTTTTTATTTAGGCTCCTAGCATTGAGCTGTAACAGCTTGAAGCTCAGCTGAGTTGACTTTGCTACAACAGTGGGTTTGCTGATTTGGCATTGCTTAAAAAAGGCACTACGTATAACGTTTGAGCCAGTATTCGAAAGCCTAGAGGGGTCACGTACAGACCATCCTCCCAAGCTGACAAATATTGGACCCCCTTAGAATGACACCAGAAAGACAGACAGATGTTGAAATCAATCACTTTTTGCTCATATTTTGGCATCATTGTCTGTGATGATGATATGTTGCTCAATGCTAGGCTCATACCAGCCTGAGATGTATAGTCCAAAAGCTCCACAATGTCTCTCTTCATATAGTCCAGGGATGTACATCTCAGGTTATTTACACCTACATGGACTCTGATGGAATTATACTGGTACCCGTGGCATAATGGCTTGAATGTGTGCGTGATTTGGCAGATCCTGCCTTCAGATAAGCAACTAATAGTTATCGTCTCCTTGTTCAGCCTGGTTAGTGGGGTGTCAGTGTATCTTACAATGGAGTACCTATGATGTGAGTCCTGGGAAGTGTGTTGCTTGCCATTGGGACTTAGTGGTTGGGGATCCACTGAGAGTGACAGTATGTGTACTGTTAGGTGATGTTGTTTCTGCGTGGCTTTCTTCTTGCTGAGGCATAGCTTTGTCAATGGGCAGTCTGGGTAATCTTTGTTGTTTAGGAAGATTGCTTTTAAGTGCCTCAGGATATGTTAGTCTATGTGTGAGTTTTGTATGCTATTGTAGTTTATTTATGGTGATAGACCATCAGGGTGTTTGTTTATGAATTTCCAGTAATACGTGAGTCTTTTAGGAACTACTAGCTCTGTGTGTTTTTTCTAAGTGGGCATAGAAGTCCTTCATGAAGCTTACTACTCTATCAAGGTCAGTAGAGGTGCAGTCATAAGTTAATTTTGATACTTTGTCATTGAGTAGGTTGAGGGTGGCATGTCTGTAGTCTTTTAATTTATTGAAGTTGGTTGTAGGGGCTTTTGGGAGTTTAAGGGAGAAGGTCACACATTTGCGGTCATACATGACTGGTCAATGAAATACCAAAGGTATATGAGAGGTAACCTTATATGTAAGAATCAAGTCAAGAATGCTGTGTCCTTTAATATGTGTATTTGCCAACTGTTTAAAGGAGTTTTTGTTTATTATGTCTAGAATTTTTTGTCATATCCTACATTGGGTATATATGTATCGTAGTTTATTGAAGTGTGGTTAAAGTCAGCTAAAATAATAGAGTTTTTGCTACTGGGGATATAATTTAAAACTCACTGAAGAATCTTAAGTGGTCATCAGGGGACAAAGAGGCCAAAGAAGTAGTTCTGTAATAAGTCTGTCTGGAGTGATCTGTAGTTCAAAGGATTCAGTTTTTGTAGGTCCCTATGGATCTCCTTGGAGGTAATATTATCCGTGACTAAAATGGAGATCCAATCACATTTGACACTGGTTTGAAGGAAGGTATAGTGAAAGCCCAAGTATACAGAGAGTGTTCTCTTTACTTTTAAAACTAAGTCTCAGTAACTACGCATACATGAGTACTTCACAGTTCTACACAGATCAGTGCATTAATGAAAACCAAAGGAATGTTGTAAATAAACTGATGACTATTCCTTTGTGCCACTGTTGTATATTTTGAAGTATTAATTTCTTATAAGTTAAATATCCCTTTAAAACTAATAAGTGTTATGTATTTTTAGTTTCATCATAATATGACATCATAGGAACAGGAGACAGAGTGTGTGGACACTATTTAACATTGTTCTTTGTTTGTGATAGCAGGTATTCCTACTCAGTATTTGACAATCCCAGTGTACCCTGCCCAGACCTTCCCAACATTCTCATACAATCCTGTGCAATTTCCTCTGTCACCTGGAATGGGGCATCACCTGGCATCTGACTGTGCTAAGGCCATAATGCAAGATGAGGATGGTGACACGTAAGTAGCCTATTTTTGTATCAAAATGATTTAAATTGTCAAAAATCCAAAATACTGAAAATGATGAATACCTAATGGATTTATGTAATTAAAACACTATATGAATTTTAACACTGTACATAAGGTGCATGTTATAATATAAAGTAACAGACATATTGCAAGCGTTAAGATCTAGGATCTGAAAAATCAGTTAACGCATTAGAATGGTGACTTCATTAATCAAGAACAGCAGAGAGAATAATTTCTTATGGGGTGTTAAACTAGTTTGTTTTTTGTCTGTGACAAATGAGATTATGAGCTATCATAAAGGTTTAAAGGCTACTGGAATTTATATTTATTTGTTGAACTCACTATGAAAATTTATTTAGAAGGACCTTTGATAAATGAAATTTCAAATACGTTATGCCAAGCGATGCATTATTTAGTTTATTTGCTATGCATCAGGATACAATTAAGCTTATATGTGCTGAGACTACCATATTGAGCTCCATTTCATCAAAACTGGATAGCAGGTATTATCTTGGGCATTGTATGATGTACAAGTCCAACTATCTGCTATTCCTACAGTGTCCCATACATGGTTTTCAACGAAAAGGTGTCTGATGATTGGGTCTTAATCATATGTGGCTCAAGAAAAGCAGAGTGATGGATGTCAGAGCTCCGTAATATGCATGTATGAGTATAGAAGATACTACACAAAGTAACAATTGTAAATGCAAGTGAAGCACATTTGTATATGCAATGGCAAAAAGGCAAAATCACATCCAAAACATATTTTTTTTCCTGTGGGGACAAGCTTCCTGTCACCTTAGATATGTAATATATATCTATTCCATGTCTGCATAACTACCATGAAAGGGCAGTCAACCCAACAGGAAAAAAAAACATTCCTGCATGATAGTCAACCAAAGCAACAGTCAACCAAGTATGCAGTCAAATTTGGCTGTCAATGAAATCACTGTTTGACAGAAAGACCTGCAAATAGTATGCAGCTAATGCTAGAATGTTATACAAGTGTACTCACAGACAACACCAATGTACTTTGACATTAAACCAGGTAAGGGGAATATAATAAATAATAACTAATAAATAATTCTACATTTGTGGTATCTGGAGATATGTATACTTGTGTTCCTATATTAGGGATCCGATATGCTTTTTTTCAAGCTACTTCTCAGAAAAGAATAAAGAAAAATCAACTCTCGTTGTTGTTTCATCTTGTTTAAAGATGAACATGGAAGTCAAAGTATGTATCTTCTTTAACAAAGGAATAATGAAATTGGTTTATTTTATTTGTATTTTGCTTTTAATTACCAGGAAAGTCTGATTGGGTTAATAGTCCCTTTTCAGCTGAGGTCTGGATTGAAAAGCTACAAGTTAATTTATTACATCATATTAACAGAAAAACAAATATGTTTATATAAGAATTTAGCACAGTTGATAAGTAGAAATAAATACTCTTTACAGTACATAATCTAAGATAAAGAAAATGTGAGAATTAAACTGCTTATGTTGAGTTAAACATATAGCACCTCTACAATTTTATGGGTACAAGTTAACATGTCGAGTTGTATAATGTTAAAAGCTCTTTTAACCTGGCTACAGTATGAGTCATTAAATGGAAACAGTAAAATAGAAGGATAAAACAGTGAGACGGCATCATTTTATTAAAAGTAAAAGGGGCAGACGGGTTTAAGAGTAGCATGGCATGCACTGCATAGCAGAGGATAGAAGAGTAAAAATAGAGAGGGAAGGTGAGTTTGGCTGCATCATACAATTATTAAGTTAGGGGTGTATATAATTTGACAAAGAAGAAGGGGGAAACATTATAAGAGTGACAAGACAGGGAAGTCATACTAAGATGGGGTTTTAACCTGGGGTGATACAGGAGCAAAGCTTCTTGTTCATTAGCTGGACCTTGAGCTGCAATTTGTAAGAGCTAATGCTCTTAATGGACCAAATGGATAAAAGCAAATCATTCTGTATCTTGGCAATAGTACATGCATATAAGGAGTCACCTTCACTGTTAAGGGATTTTATATAATGTTTTTCTAGAGCTGGACAGTTGTAAGGCTCATAAATTAATATGAGAACCATGGTAAGTAATAGGAGGTGTGGTGATTCTGACCAGCTTAGTTCCTTAAGGGCTAGTGACCAGCTTTGTAGTGATAGTCAACAGCAGATTTGGCAGTTTTGTTATAGCGTTGTTATAATTTATACAATAGTGATATTTGAAAGTTTGTAAGAAATAGGGAAGCATAAAGCAGAGATGGAAGTAGTGGTGATGAGGCTATGTGTTTTCTGGCTGCAGCAGACAGGAAAGCTTTTGCATTGTATAGTGCTGTTAATTTTGGTGGGTCGTTTTTATTACCTGAGATGTATGATTTCTGAATATCATTCCTTCATTAATCATGATGCCAAATAATTTTGTTTGATCTACCAGCTCAATTGTGGTTTCTTTGCCTGAGGTAATGGTGAAAGAAGTTTTTGGTCTGAGAGTTATAAGTATTAATTTAGTTTTTGTTTTAGAGTTTAGAAGCAGTTATGCATTACCTAACCAGATTTTGATAGAAGTAAAGGATAAAGACATTAAATAGTAGCAGTCCTAATACAGATTCCCAATTGGCCCAAATAGTGACTGGTAGGAACAAGAAGTCATTTTACTACTTTACTGCTTGGGCCCTATTTAGAAATGGTTATAAAACCAGTGAAGTGAGGAGAAGGCAATTTCATTGGAGTATAGTTTGCGCAGGAGTTTCTGATGGGACAGAATGTCAGAGGCCTTGGATATATCTAAAAACAGAGTGAAAAGTAGCTTCCCTTCACTTTTACAGTTGTTGGCAGAATTGACAAACTTAAGCAGTGTGGTGGTGGTACTGTAGAGAGGGCGGAAACCATGCTGTATGGCAGACAGAAGTCAATTTTCCATTAAATGTTGCAGAAGTTGTGTGTATATGCATTTTCTAGTACTTCAAATAATGGAAATAATATTGCAATTGGTCTAAAATTTGAGAGGTTTCTTGAGGGTCCACCTTTGTACAGAGGTATAATATATTATTTGTTTCCATAGCAGTGGAGCCTTGCTTACTGTTATTGAGCAATTCATTATAATTGAGATAGGGTATGCAGTGGCTTCCACTGCAACTTTAAGGTATTTCAGTGGTGTGTTATCTGGGGTGAAGGTTGTAGGTTTTAGTTTCAGAAGATGTTTTTGATGACAATAGGAGGTACTGGTTGGAAGTTAAAGAGAGTGTGACGTTGTTAGTCTGAGATGGGACTTTGAGAACTGGTATTACATCAGAATTGTATAATTCTAACATGAAATGTTGGACTTTAGGCAATCAGACTTCTAAAATCTGAACTTCTGAATGTCAAAGTTATTACATGTTAGAATTTCTATGTTTTTTCTAGTCATGTGTGTAGGTTCTTGTGACAGAACAATGTTTTTACTCTATTTTGTAAGAGTACTTTACAAAATGTAAAAGATATACTTTTTTTGTGTTTGCACTGTGAAATATGTAGTTAAAACACAAAAATGCGTGTCTTAATTTTGTGTGCAAAAATTGAAAAAAGGGTTTATGGGTGGATGGACGGATTGATTATAACTAGTCAGTGAGCCACATGTAGTGTGTTTAATTATGTGTCAGTGTTGTTTATTTCTTAGACCACATTGTTCCTCTTTTCAGAATTGCACCTTTGATAATGTAGTATAATGTCCATGTCTACAATGCAGACTGTATTTTCATGATAGGCTTAGTCTCCTCGCTCCCTAAATTGGATCATTGCAGTAATCTAATAACATTGTACTTTTAATGTTGTATGTCTGGTGTTCTCATGAAAAAAAAGGAATAAGGCACTCCTTCTGTCCCCTTTTCTTTTCATTTTCCTAAAGTTATTTATGTATGATTGTTTTATTTAACTGTGGTTGCAGACTAGTTTATAAACATGTAATAAAAACAATTAAAATTGAATAACTAGCAGAATTAAACAGTAAAACATACAATGAGCATGCAATTGCACATTAATGAACTTTGCTTTAAGCATAAGAATGATCTCTGTGCTGCACATTACCTTAAAATACTGCACTTAATACTGCTAGAATAACCTTTCAATACCAACAAACCTATTTATTTCATTTTAAGTATTACATTGATGTAGAAAAGGCATTTGTGGACTCTTAGCTAATGTCTGCTTTTCAATAACTTGAACTGATTTTCTCAATGTGTTACGCAACTCCAGTTTCTTAAATTAATCTTTTAACTGACCTGTAATGCTTCATATATGCAAGTAATGTCACTGATCTGAAGACAGGTCAATCAAGTAAAAAATATAGCAGTACAAATCTATATTGCCATCTCAGTCCTTTAGTCTCACCAGAGAGTGTCTTGTTGAAGCCCATCAACATGGAGACCTTCTTTATTTAACTCTCCTACAATATCCTTTGGTATGATATTGAAAGCATCTTCCCTATTCAGGGATAAAACAAATCTACAGTAATATCTTGAAGATAACATTAAAATAATTTGTGACATATCTAAAGTTTCACAGTTGAGTATTTGAAAATCTGAACTGCAGAATATTCATAATAATTGGATCAGGAGTCTTGTAAGGTAGCCAGATGAAATTAATTTTAATACAACTTCCTCACCCATCTTATCCTTATATTTGTGGTGAAGCACTGATCAAACTTGGCTTGCAAATCCAATGACAGTAACAGATCTTAGGTGACATAAATGACGCTACCTTCCTCTTTATCTAATTTAATTAGAAACAGTTGCTGAAACAATGTATCTCCTGTAAAACTAGTAACAATAAAACATGGGCAGAAATAACTGCCCATGACTAAGCAATGAAATGTCCAAGTCATTTCATATCAGCTGCATTTAATAACTGTCCATTTTATTATTTAGCTTGAAATGGCATTGGGTCAGAAACTGTCCACATCTTTTGATCCTCTAGGTGAACATTATATCATTTTAATCCCATCCAGTGACAAGAAAATGTGCCCAAATCTTCCAGTTTGCCAGAGAAGAGCTCAGTTCATGATTTTCTTTGTATGCTTGGCTCCTGTTTGTCTGACATTTTGTTGGGCCACCTGGCATAAAACTGTGTTCTGCGTTTGTATTTGCCACATCTCATGCATTGCTGTGATGTCATTATTTTGCTCTTAGCCCCTAAATGTGCGGATGATGTAACAGTCACCAACAATGTCATCACAAGTGCCAACTAGAAACCCTGGTTGACTAGCAAGGTTGTATGAGCTCCTGAAAGTAAGGAATGCAGCCTTTATGTTTGGAAACAGGGATGCCCTCAGAGCAGCCAGAGCAAATCTGAAGAAAGAAGTGAGAGAAGCAAAATGTGGCTATGGTAGGAATATTCAGAACTACTTCTCTGACCAAAAAGACTCCAGGCACCTATGGCAAGTTATCCAGCAAATAACAGACTACAGGACCTTATCTTCACATTGTGTGGACAGTAAGGAATTCCTTAGCATGCTCATGTCTACTTCAGCAGATTCAAAGAAGGGAACAAAACAACAGTGAAAAAAATGCCCACCGGTCAAAACAAAGAGGTGCTCATCCTCAAGCCAGCTGATGTCCAGAGGACATTGTGCAGAGTTAATTCAAGAAAAGCAGATGGGCCTGACAACATCATTGGGTGAGTATTCAGAGACTGTGTAATTCAACTAACAGATGTCTTCACAGATATTTTTACTCTCTCTCTCTGAGTGAGGAAATAGTTCCCAAATGCTTCAAAAACATGACAATAATACCACTACCAAAGAAGTCACCACCATCATGCCTCAACAACTACTGCCCTGTAGCTCTAATGTATATTGTGATGAAAAGCTTTGAGAGGTTGGTCAAAGAGGCAATAACATCTAAGCTACTTGTGGATGTTGACCCGCTGCAGTTTTCATACTGAGCAATTTGCTCCACTGCAGATGCCATAGCACTGGCATTTTACATATCTCTGGACTATCTAGTAAGTAAAAAACAGCTATGTGAAGTTACTATTCATTGACTTCAGCTCCACTTTTAATACAGTCATCCTTATACAGCTGGCAAGGAAGCTGTTTCAACTAGGCATCAACACACCACTTTCTAATTGGATTCTGGACTTTTTGACGGACAGACTTCAGAAAGTGTGTGTAGGAAGTAACTCTTCGAATAGCATCACTCTGATAATTGGAGTTACTCAAGGCTGTGTACTGAATCCCTTGCTGTTCACACTGCTAACACATGACTGCACACCGATGTACAACACTAACCACATCATCAAGTTTGCTGATGATTCAACAGTGGTGGGCCTTATCAGCAATGATGATGAAGCAGCGTACACGGCTGAGGTAGAACAACTGATTACCTGGTGTGACAGTAACAACTTAGCACTAAATATGAACAAAACAAAGGAAATAATTGTGGACTACAGGAAAAAATGCAAGAAACATTCTCCTCTAACCATCAATGGAGAAACAGTAGAGAGAGTGAGTAGCACAAAGTTTCTGGGGGTGCTTACTGATGAAGACTTGTCCTGGTCTACCAGTACAAATGCCATTGTCAGGAAGGCACATCAGAGGCTACACTTTTTGAGAAGGTTGAGAAGAGCAAACATACCATCAACAGTTCTCACAACCTTCTATAGGGGTACAATAGAAAACATCCTGACAAACAACATCACAGTTTGGTAAGGATGCTGCTCTATTTCTGAGCTCAAAGCTCTCCAGAGAGCAGTGAAGGCAGCCGAGAGGATCATTAGGACCACCCCATAGCTATCCATGACCTACACATGTCCAGATGTCTAGGCAGAGATGAAGGAATAATTAAGGACTGCACCCACCCTGCTCCCAGACTGTTCATGTATATATCCTCTAGCAAGTGTGTCCATAGCACAAGATGCAGAACTATGAGACCCCCCCCCACAGGCTGTTGAACTGTGTCAACAGTTATGCTCCATGCCGACCATCTGAGGCATAAGTTCAATATGGAAGACTGTCTCAAATTGTGCAATAATCTGACTGCCTGTCCCAGTTCAGTATTAATGCAGTACTCAATAAGTCAAACCAATTCACAGGTCATCACAAGTAGTAGCAAGGCCAGGTGAATGTCTCATTATAGTGCAATATCTAATGCTAGTCTGTAACTCATTCATAGTGCAATACTCATGAATGTCTCATTCTGGGCATTACTCAATGTAAGTCTTTAATGCAATGTGTTACCTCAGTACTGTGCAATACTCAAGCAAACAAAGAGATCACTGTATAGTAAATGTTAAAGTGAGTTTAATTTATGTGCAATATTAGGCTTATCTATCTAGAACATTATGGCATATAGTAAATAGTTATATATGTATTAATGTATTGTTGTATTAAGTCTATGTAATATCTGCACATTTCAGTCCGGAGATGTGGAATTTCATTCAATTTTTGCACTTGTGTGATTTTGAATGACAATAAAGTTTACTTTGACTTTGAGATGTCCCTAGCTGTCCTGCTGGTAATAGTTGTTTTTGCTTACTTTCAACTGATAGTCTGCCAACTCCTCCAATCCTGTGTTCTTCCTGCATATCTCCTCCAGACAGAATGGATTGTGTTATGGTGTTCCTTTACTACTTGTCTCATTCTAATTCATTGAGAACCATCATCTTCAAGCACCTCTTTGGATTTTTCCTTCTGGCATCCAGGCATGTATAACATGGATTGGCAGCCTGTCCTGGTGAGGCCAGCACAATCCTGTAAATCATTCTCCTCACTGTGTGGTCAACCACATTGGGTATTCAGGCCTGATGACGCAGAGCCAGACATTTCTTTTAATATTCACCCATAGTTTGAAAGGTGAACAATTATTTGGAAAAGTGTTCTACAAATTTGGTATTTACTTTGGAGCACTTTACTTTGTGGTGGTGTTGGCTTTTCACTGTCAGCAATTTCTTAGCTTGACAGGAATGTGTCAACATCAGCACATAGTACAGCCTCCTGGAATCTTCCAGTCATTACCCCACTGTATGTATTCTGTGTATATTGTACTGCAAATTCTAGGGGAAATGAATTATCGCAATCATTATGTGCAATATAAAATACTTTAAATATGAATATGCTCTTTGTTCAGGTATAATGATCACTCATCTATATGATAACTATGATTAGCTATGCAGTTCATTGATACTCTTGTGATAGTCAGACATTATATATTCTAGCTACGTGAGTCTAGTTTTTAAGCATGACGTAAGGTAGCCCTAAAATCTAGTACCAGCAACATTGAGATTGTACTATACGTGGTGTGAATGAATAACTTTATTTTGTTTTCGTACAAGCTCTGCTGTTACTTCTGATTGTTAGCAAAAGGTTTATCCTGTGCATTCCAGGTTTCCTTTTCAAAAGTGTATTTAAGGCTTGTATTTGCTCCCACCTTTCTGTAATCTGATGTACAACTAATTCAAAGTTAATGTCCATCTCCCCACACAAGTTCTATGTATGTATAATGGGAGTAAGTGAACTATTACTCAAACTCTATTTTCTAGTGCTTTAAAGAGCATAGATTGTCTGTGTTGAAGGAGTGGACATCTCTGAGGTGTGAAATATTAAGCGCTGAAAATGAAACATCAGCGTGGCCAGGTGTGATGTAATTCACCTAGGTTGTTTGTTTATGCAGACCCCATCCTGTCTATGTTTATGAGAAAAAGAAAATGAAACACACACATGCAAAAAATGGTGAGTGGTACCTGGAAAGAGAGCAAGAAACAGGATGACAGAATTTCACACAACATTTAGGTGTTGAGATGCTGCTACTTCTGAAACCACTGCAGTGGCTGAGAAAGTGACGGGGAAAGATGTCAAAAACAATAAAATGCAAGAAGGAAGGAAGTCCTGTCCACACTTTGTAGCCTCATATAAGCCCCTTCCTCTCTGCCAGTAAGAGAACAGCCACAGCTAGAAAACAACAGGTTAATAGCAGGTGTGTTCTTAATACGACTCACGTATGTGGTGGGTCTCGTTTTGAAACTCACAGCAACTCAAGATGTTCTTTCAGCTGACTGTGTGGTTGGGGCTTCCCCTAAAAGCCAAATGTTTTCATTTTTTTTTTATTCTTATCTCAACCTCATCTTAGCATTAAAACTGTAAGGTGCAAGCCTTAGTAACCACATATCCGGGGTTCGAGTAGTAACACTAACACACACACACACACACACACACACACACACACACACAATGGCAAGAACACACATCTGCTGGTACACAAAACAATATATAATTACAGACTACAAAAATGAAAAGCTGACTGATATATACACAAACAAAATGTTCAGCTGTCAAAGAGTTGCTACCATTTTAGGTTCAAATGATCCACTGACTGGCAATAAGCAGCTGTTTCCAGGATATACTTTGCTGCAGATTAGAGTTGTTGAGTGAAGGTAGGAGATATAAAAACAATGCAAGAAGAATGGAGAAAGTGAATATATGTGGATCACAATATAAAGGAGTAATAAAGTAAGGATACTATCCCCACTGCACACACACACACACACACACATGCAGTCACATGCAGACACACACAACACACACACACACACACACACACACACACACACACACACACACACACACACACACACACACACACACACACACACACAAAACATAGTATGCAGTACTATGAAAAAACTGCAGCAAGATGTAGCAGATTCCCATTTATACTTGTAAACATACAATATAGGTGAGTTGATAAATTAACTAAGAGGTTTGGATGTAGCTTGCAGATAAGGGGATTGCCTCCCACACCCTTCAAAGGCTTAGAGTCTGATGTTTAACTTCTTCGATTTTGTGGATGGTCCTTAAAACAGATACTTGTATGTTGTTTTTAGTTATAAAACTGAATAAAGAATAAAAGCTGCAATAGTGAAACTGCGGAGGTGTGATCAGATAGCTGTATATGTGCAGTGATACAGACAGGTCTAGTAGATTAAAGTATAAGAAAGGATGGACACAAGCCTTTCTTTTATTTATACCAACATAAATAGTATAGATAATATCATTGAACATAGTGTAAAGCTAAAACTGTTTTAAGCAAAGAATTAACCTTCTCCCTGCTAAAAAAACATACTCAAAGATATTCTGTTGCTTAATATTAAATTAATCTGTTTTGGAAGTTCACAGATAAAGCCTTTTCATAGTGCCTCTATTGACAAATTGTACTGCCAATTTTTAATTTTCATTGTGGTAATACATACTGCTTTATGATTATGTACTTCTAAGTTCTGCCTAGATACACTGCCTTTTGCAGTGCTTATATGTAATTAAAATTATGCTGTACTCTGTGTCAGAAGCTACTTGTTCCTAGATACACTGCATTTTGCAGTGCTTATATGTAATTAACATTATGCCGCACTCTGTGTCAGAAGCTACTTGTTTTAATCCTGCATAAATAACATCTTATTGCTGCAGTAGCTATGAGGGACCAAAACACAATCCCTGGAATTCAAAGAGATTCTCATTGCCAGTGCCAGCAGGTTAGTGTAGGTCAGCTAATTAGCATGACAGCAATAAGCTCCAGTTCAAAATCAAGGCAAACCTGCACTGAGGAATACCTCATTAGTAGCTAATGACCATGTCTCTTAAATGAAAACTCTTTATTCAAACCTGACAGTGGTAGTGTTTTCCCTACCAACCTGTGCACTGCAGTGGCATAGGCACCTGCTGAGGATGACACACTTAACCTATGCTGCACTGCAGTGTCGGTAATGGAAATGAATCCGTGCCCCTGGGGTGGGAATAGAATCCACAACTTTCTTATCTTCCAGAACCACATGTGAATGTGCACATGTGAATGTGCTACCTGTTGTGCACTGGACTCTTTTCATACAAAGGCACACAGAAGAGAATGCAGTCTGTTGCAACACGGAACAAAAAAAATCACAAAAGCTTATAATGAGTAATCCAAACTATAGGAGAACAGCAACAGTAGCTAAAGCAATGCCATTAACTCAGAAGCTGAGAAACACCCAGATGCACAACAAGCATAGAAGAGAAAAGGGTGAAAGGAAAAGGGATTTATATACACTTGAACTAGATACTCATCAAAAGTCCTTCAGAAGAGCTGTGGAGCGCAGTATACCAGGCAGAATTAAGCATTACTTATCCAACGTACTACACCCCCCTTTCTTAAGCTGTGCACATTTTAATTTTATTACAGGAAATTTTTGACTTAACCACAAACATTCTGAGAAAGTTAAACTTTATACATGTTCATTATAGCAATAAGGTATTAATTTCCCACTTCAAATATTTTAATATCTGTTTCTAAGAAGTTCTGGGGAGATCATGATACCTCTAGAGAAACCACAGTATACTGTTGCTCTTTTTCAAAAGAAAAAGGTTTCATCACTGTGTAGCATAGTGCTTTAGGTATGTAGGTAGAAAGCCTTCTCCAACAGAATATCTGACAAGGTAGTGAAAGGCAAATTTGATGATTCTGAATAAATTGCCTTAGCTGCATACCTCTCAACTGGTTAGTGTAAGAAATTTGGACAAAGTGTGACATAATGGAGGCTAGGGAAAGCCCCAGAAATAGGGACAGATCTTAAATATTGATCTTATAAAAACTTAGAAAGCTGCTAGAATAAAAGGTTTTGTGTTTTCATGCATTTTCTGAAGGGTGTAAAGTCTGAAATTCAAATGTTGAATGTTGATGAATCTGGGCATCTTTGGGCAATGCAGCAGTTGCCTCGTGTACCCAGACAACCCTCTCCTCCTACCACCCAACACTACAACCTGTGAGAGTTGCACTTATATAGCCAAACTGAAAGCAAAGCTCCCTTCACCCAAGACTGGACTAGACAGGCAAGAGGAGAAGGTAAACACTTGCACCACACCACACTCATCACATAGTCCCTCAAAATCTACACCACTAAAACACACACATAGAAACACAAAACACACACCTAAATTCGTGGAAGCTCTCAAAAAAAAATCTACCCAAGAAACAGGGACCTCCAAAGTAGAAATGCAAGCAACCTCCACCCCTCAACACAACTCAAATGACACATAGCCCACAAACTCAGTGTGCCACTCAACCACAGCCCATAAGGCATAACAACGTACCCAACACTCTAGTTATATGTGACTCTATAGTCAGGCACACTAATGTTCCACTCACCAGGTTAAACAAGGAGAAAGTTACTGTCAGGTGCCAGGATCAGCCACATAATGCATGCACCCAAGTCACTCCACAACAAGTACAAATATAACTCTGTCATTGTCCATGTTGGTGTGAATGACCTGAGACGTACCTCCTTGAGCTACATGAAAAGAGACATAGAGGAGCTATCTGATCTTGTAGTCCAGGCAGGTATGACCCTAGATCTGAGTAGCATCTTGCCATCACCGAGAATGATACCACAGTACAAGGACAAAATAATTTTGAATGAAATTGCCTTTTTTAGGCAAGATTCAAATGACAAATTCACCACCATAACAGGTACAAGCAAGCAAAATCTGACAGTAATGCTACTTAATACTAGAAGTCTAAACCTCAAAATGCACTCACTCAAGGTACTCCTTAAAATGGAGAACATCGACATCTGTGCAGAGACAGAGACCTGGTTCAAGGCTCCAGAGAGCACCCCTGTATTACCAGGCTATAATTCATACCACACCTTTCGGCCACCTAACCTGGACCAAAGCACTAAAGGCGGACGTGTGTCCATATTCATTAAGGATATCCACACCTCCAGGCTACTTGCTCAGCATAATGCATCTGAGATTATCCAAGTGCAATTAACTCTGGGCAAGACTGCAATCCAAATTGTAGCTTGCTACAGATCCCCCACCATGCCCCAGGATTCCCACTCCTCATTTCTTTATACATTGGAAAATATTATGGTACAACTTAACACACTAATAATGGGTGATTTCAAGTACCCCACTATTAACTGGGAAAACTACTCATGTACCAAATCTTGTACTCGATGTTTTCTGGAATTCATAAATTCCAGTGCCTTGGATCAACTTATCCACACCCCCACCAGGGGCAGCAATATCCTAGACCTGGTCATTACCAACATGGGCAACCGGTGTTCCACACCAGAGGTCAGTTCTTCGTTGGTCAGATCCAACCACAAGCAAATCACCCTAGATATCCACATCCCACCCCCCATTAGGGAAACCACCATAAAAAATTTCTCCAAAGCCAACTTCATGCTTCTTAAGATAGAAATGGCAAACTTCAGGACACTCATACTGACGGACAGTAGAGGTATGACTGCTGAACCCTATACAGTTGCACTTTATAAGAACTTACATGAGTGCATGGATCGTGCAATCCCTAACAGAACCAAGATGCTATCCTCCAAAAAAAAGGAAGCCAATCTGGTGGTCCCCTGCCATAAACAAACTCTATAACAGAAGAAAGAAACTGTTGCAAAAAAGAGTAAAATCCCATGACTGGAGGGACTCCATGGTCAGCCTCAGTAAGAAGCTGAGATCCCTCATAAAATCCTCCAAAGCTAGTTACGGAAACAAAATTGCCACTGATTCTAATGACAACCACAAATCATTGTATAGCTTAGTCAAGAATCTCAATGGCAACACTCAGATCTACTCTGAGTTACAGCACAATGGCACTAAATATACAAAACCAACTGATATTGCCAACATTCTGGCAGATAGATTCAGTGCTAACTTTACCCCTCTCTCATCCCATTAAAGGGCCCATCTCTATATGGGAAAAATACAAAGTTCCTGTAATCACAGCTGCACAGGTAAAAAACACACTCTCCAAAGCCAAGAACACAGCATCCATGGGACCTGACAACATCCCAGGCTGCATTCTACATGAACTAGAGAACGAACTGGCATCCCACCTAAGTACCATGTTCAAGCATAGCCTCACCCCTGGATTTGTGACCACTGAATGGCACACAGCAATGGTTATCCCACTCCACAAAGGGGGAGCCACCACGGACCCCGGGAACTACCGCCCCATTAGCCTGATGAGCCTGGTCTGCAAGGCTATGGACCGTATCATCATGGAGCTTATAAACAATGACATTGTAAACTCCAAACTCTGGACCCTACCCAGTTCATGTTTGTAAAAGGCAGATCATGTCTCCTGAACCTGATCGACATCTTTGAAGCAGTCACCAAAGCCGTAGATGAGGGTAAGGTGGTTCACACAGCCTATCTAGATCTCACCAAGGCTTTCAACACCATCCCCTACTCTGGAATTATAGATAAACTCACTAAACTAGGTATAAATCCCTATGTCACAAGATGCGTTGCCAACTGGCTCACTGACAAAACCCACACTGCGAAAGTAGCAGACTCTAAATCCAACCTCAGACCAGTGACAAGTGGAGTACCACAGGGTTCAGTCCTAAGTCCTCTCCTGTTTGGTTATCTACTTCTCTGAAGTACAGGCTAACACAGAAGGTCTTTGGCTAACAAAGTTTGCAGATAACTGCAAACAAGGAGCCATAATCAAAACTCCTAACAATGTGGACATCCTACAAAAGGGCCTCACTGAGACAGATACCTGGTGTCAAAGCCATGGCCTCAAGCTCAATGCCAAAAAGTGCATTGTCATCTATTTTAGTAAAAACTCTGTACCCATGAACTGCCACATAGATGGTAGTTTACTTAATACCGAAAGTGTGATAAGAGACCTTGGGAACACAGGTGGACAGTAGTCTCTCCTTTGATAATCACATCACCACAGTAGTCAGGAAATCCTTCTACGTGGCTCACCTCATCACAAAATGTTTCTCATCTAGGAAAAAAGAGGTCATTGTTCCCCTCTACTCATCACTCATTAGACCCGTTATAGAGTACAAAACCCCTTTTGGTATGTACCTCACAAGACATCTACAACAACTGGAAAGGCCACAGAAATACCTCACAAAGAGGATTACCAGCCTCAAACAGGTGCCCTATGCAGACCGTCTCAAAAAACTCCAGCTTTACTCTGTCGCATATCACCTGCTCAGAGGCGATCTCTGCCTAACATACAAAGCTATGTCAAACCCAGAGCTTTTGGACATGCTCCACTTAAAGAAATCCCAATCCCTCCGAGCTACACCCTCTAGGGATCTAAACCTTGTCTCCACAATAAGCAGAACATGCTGGAGGGATAGATTCCTGTCCCAGAGACTTCCCATACTCTGGAACAAACTACCTATATATATCAAACAAAGCTCCTCATTAGCACTCTTCAAGAAAATCTTGATGATTGGATGGGAAATAGGAAATTCACCCTGGGAATCACTTCTGTGGCTCTGCTTGACAGGGGCACAGGAAAATAATTTTCTTGGGTGGCAAAAGCCAGGGTTCCATTTGGCTAGGCTTATATAGGCCCTAGGACCAATAGCCTAGTACCTACCTATGAACCTATGTATGTCATTATTTACTGACTTCAGTCCTCAGATCATCCCAGTGATTTGCCAGAATACCACAAGTTTTATAAAGAAAATTCCAAATATGAGTCAAAAATCTGGACATTCTGTGAAAATTTGGACAGTTGAGAAGTATGGCCTTAAGTCACAACAGACTCAGAAATGGGATCTTTGTTGTCATCGGTCAAAGAAAGTGTGGTACAGGCTTCTCAACTACTAATTCCACAGCAATATCAGATATCTTTGATATCAAACAGGTGGGCACTTCTATACTGCAGAAGGAACCTTCCATTTCAGTTTAAGGTTCACAAGCTTTTGCTGACTCTTGGAAGCTTGCTCTTCTCTCAAAACTATACTGCTTCAAAAATGAGCTAAAGACAAGAACTGAATGACCTTTAATCATTTTATTATTCTAAGTAGAGCACTTCACAAAGACATTCTCAGATTTGTATGTTTATCAAAGAATTTCTTATAGCCCTGTCTGGATTTTTACTTTAAAGTTAAGTAAAAAAAAAAAAAACAGGTGAAGTGTAGATCTCAGCCTTTGCAATGGACACATTCTGATGAGGCTAAATCTGCAGTTACTACGTAAGTAATTCTATAATTAAGCAAGAACTCAAGCGTTTCCACAGTATCACATCTCATTTTTTTTTATTTTTCCATTATCCATAGCATTTACTTCCATCTACTTTGAATAAGTATCTATCAACAGCAGAAATATTTTATTTCAAGGAATGGACTAGCAAAGGCCGTGTGTAGTGTAGGCCATATCTTTCCAAGTATTAACCAAAAGGCAGATAGATGTATGTTTTGGAAATGTACTGTTTCTTTAATATTCATTGCACATGTTTACTTTGTTTTCCACACCCATGCTAAGCCACCATGCATATAATGTTAAGCAATTCATTCTGCACATTCCAGGACAGGCTTATCCAACATCTTCAATATTGCAGAAAACCATAGTATATTCCTACAATATATATATATCCTGCTCTGACATTTAAGATTAGTTTTTAGGAAAAGCATGGCATAAACTACTGCCTGGCTATTTAAGCTGAATTACTCAAGTCCTATTCATGAACATAGGATCATAGGACATTAATAGGCTAATGGCCTCAGGGCTCTTACAAGCCTAGCCAAGTTCAACCCATGTTCCCAAGGGTGTCTGGTTCAAGTAGACACTAAAATCAGTACCTATTGCCCTGTCCAAGATGGGCACAGGTGGAACCCCCAGGGCGAATTTCTGGTTACCCATCCAGTCATCTAAGTTATGCTTAAATACAGCCAGCGGGGGGGCTTTGTTTAACATGAATAGGAAGCTTGTTCCAAAGGTAGGGCAACCCCTGTGAGACAAATCTGTTTCTTCAGCAAGTTCTGTTGATGTAACAAAAAACCAGCACTCAGTTTAGAACAAAATGAAGAACCAAAAAACACTGAAGGCAACTGAGAACAGACTCAAAAATTAGCATAAAACAGTTTAATCCATGCTTTCGTCAGTCAGACTTCTTCAGAAATACAAACTTTAGAAAAACTTCCATGTATATATACATACACCCTTCACACATGCACGCCCACTGGATCTTTAATTACATCAATTCAATAAAATAATTAAACAATAAAATGAAGCTCTTAAAGGAAATTAAACAAAACTAAAAAAACAGTCAAAGGGGGGTCTGAAATCCACCTTTGTATGACTATTTTACCTCTCCGATAAAAAACATTTTATGTTGCCAGTGTCATTAAACCCAGGAGAGCAGTCTACTCCTAACTTTAATTGCCACAGAGTCTCTCTCCTTTCTACCAAGTTTTACAGGTTACCACCTCTCAAGTCCTTGTCTATGTGTTCAACAATAGAAAAAGAAAATTTCTTAAACAAATCACAACAAACTGAATTTCTTTATAAGACATTATTTTCATCCTTACTTCTAATAGCATAACAATGTTCCTTTATTCACTTATTTAATTGTCTGGTAGTCATGCCAATATATATCTCATTGGTAGTGTTGCAATTAAGTCTCCCTGGTACAGAAATAGTATGACTCAGATGTGGATTTGAGACCCCCCTTTGACTGTTTTTTAGGTTCATTTGTTTTAGTTTCCTTTAAGAGTTACATTTTATTGTTTAATTTTCTTATTGAATTGATGTAATTAAAGATCCAGTGGGCGTGTATGTGTGAAGGGTGTATGTATATATACATGGAAGTTTTACTAAAGTTTGTATTTCTGAAGAAGTCTGATCGATGAAAGCATGGATTGAACTGTTTATGCTCATTTTTTGAGTCTGTTCTCTGTTGCCTTCATGTTCTGTTGATGTTGCATACTAGGTTAAGGTCCTTTGAGTGAGTGACCTGTGGGCAATTTGACTTTCGAATGTGCAGCATTTCCATTAAAGCTAGGTCAGTAATTGCTCTATATGCAAGGCACAGTTCACCTCTGACAGTCGGGTCTATATTACCAGATCTAAACTTTAGTTAGTGGAATAACTAAAGATCGATCTGGTAATATTGAAATCCAAAAACCATGAACGGCCAATTTAACGCAGGGAAAGAATTCCCTTGGCCACATAAAAAAAAAAAAGTTTAAACCCGAAATAAGTGAGGGGCTTTGCCCCCCACCTGCCTAACTAAATATATCAATTCACAGATCACTCTACATTGGAGGAAAGGGCATAATCTGCATAACGGACAAGGGAATTCTTTTCCTATGTGAAATTGCCCGTTCGTAGTTTTTGGATTTCGATATTACCAGATCGATCTTTAGTTATTCAACTAACTAAACTTTCGATCTGGTAATATAGACCCCGACAGTCTGTACAACAAAGAGTAAAGTAACAATGATTTCAGTTTGTCCACATAAGAAAGATCTTGAAGATCCTGAATTTTCTTTATAAGAAACCTTTGTGGTGTCTCCAATTGCTGCAGGTGTTTGGAAAAGAACATACCAAAGGAAGCATTATACTCTGTTATTGGCCTGATGAGGGAAGAGTACATGGGTGTTATAACCACTTTTATTTTGGAGGCAATGCCCCTGCATATGAGATGAGCAATATAAATACACTTCTTAGCACTGTGGAGACATGTTGATCGAAGTTAAGGTTGCTGTTGAGCTGTGTGCCCAGATCTCTGTGCTTAAGGTATTGCTGATGTGGTAGTTTGTAGGAACATCACTGTTGCTGAAGGGGATGATAATGCATTTGTTTTCATTAAGTTTAAGACCACGACTTTGGCACCAGTCATTAGTCTGCGTAAGACCTTCTTGCAGAATGTTGTCATTGTTAAGGGTTTCAGTGATTGCTCCCAGTTTGCAGTCATCAGCAAACTTTGTCAGCCACAGTCCTTTAGTTTTAGTCTGTACTTCAGAGAAGTAGATTCTGAACAGTAGGGGTGCCTGAACCAATCCGTGGGGAACACCATTGGTTGCAGGTCTGCTGGAAGAGGTGGAATCCCCTATTTTGACCATATGATTTCTATCAGGGAGCCAGTTTGCAACCCACCTCACAATATATGAGTTGATGTCCAGCTGAGTGAGTTTATCAATGATGCCTGAGTGGGGGATTTTGTCAAAGTCCTTGGCTAAGTCTACATAGGCTGTATGCACAGATTTGCCCTCATTTAAGGCTTTGGTGGCTGTTTCAAAGAAGTCCACCAAGTTTAGCAGGTCTGTATCACTTGCTATTTATCGAATCCCTATTCATCAAACCTTATTCGTCGAAGACACAAATCAGTGAAAGCACTTTTAAACAAAACTTTTCCTAGGGCTAACCAATGGTAGGCCAACCTATTGACTGTGAAAAAAAACATAATGTTTAAAACCTAACTGGAGTGGGGCTATTCCCCCCACCCCCATCTTAATGTACCAACTCTGAGATCGCACTACAGTGGGGAAAAGGCCAAATTCCAGATGGTGACCAACTGTTGCTTTGCCTTAGGAAAAGTTTTGTTTAAAAGTGTGTTCACTGATTTCAGTCTTCAAGTAGGGTTAAACGAATAGGGATTCAATAAGTAGTAAATTTGATTAAGTGATATAGACCCACATTTAACAGGCATAATCTCCCCTTGACAAAGCCAAACTGGGTGGGGGATGAGCATTTGGAGATTTCCTATATCTTTGTTAATAAGGTCCATGATGATTCATTCCTTGGCCTTAAAGATAAGGCTGGTCAGCCTAATGGGTCTGTATGCACCCTTTTTGTGCAAAAGGATGACAGTAGCTGTTTTCCATTCCACTGGGATGAAGGAAGTGCTTAGGCTTGATTGAAAAGCGTGACCAATGGTGATGCTAATTCCTGTTTTAACTCATGTAGAACACAGCCCGGGATTTTGTCTGCTCCCTTAGAGGCTGTGCTTTTGGCCTTGGAGAGATCATTTAAGATCTGCATCTCGGAGATACTAGGTAGGGGACAGGTGTTAGGGATGCTGTGGAGTATATGTGGTAGAACAGGGGAATGAAGTTTTCACTGAACCTGTCAGCCAGCAGGTTTGCTATATCCACAGGTTCTATGCATGTAGTACCATTAACTAGGTGTTCAGTGCAAATCTGGGCCTGACCTTTGAGGTTATGGATGTAACTAAAGAATGCCTTGTGGTTATCCTTAGTTAGAGAAGCTAATTTGGGTTTGTAAGTTAGCTTTGGAGGACTTCACTAGGAGTCTTATTTGATTGTTTCAGTTGAGAAAGGAGTGTTTCCAGTTTTGAGAGCATTCCTTCCTACTCTTATACAGCAATTTCTTTCTCCTATTGTATAGCCTATTAATGGCAGTTGGCCACCAGGCAGATTTGTTTTTTCTTGAAGATCTTGCTTTGGTTCTGTCAAGTATGGCCGAGTCAGTACACTTGTAAAGGTACTCATATAAATCATTGATGTATAAGTTAGCACGGGTGTCTGTTCCATCACTGGGGGTTAGGGGCTATGAAGCTATTTATGCTGTCACATAAGAGGTTGTATTTGGCCTTGGAGAAGTTTTTTAGTCTAGTTGTTGCTAAGGGGTGTCTTGTGTTATAGTTACTTCTAGCGAGACTGATTTGTTGTCAGGTCTGACCAGGGATGGCCACACACTGGGGGCAGTGCAGCGGTCCCCCATATTGGTGAGCACCAGATCCAGGATGTTTGAGGCCCCTGTGGGTGTGCCAACCAGCTGGTCAAGGAACCTTTGGGTAAGTGAGTTTGAACACTTATAATTTTATCAGTCAATGGATGGGTAATTAAAGTCACCCAAATCCATGGTATTTGGTTGTATCTTGATTGACTCAGGTATTTCTAAGTAGGCTGAGTGGATGTCCTGATTCATGGAGGAGGTCCTATAACTGGCAATAACCTGAAGAAGGGTCTTACCTACAGTCAATTGCACCTGAAGTAATTCAAGGGAATCGTGCTGTTAAACCAATCTAGAGGTGTATTTATCTTTAATGAATATTGATACACCACCTACTTTAGTTCTCATGCCTTCAGTTTGTGGTCTGAACGTGTAGAAGGAAATGTAACCAGGTATAGCTGGGGTGCTCTCCGCAGCCTTAAACCAGGTCTTAATGACTGCATAAATGTCAGCATCTTCCAAGGTGATTACTGCTTTCAGTGACTGCAGTTTCTGGTTTCGATTAGTAGCATTGAGCAGCATAACCTTGAGGTTGTTTGTAGAGGGTATTTTTACATTGGGAATTTTGTTCTTGTGAAATTGACTGGAAAAGGCACTATGGGGGTGGCAAGAGCCTTAGCCAGTAACCAAAATCCCAGGGGTGACAGATGAAGACCATTTCTTGCAAAGCACTGAGGTCTGTTAACCATGGGCTGACAGGTACTGGATCCCCTTTGAATGGCACCAGAACCTAAGCCAATTGTTGAAGCCAATAATTGTTTTGTTTGTACTGAGTTGTCATCCTAGGTGTAGGTAAAATGTTGCTTAAGGCTAGGGAAATACCTGCCTGAGACACATAATCAGAGAGCTCAGTCATGTCTCTCTTCATATAGTCCAGTGAGGTACGCCTCAAGTCGTTCACACCAATATGGAATGTGATGGAGTCATAACAGTGCCTGTTGTTGGGAGACTTGAGTGTGTGTGTGTGTGTGTGTGTGTGTGTGTGTGTGTGTGTGTGTGTGTGTGTGTGTGTGTGTGTGATGTGGCAGAACCTGCCACCTGACAGACAGTTGACTGTGATTTTTTCCTCATCCAACCTGGTGATGAGGGCATGTGTGTGTATCACAACTGAGTTGCCTATGACTAAGATGTTTGTTTTGTGTTATGCCATAGGGGCTTGACTGGTGAGACACTGATATGTAATATTATGTGTACTATGTTTTGCACAGGATGTATTATGCAAATTGTGTTTGTGTTTATGTTTGGGAGGTCTCTGATTAGGTAAGCTTCTGGTAAGGACCTCTACATATGTAGGTTTATATGTTTGGTTGGGTGGTGCAGGAGGTGAGATGTGAATGCTGACAACCTGCTTAGTATCAGATGAACTAACCGGTGAGTGAGAGATCCTGAATTCTAGGTTCTCGATATAGATGCATCTCTGACATAATGAATTTTTGTGGACTAGAAGTAGTTGGTTGTTAGTATTTATGAGGCAATTGCTAAATTGCCTCAGGATGCCCATGTCAACCAGGCTGGCTGGAGAAACTGTGGATAATTGTCCATTCATAATGCTAGGTAAGTTGATGTGATCAGAAAACAGGGAGAGGACAGGAAGGACCAGGTAAAGTAGAGGACATGAGAAGTGGACAAAAAGTACAAAGGGCTAGTGGGTAAGATCTGTATTGATACATCCTATCACCTGTCACTGAGGGACAGTCATGAGAACTGAACTATGGAGCACCTTCAGAGTACTAAGGGAATATTTGCAGGGAGAAGTGTTTGCGTCTACAACCACCAATGGTGCCCACTGCTGCTCAGCAGTGTGCAATGTGCAAATAAGTGCAAACCCGTGCAGATGCAGTGCTTGTGTAGCAAATGAGAGCAAACTGATTTAAACAAATTAACCAATAAAAAAGCTCAAAACTACGCCGTGTTCCAGCAGCCTTCAGTCAGTTCTAATTGCACACTCCTGCCACTAAGGTGCACCCTCGCCAACAAAAGATGGCCTGGGTTAGTGATCAAGTTATACAAACTGAACTAGATTCAGCAGGTCTGAATCTAGTCTGTGCTACAGCAAACAAAGTGCAACTATTTCAGGGGAAAAAAAACAGTTGACTTATGCAGTGATATGGTAAAAATGCAGTTCAAAAGTGTAATATACAATCAACATTTCTACTTAAGTTTTGTAGAGATCAGCAGATGCTTGGATTGATCAGATAAATACAGGAGAGCAGAAGATGAATATTGTACAGAATTACTAAGTATTCGAAAGTAATCCAAGCAAGGCAGGCAGTCAGTTTCCAGTCGAAAATCCTTTATTAAGTACACAGACAAGTGATCCAAGTAAAAATAACAGAGTAATAGTTTCCTTACAAGCTTTCTAAATGTATATATATATATATATATATATATATATATATATATATATTTTATCGGGCAAGGGAGTGGTTTATTGTGCTGTAAAACAAAGTGTTATTGGGGATACGTCTTCCTTTATTGAATATAAAAGCTACCTAGTATATTAGTAGTAGTACGAGGACTTGATTTTAGTCTGAGTGATTTATATTCTGATGAAACATGAATTCCAAGAATGGTTCATTTTGACATAATTATTTTTGGTTTAAAAACAATTTCATATTTCCCTATGCTCTCTTTCAGCGTGTGCGTTCTTTATTTCTTCCAAGTCTAAAAGAAATAACCTTCTGCCAAACTAACCTAGGCCTGCACCTCTTATTATTAAAGTAATGTTTTATTGCATTCCTTTTAAGCTTATTTCACATCATTAACATATGGTCTTGTCTGTAAGATGACAATATAAGATCAGTTAGCTGACAAAAACCGTATTACTTGTTTCTGTCAGTCTCAGTATGCCCACATTTGTCACAATGCTCTTAGTATCAATCTCAAAATGTAAGAGTTTGCCTTCAACTGTCATTTACACAATAAAGATAGTAACCATTTATAGATTTAAATTTTGCACATAGTGTAAGGAAAAGCTCACTATAGACATAATGTACATTGCTTCTCAGGTAAACGTGCTTTACACATCCATCTCAAAATGTATGAGTTTGCTTTCAGTGGTCATTTACACAATAAAGATGTTAATCATTTGTCGATTTAAATGTTGTACATAATGCAAAGAAAAGCTCACTATAGACATAATGTACATTGCTTCTCAGGTAAACGTGCTTTACATTCTTCGTCATGAAGAATTAATCACTGCTACTTTCCTTTCAGCTCTTCCAACAAAAAAAATTGAAAGGACTTATTTTCTTACTCTTACAGGCTACGTTTGTATGCCTTTTCAACGACGTATATGACATTTTTATTGTTTCTTCTCACACTTAAGAAGCAATAAGGGATGCACCAAATCACACAGAACATGCAGAATTGTTGCTGTATTCCCTTTTAGGTTCATACTATTTTAATCTTGTGCATACTACTGTTGACTAACCTGCAATTGCCCTGGGAGTTTAGTGCAAATATGAACTGCTAATGGTCTCATCCTGTAGTCCTGTTTTTGGCTTCTTCTGTCTCCATTTGGCTGCTGTATAACCTTGAACAAGTCACTTAGTGAAACAAGGCTCCAGTACTTCCAAAGAAAACGGACATCAATCTAGCAGAGCAACACAGTTAACAACATGCATAAATTAAAAATAAATAAACCCTGCACACACCTTTTCTTGTTGCGGCTCCTGTTCAAGCAATATTTAAGCTATACTTAAATTTTAGGCATTCTGATAACCATTGTTCAGTTTTTATTCCACACACAATCCTATCTCTCTTCACTTGTTGCAATCTGTCCTCATAATTTCAGTCTTGGATTAACTGCCTCAGCTCAGCCATACACTTAGTATTTGGTTCGTAATGTGTTCTGGTATGAGACTCAAATTCATGTCCCTAAAGTATATCACTAGGGTAGGATAAGAACGACTTTACAAGCAACTTACTGATTGGATGTCTTTTCACAGACTCTCTTCCCAGGAGGTAGGAAACTCTTCATTAAATTGTAAGTTACAGTTCCATGGGGAAAGTACAACAGGGTGAAAAAAAGTTCTAAGCCCAACTTAGAAGGGAATGACATGGAGCCATGAAACTTAGAAGTTATTCAACATATTCACCTCGAAGTTCAACACACTTGGCACATCATCTCTGAAGTTTCTGTAATCCTGGCAAAAAAAAAATCTGAAGTCTGGTCACTGAAATACTGCTCCACTGCAGCAATCACCCCTAAATCACTCAAAGATTGCTGCCCTTTCAAACTATTTTTTAAGGTTTGGAAACAGGAAATAGATGAAGCAAGATCTGGTGAGCAGGGTGGATGGTCTATGCACTCAAACTCCAGTTTTGTCAAAACATCCATCGCTTTGCCAGCCTTGTGAACAGGTGCATTGTCTTGCAAAAAGAGAACTCTTTTTTTCTTTTAATGCCTCCTTTAATCTTCACAGCAAGTTACAATATATTCTGCATTAGCTGTTTAGCCCCTTGGAAGATACATTACAACCTCCCTGATCCCTAAACACTGTGGCCTTGACCTTTCCTGACGACTTTTGGGTCGTGAACTTCTTTGGCCTTGATGAACATGAGTGCTGCCACTGAATGGACTTTTGTTTTTCTCAGAATCATAGTAGTGTAACCATGTTTCATCAACAGTAACTAGTCGTTCCAAAAAGTTGGCACCAGCTCGATGAAAATGCCTCAGAATCGACTTGGAAGTGTCCACTTGACATCATTTCTCATCGGCATTCAGACATTTGGATACCCAGTTGGCTGACAGCTTCTGCATACCCAGCTGCTCATAGATTATAAAACCAACACATTCCGTGGATATCTGTACTGTCTCAGCAATTGTTTTAGCTGATATTCGCTGAGATCCCAAAATCAGGTCATGGACATGATCGACAGTTTTAGGAGCTGACACCTTTTGAGGCCTCCCTGACCTTGCTGCATCTTCTGTCTCAAAATCTCCATGCTGAAAGTTTGCACGTCACTTCTTCACAGTTGAGTAAGAAGGGCACTTGTCACTTAATGTTTGCATCATACATTCATGGATTTCCTTTGGAGTTTTCTTCTGCAGGAACAGGAACTTCATTATAGCCCGGAGTTCCATTTGAAAATTCCACACTTTTCATTGACATGGTTCAATCAGTGATCTAAAACAATGTCAAAACATAGCATTATGAGTCTGCTGATTGGCACTTTACAAGATGAAATAATCCAGTTTAAAGCTACAGAGGCAAAAAACACACTCAGAATTTAGAAAGTTGGTTGGGCTTAGAACACTTGGTTTTGATGCTTTCTAGCAGTTGATAAGAAAGTAATTTCTGCTGTTCATTGTTTTATTTTATTAAGACAACAGGCATACTACTTTGACATTAGAGCAATGAATGTCACGTTTCTTTAAGTCTGCAGTACATGCTTCCTTTTACTTGTACACATCTCACAGTATGCTGTAATTTACTGCCTCTTGGGATGTTTTCATTTGATGGAAATGTGTGCTACTGATGAATGTTTGAGCCATATCTCTGTTTTATAATCTGTATTAGACTGAATATAATGCTCTGGAAGTTTATCCATTTTGTCCCTTCTAGCCTTAATAGTTGGTGTGGGATGGTGTGATTCTATGTTTACTACAGAATGCTACTGACAGGGCAAGCCTATAGACTTCGGCTTACTTATGCAGCTGGTCAAGAATGAGACTTTTGTCCCCCCCTCTTTTTTTGGCAAGAATCTATTACACCTCTCCTGTGAACTTTGTAAAGGACTACTAATGATTTGTTGCCCATGTCTCATAAATCACTGAATATGAATAATGACTTCTAGGATGCTCGGTTAGCTTTACATTGATGTATGTTATTGTCTGGATGAGTCTGCAGAACAGAACATGTTATCATTCAAGTGCAATTCAGTTTAAAACAGAATAACAAAAGAAAATGCAGTCATAGTAACTGGAAAGGAAGAAAAGGGAGGGTAGCGTGTATTTATTCATTAATTTTATTGGTATGTGTTTGTCTGTGTTCGAGTATATTTACATGTGCTTGCTTTTTTACAGTTATCTTTTGTCATGAACAAAGCTGTAAAAAAGAGGTTACATTCAGTGTATATGCACAGTTTAGAGCAGTCAGTCCATTGGCATATTTTTGGAAGATGTGAAGAAACTGGAAAATGCTGGTTTTGAACACAAGAAAAAAATATGCGTACTCCACATGGAGATTAACCAGTCAGATGTGGACTCCAAACACTTGATGCAGAAATCTTAACCACTGTCAACAGTCATGACCTGAATGAGCCTCTGTGCTGCCTGGTTCAACAGAGACTAACTGCCTAGTAACGTTAGTAAGTTATTAGTACTGCATGGCACGAGGGCAGTCTCCTAATATGGAAATGAGCAAGACAGAGACTAACTACCTAGTAACGTTAGTAAGGTATTAGTACTGCATGGCACGAGGGCAGTCTCCTAATATGGAAATGACCAAGACAGAGACTGACTACCTAGTAACATTAGTAAGGTATTAGTACTGCATGGCACGAGGGCAGTCTCCTAATATGGAAATGAGCAAGACAGAGACTAACTGCCTAGTAACGTTAGTAAGGTATTAGTACTGCGTGGCACGAGGGCAGTTTCCTAATATGGAAATGAGCAAGACAGAGACTAACTACCTAGTAATGTTAGTAAGGTATTAGTACTGCGTGGCATGAGGGCAGTCTCCTAATATGGAAATGATCAAGACAGAGATTAACTACCTAGTAACATTAGTAAGGTATTAGTACTGCATGGCATGAGGGCAGTCTCCTAATATGGAAATGAGCAAGACAGAGACTAACTACCTAGTAACGTTAGTAAGGTATTAGTACTGTGTGGCATGAGGGCAGTCTCCTAATATGGAAATGAGCAAGACAGAGACTAACTACCTAGTAACGTTAGTAAGGTATTAGTACTGTGTGGCACGAGGGCAGTCTCCTAATATGGAAATGAGCAAGACAGAGACTAACTACCTAGTAACGTTAGTAAGGTATTAGTACTGCGTGGCACAAGGGCAGTCTCCTAATATGGAAATGAGCAAGACAGAGACTAGCTACCTAGTAACGTTAGTAAGGTATTAGTACTGTGTGGAACAAGGTTAGTCTCCTAAGATGGAAATGAGCAAGACAGAGACTAACTACCTAGTAACGTTAGTAAGGTATTAGTATGCGTGGCACGAGGGTAGTCTCCTAATATGGAAATGAGCAAGATGGGTACCAGGCAAAAAATGTAAGTTATTTGTCATCAACTCATTAAAGTGACTTTTATAGGGTTCATAGGAGTTTCAAGAAAATTTACTTTTCTGACCATCAGTGCTTTGCTAATATATACACTCAGACTGTACCTCTTTTGTCAAGGAGGGCTATAATTCAGTGTAAATATGAGAGTACCCACCAAAACATCCAGGTTCTGTTTGAAGGATAATTAACATAATGCATTACTTAACATCCAGGAGTAACTTATTCCAGAGAACTATGTGTGTGTGTGTGTGTGTGTGTGTGTGTGTGTGTGTGTGTGTATGTGTGTGTGTGTGTGTGTGTGTGTGTGGGGTGCATAATGACTCTTTATCTCCGTCACATTCTGTTTTTCTAATGATGAAAATTTATATCCCTCGTGCATTTATTTCCT
Source organism: Protopterus annectens (assembly GCF_019279795.1). Taxonomy (NCBI): domain Eukaryota; kingdom Metazoa; phylum Chordata; order Ceratodontiformes; family Protopteridae; genus Protopterus; species Protopterus annectens. The sequence continues at coordinate 1,187,782,859 of NC_056741.1, forward strand.
AAGTTATTAGACTTGCAGAGATGTAGCAGATAAAAGACTACAGGTTCTCCAGTGGTGCAGTAGGCAAGCCACAAATCAGCCTTCAGTCATCTATAAGATAATGAGTAAATGGATAGAGCTTCTAGCCTTTCTTGGTAGCCTGGAGTCTTTAAGTCTCAAATCTTCTTAGTTAGGAACGTTTGGGGTTTCTGTAGTTGTTAGTTGTGTCAAGTGAGGTTCATCCCAAAGAGAGCCTTGTACTCTACAACAGGTTAAATCAGTGCTTTATATAATGCGAAAATGACATCTTTAGATCTGGATGATATACCAGTGGCTATTAGTTGTGCTAAATAGAAGGATTTTCTGATTACAGTTGGCATACGATGATTGAAGGAGGGGGAACTGTCATCCCAGGTACGCAGGTCCTTGATTACATTTTAATTACTGGTAGAGTATTGTCTGTGTTATACGTTGAAGTTAGGGGTTGGTTGCCAAACAAAATGGTACTGCAATTTTTCACATTTATTTTAAGAACATGTTCAGTAAACCAAGTATTAACAAGGTTAAGTTCTTTATGAAAGGTACAGATGTCAGAGGGAGTTTTGACAATAGCATCCAGTTTTCAGTCATCTGCAAATTTAGTTAACTAGAGGCTCTGGTTCTCATTTTGGGGAATCAGAGAAGTAAATTATGAAAAAGAGAAGTCCATGTCCAGAGACCTGAGGGGGTCCACTTGTTACCTTTGTACTTTTAGGTGAGGGAGATACTTACACAAAGAATAGAGTTTATGTCTTTTAGCCAGTTTAATAGTTATCTTAGCATGTCAGTGTTAAATAAATTTGTTAGAGTCAGACTGTAAAAATCATTGAGTTATTCAAAAACAATGTCAATCAATAACAAACAATAATGCAGGAGAACTCAAGTATCTAACGCTCTAATGTACATTAGGAGGCAAAAAACCATACACAAACTTGTACAGAATTTTGTCTAGTTTATTCACAGAGGACACCATTTTTATACATGTCATTATCAGTTTTGCCCACCTCACTGGCGTGGTCAGTGACAGGGTCTTTACATCATAGTAACTTATGGAAAAGTGCTGAGGTTGTGTTTTTCAAAAAGTCTTTTTCCCATGAGAATGTTACAGCCTTGCAAGCACCTGGTCAGTCACGATGACCTCCTGAGGATGTAGCCAATTCAAGGCTCTTAGATTAGTTCGAATACAATAGATGTATGTCTTCTTTAATGCCTCTCTTTGTCTTTCTTGTTCACCAGCTGGGCACTATCTCTGATAGTGCACAAGGCTATTCTTCTGGTGGAAGCAGGCAGAAGATACACATGCGAACAGATTTATTATTTTCTAACTTTGCAAAATAATCTTTACTTGAAAGACATGAGCCAGGCTGTGCTTGCACGCTGCCAAGGCCAAATTTCTGATTACACTGCAGCTTGTGCTTCAAGCAATAATATGCAAGTTTATTTCTACTATTATTCTAGTAAGACAGAATTAAATGCATTACATAAACTTTGTTCTCTATTATGGATTTAAGTACATTTATTCCTAACTAAAGCACACATTTCTCTATATATTTGACCACACAACTTATATGTGTTTGAATGTTTGAATACACATTTTCCCAAGCAGCATACATTGTAAACATATTTTCTAAGCAGCATACATTGTAAATATATTTTCTAAGCAGTATGTATAGATTTTTCTAACATTCTCCCTCCTGTTAATGCATTTTATTCTATTTGAAACATAAACAATATTATTTCATTCCTCAGCCTTTTTCTTTCAAGGACTTTCAGTTAAGTTAGTCATTGGTTTTATATTTCAGAAAAAGCATCATTTGAAATTAATCTTTTAATTTCAACACTTTGGTAAAAGTTTCAGTAGCAGATATATCAACAAATTTTTGATTAATTTTTCATGCAGGGAATTTCACAGTAAACACATGTTCCTATTAGGAGTATACCCACACAAATAGCAATTAAATGTTTAATAGGATGGAACCCCACCCCCCCCAAACAAATTCTGGAAAAAGTTCGTCAGTGGGTTTGGGCCTGGTTTAGTCATTGCTGATACTTGCTGAATTACCTCTAGGTGGTCATTGATTTCATGTTGGTTGTCTGGAATGTACGCACAGCATTCTTCTTCGTGTACCACCTCTTGCCGCTAGGGTGAAGTAAAGAGCCATTCGATTTTGTAGCACAACAGTTTTATTGCATTCAGTTCATTAGTCACCAATTCTAGGGTGGAAAAAGTTGCATTGTTCATGACTTTTGACAGCTTCCTCAGCTCCCAGATCGATTTGACTGCTCCATAGGCTGGTGGTATTTCTGCCCTGGATATAACACTGTTGCCCAAGTTCATATGAGTCAATTTACTTTTGTCTTTCACTGAATTATGGCCTTTTCAACCAGCTTCGATTTTACCAACTGGATTCACAGGTTTTTTTTCACTGGACCTTCAGATTCTCGAGCTGTTTTCCTTACGTTTCGTATTTTACCCAAAGGTAATTCTGCAGTATGTCTTATTGCTAAAACCAGATAACCCAAAAAACAACTGCCGGACCAATTCTCAGGTAACCATTTATATGCCTTTTTCCCACAAATAAAATCATTACTTTGGTACTGATACGTGTTATCCCTGCATGAAACATTTTTCTATTCTTAATAGACAATTGCTTAGTTAAGACTGGATTGTCACATACTGCATTTAATGTAGTTTTCATTGAACTCAGATACGAATCATGGTTAGTATTACAAACAGTACCCCCACTTTTGACTTTAATGTAACATTTATAAGACATTGTTATATTACCATTACTCCAGCCCACCTGGAGGGTATCACTTTGTAGAAACATACAACTCCTTTTGTGTGACAGGTAAAAATAAAGCAATTTTGTCCTGTGATCTCACAGTTTCTGTATAAAAACTTTCCAAAGTCTCATTTTATCCCCAGAGGGACAGAGGACGTTAAAGTCTATTATATGTTGTTGGTATAGCTGTACAAACTCAGCAATTTGAAATGTGCATAGTTTCTGTATACACTTGCTTCATGGCCAGGTACGTGTTAAAGTTTGGATGCCAGTCTATAAACAGTTCATCACGTCTTCTCACTTTCACTTGTGTGGTTGAGTGCAGGAAAAACCACAATAAGAGAAAAATTGTCACACTTATAGTTAACAAATGCACAGTTAAAATAATTATGCTATAGTTCTTGGGTTGCTCTGCTTTTTTGTTTTCTTTACTCTTGGCCATTTTGCCCTTGTGTATCAGTCACAAAGTTTTTATTCAGCTGAAAGTTCTTTTGTCTGAAAAAGAGTTAAACTGCAAAACAGATTTATTTATAAGCAGTTTCTTTATATAATTAGCTAGTGAACTGTCAGCCTCCAGCTCTGCAGGCATGAGAGCTTTTTACTGAGGCACATAATATGCCCTTCCAAATACTACTTTAAATGGGATCAAACCCTTTACATTTGTTACTGTTTTCATGCTCAGCAATGCTAGAGGTAAACAGCAAATCCAATTCTGTTGAGTCTTACTCATTAACTTTCTTAACTTGTTTTTTTTTAAAATCCCATTGTACCTCTCCACCAGTCCTGCTGACTGTGGGTGGTAAGCACAGTGATTCCTTAAGGAAATCCCAAAAAATCTCCCAAGTTGTTGAATTGTTTGATTGACAAAATGTGTCCCATTGCCACTATAGATTCTTTCCGGTATGCCAAATCTAGGAATTATTTCCTTTACTAGGGCCTTTGCCACTGTTGCTGCATTCGGATTCCTGGTTGGAAAAGCTTCTACCCATTTTGAAAACATATCTATGATCACTAAACAGTATTTCTTTCCTTCACATTTATTCAACTCTATGGAGTCCATACAAATAGTATGGAATGGATATGGTGGTGTAGGGAAACTCCCTTGCTTGTTTTTAAATGCTCCTTGTGCATGGTGCTTGTTACAAGTATGACAAGCTGCACAAAATTTTATTGTATAATTTATGTATCCATATGTTTGGAATATTTTATTTACTAACTGTACCATCCCCCCTGTTGAGACATGGCTTTGCCCATGGCTCAACAAAGCTGCATATTTAAATAAATTAGACGGTAATATTGTTTTTTTCCTTTGGAAATGTACAGTCCATTTTTAAAAATTGCACCTTGTTTTACCCAGTTTTGTTTTTCTGCTGTTGTAGTAAGCATTTGCATTGTTTTTAACATGTTTAAATTTAAAATCTCAAAGGGCTGTAATTTTTCATTAAAAAAAATAAAGTTTCTGAGTCTGAGGCTGCTTGCTTTGCAGCTGCATCAGCTCGTGCATTACCTTTTGAAATCTTATTCTGTTGTTTTGTATGAGCTACACATTTACAAATAGCTACTTTGGTAGGCAACTGAATAGATTCTAATAGCTCCAAAATAAATTGCGCATGATTAATAGGTTTTTCACTGGATGTAATCATCCCTCTATTTTCTTTATTATTGTGCAAACACATGCACTGTAGAAAAAGCATACTGATTATCAGTATATATGTTTACTTTTTTTGCCTTTTACTAAAATACATGCTCCTGTCAAAATTACCAGTTCTGCTGCTTGAGCATACAAGTTGTGTGGCAAAGTTTGTGCTTCTAAATTTTTAGTGTCTGTAACTACTGCATACCCCACCAGATTTTTCCCTGTAGGACCCCTTCTGCATGAGCCATTCACGTAATATGTCACCTCAGCATTATCCAAGGGCATATCTGTAAGATCTTGTCTAGGTAAAGCTAACTGTTTATATGAGGTTGACTCAGCAGTATGGTCATACATGAAAGATGTCTAGCAGGAGAAAGGTATGCAACTTTTTCTTGTGGCAGAATTATTGCAACTGCATGAGGCATTCTCAATGTGAGAGGGTGGAATAACACCATTGAGGCTGAAGCCTGTACTGCCATTGCTGCTGCAACTACTGCTTGTACACAGTGAGGCAAAGATTGCACCACTGGGTCTAACTGTGATGAATAGTAAGCTATGGGGCATTGCTTATCCCCATGTTGTTGCTTTAATACTGATGTCATGTACCATTGCTTACAATCTATGGTCTAAAAAAACGTTTGTGATAACTTGGAAGTCTTAAAACTAATGAAGAAGCTATTAACTGCTTCAACTTGCAGAAAGCCATTTCTGCTTTTGTTTTCCATTGTAAAATAATTTGGTACCCAGTTCCAACAAAAATTAGTTGTACCTAAGAAAAGACATCATTTCTTTTTTAGTTGTTGGTTTGGGTGCTTGCAAAATTGCTGTTTTTTCCCTTTTTTCTTTCCCCTTATTTAGTATTTTATTTTTATTGAATATCACATATCCCAGGTATTTAACCTGTGTTTTTTTTCCCAAAGTTGTAACTTACTTTTGTTTACTTTGTGTCCTTGTATTAATAAAAATTTTAACAATGCTACTGTATTTACCCTGCACTGCTGCTGGGTGCTGCTAGCAAGATGTTATTTACATAAAGTAAAATTTGACTACTTTCTGGTGGGGTAGACCCTGCCAGGTTGCTAGCCATTTTTTGTGCAAATATTATTGGGCTCTCACAATATCCCTGTGGTAGTCGAGTATATGTATACCTTTTACCCTGAAATGTAAATGCAAACCAATATTGACTATTAGGATGTATAGGTATTGAAAAGAAAGCATTGCTTATATCTACCACAGTAAAATACTTCTGTTGTGGCTTTAAATCATTTAACAAGGTATGTGGGTCTGGCACCGTGGGTGCTTTAGGTATTACTGCATTATTTACAGCTTATAAATCTTGTACCATCTGCCATTCCCGTTTGCTTTTTTAACAGGAAATAGGGTGTATCACATGGTGAATCAGGAGATTCTACCAGTACTCCTTTTGAGTAATGCTGCTTATTATAGGCTTAATTTTTACTTTTGCATTCTTTTCCAAAATGTATTGTTTTTTTGTGGTCTAAAAGCTGACTTTGGGGTAATTGTAACTGGTTCTGCTGCTTGAATAAGCCCTACATTTAACTTGCCTGTTGACCACAGAGTTGTTGGAATTTTACACAAGGCCTCCTCTTTTTCTTTTAATAAAATGCTAATCAGCTGTCCTTACTAGATTGCAAGTGTACAGCTGTATGTGTCTGTGTCAACCAATTCAGTTTTGTTTTTATATCCCTTGTCCTGACATTTTTAAATCAGTCTGTTTTTCCATTTTGTTACCTTTTTTCTAAGTCTGCCCATTTAACACTTTTGTTTTCTGTCAAGCTGCCATGTGGCAGTCTATTGGACTTATACAATCTCATGAACTCCTGAGGTAATGAACAGCTTACTACACTGTTTCCCTCAGTATCCCAGCATAAAGTTTGTAATATTAATTTGTCAGCAGGATTTTTACTTATATTTTTATTAGGTCCTGGTGTGCTACAGTAGTATGGAGTACAATGTAACAAGTGCTGCTGATCAGTGTCAAGGGAGGGTACCTTACTGATGGCTACGTTTATCAGTTCTTTGGTTACTGCCCTGGACCAATCATAACTAGGTCCTGGCTGTACCAATAATAGGCTTCACCCTCTGATCACACCACAAGAGCATTCATTTGTCTTTGTGCTTCCATACCCTGCATGGTAGGAACTACTGCTATGCCAAATATCTGCACAAGGTCTTTTCCCAGTAAGTTTACTGGATATTTTTGCAGAAACTACAATTTTACTTTTCTGAGTCATACCTGAAACAGGGTCAGTTATTGCTATATTATGGGAAAGTGGTTCCCTGTATAGCTGTCCATTTGCTGCTTTTACTAATATATAATCAGGTGATTTAGAATGTTTTGGTAACTTGGAGGGGTGTATCAAAGTCCGTGACGCTCCTGAGTCACACAGGAATTTGACCTTTCTTCCCTCCACCAGAAGTGTTACTTCTGGTTTTGTATTTGCTAGGTAGAGCTCCAGGCTCAACAATGCTAAATCTAAAATTTTATTTTCATTTTTATTCTCTACATCTATTTGTACTTCCTCTATTCCCTCTACTACATTCACATTTTCTTTTTGTTTATTAACCTTTCCTGATGATTTTTGGTTATTATCACTATCATATAGTCAGTCCACATCTCCTTTATCTTCTGTCATTGCTTTCTTATTTTGTTTATAGTCCCTAGCTAGATGCCCTTTTACCTGACTGTAATACAAATACTTCAGCTCCGTCTTCAGCAGTGAAGACTTGTGCCTTTTTTCTTTTTACTATTAAGGTGTCTTTCAGTACGCCTAGCATACTCAAGTAAGGCTTGCAGCCTGCTTGTTCAGTGATTTATCATATGCCTTGTAATAAAACTACTAACAGAGGCAATGCAACCTTTTAAAAATGTATATTTTTTTTTTAATTGCTGTTTTAAGCATTTTAATAATCTAGCATAATATCCATCTACTGTCTCATTTCCCTGTTGTATGCATTAATTAATGCAAGTCCAGTCTGCTCTAAGTTTTCATTTTTCAGAGATTCTGTCTGTTAGACCTTTCACTCTGTTGTTTAAAAATGTTTTAGAATTTTTTAAGCTTCTGTTTTTTTTCTTTTTACAATTTGCTTCCTCAATCCACCTATGTGCTTGAGGTATGCCTAGTTGGTGCTGTTTTTCTTTTGCCTGACGCCCTGCATCAGATTAAAGCTTGTTTAAGGAGTTTAACTAGTGAAAGTTTATCTAGTTTACTATCAAATTTATAGTTGTTAACACATTTTGCAAAATATCTCACATTATCTGCTTACTGCAATTGCATATGCTTTACATTATCCGTTAGGGGCGGATCTCGTGATCTCTTAGTGCACTGATTTCCCATGTCTTAAAAAGACTGTTACGTAACCCTTCTCTTGTACCACGTGGTATCTTATTTCCCCATATCCACAGTAGTGTCTAGAATGACTGTTTACTTTGCTTTGTTATTCCCTGATCTATGACTCAAGATACAATACTTTGACTCTCTCTCCCTGCTATCACAAACCTTAGCAATAGCACAGTGTAACCTGGTCCCTGATCTAAAACAAAGACAAAGAGGGAAATTCTTCTTACCTGAGCCTCCTGCTCTTACTGTTTTTCCTTGGGGCCCAGTCTTCCGCTTTTCAGCCACAGATCAGAAAGTGGACAGCCTCTTTACACACAACAATTCAGTCGGAGGTCTTTTCACTTTAAGAAGAACCATTTTTTTCGCAGCTTCTTCTCGCAGATTTATTAGCACTCATGCACTCTGTGACCTGCAGCTTACCAAGGGAATTCGCTCAAGGACCAAAATGTTAAATAAATTTGTTAGAGTCAGACTGTAAAATCATTGAGTTATTCAAAAACAATGTCAATCAATAACAAACAATAATGCAGGAGAACTCAAGTATCTAACGCTCTAATGTACATTAGGAGGCAAAACCATACACAAACTTGTACAGAATTTTGTCTAGTTTATTCACAGAGGACACCATTTTTATACATGTCATTATCAGTTTTGCCCACCTCACTGGCGTGGTCAGTGACAGGGTCTTTACATCATAGTAACTTATGGAAAAGTGCTGAGGTTGTGTTTTTCAAAAGTCTTTTTCCCATGAGAATGTTACAGCCTTGCAAGCACCTGGTCAGTCACGATGACCTCCTGAGGATGTAGCCAATTCAAGGCTCTTAGATTAGTTCGAATACAATAGATGTATGTCTTCTTTAATGCCTCTCTTTGTCTTTCTTGTTCACCAGCTGGGCACTATCTCTGATAGTGCGCACAAGGCTATTCTTCTGGTGGAAGCAGGCAGAAGATACACATGCGAACAGATTTATTATTTTCTAACTTTGCAAAATAATCTTTACTTGAAAGACATGAGCCAGGCTGTGCTTGCACGCTGCCAAGGCCAAATTTCTGATTACACTGCAGCTTGTGCTTCAAGCAATAATATGCAAGTTTATTTCTACTATTATTCTAGTAAGACAGAATTAAATGCATTACATAAACTTTGTTCTCTATTATGGATTTAAGTACATTTATTCCTAACTAAAGCACACATTTCTCTATATATTTGACCACACAACTTATATGTGTTTAAATGTTTGAATACACATTTTCCCAAGCAGCATACATTGTAAACATATTTTCTAAGCAGCATACATTGTAAATATATTTTCTAAGCAGCATGTATAGATTTTTCTAACAGTCAGCATTTAGCTTTCCGACAGTGCCCCTGTGGAATATGTTGCAAATGCTTTGTCTAGGTCAAGGTAGTGTGTGAAATGATACATCGGTTATCATAAATTACACAGTTTTGCAGATTAAGTTCATAAGGAAAATGGACCCTATAATTACCAGGGTCCATGGTGAGGCCACCTTGCATCACTACTGTAGTGCACCATAATCTGGGAACAAATCATGTGACAAAGCTTGGGTTAAACAATTTAAGAAGAGGCTTGCTGATGATTTTTGGTGCTATCTGTTAAAGATTTAGATATTTGTGAAGTTCCTTGATGAAGTATTTTGGTCTTTGATAGTGCTTTTAGAACTTGTTCCTTAGTGATAATCGGGGGTATAAGGGGATTTTGGGATATGTGGTGTCTGGAGAGATGTTCTGGGAGTGAAGTTTGTACTAAACATGTTTGCTAGTGTATTGTAAATGTGTTGTGGGTTAGAGTGGATGGTCCCATTTAGAATAAATTCTGAAGATTGTTTTGTATTGTTCCATAGTTTCTTAACACAGTAAAAGAAGGACTTGTAATTATACTTAGCTTTAGAAGCTAGGCTAAGTTCATAAGTTGCTTTCCTCATCCTAATAGTATTTTTCAGTTCCCTGGTAATATTTTTTACACTATCATTGATATATGAGGAGTTTTGTTGGATCTGTTGTTTATTTTATGCAATTTCTTTGAAAACAGCTTTATTGAACTTGCAGTTATCTAACTTGTATCCATGATCATTGTCAAGATCATATCACCATCTTATACTTATTGAGTTTACATATTCAGTTTTTTTAACGTTTCAAAGTACAGATATTTTCCAACCTGTAAACCTGTATTGTTATTGTCTTTTATGCACTATTTCCAGTTCTCTCCGTTCCTTTCTTCCTCATTGCTCCAGCCCCATTGTGAAGGCAATGATTTCATGCATTCCATTTATGAATATACAGCTCATTTTGTATTTCTTTTATAATACCTAGCACATCTTCCAAAGTTGGTCATTTCCATTTTCTGGTTTTCATTTTTCTTTTTTGCTGTTAACATAACTAAAGATAATATGGCCATCTTGTGTCCTGGCATTTTTGTTCCCCTTATCCAACTCGGCACCATAATCTCTTTAAGAACCTCTATTTGTTCACTTAGCAAATGTCCAAGAACATTTTGCAGTTTTTTAAAACTCAGTCAGCGCTGTATACTCTCAAGAAACACAGTTGCAGTTTCCATTCTCACTTCCCACAAAGTTCCAACATTTACACTGAATGTGAGGAGATATCCTGTGTAATATACTAGTGGTTTAGGCATATCTGTACAAGGCATGTCTGCGTAAAGTGTCCTGAACCTTCTTGATATAGTCAAATATTTCAAAGTCTTGGGTGCTGTTGTCATTGATCCTTTGTAATTTCTCCACCCAACCTTTTCTCCCAGTAGTGCTTGAATCCATCTGATTGACTTTTGTAATTATCATGTGTAATTCTGTGGGTCTGTATCATATGAGCGAATCACACAGATTGTGAATGCTCATAATATTGAACGTACTGAACCTCAAAGTGCTTTTTCTCAGATCACGGTACAGTGAAAAATGGGATATTTGTCCTCTCCTTATTGTAGTGTGATCTTGGAGTTGGAATGTATATTTAGCGGGGAGCGCAGCCCCCACAATAGGAAGTTTGAGGTCTGGTACATTCGATATTATGAGTGTTCGCAATTTGTGCGATTCACTCATATGATATAGACCCTAATTCTGTATGTCTTACTAGTTATCATTGATCTGTTGTATAATTTAAGGAGTTTGCAAAGTTTATGTTTGTGAACCACCAGACTGGATTGAATTTCCCAATGTATTTTGTTCTGGTTGGCCCTGCTAATTCTACATATTTGTCTGAGTTGGCGAAGAACTCCTTGTGAAGCTGACTGCTGTGTTACCATCTGAGCTGGTGCTGTCGTGGGTGAATTTTGTGATTTTGTCATGCAACTATATGTGGTTTGCCAGTCTAAAGTCCTTAAATACAGAGATGTTGGTTTTATGGGCTTTGGAAGCTGTGAAGGCAAATCTCACCAGTTTATTGTCTGATTTAAAAGGGGAAAGGATAGAGCAGGGGAATAGTAAATGCATAGGCTATAAGTTGTGATGATCAGAACTAGAATATTATGTCCTGTCATGGTTTTAGTAACTGTTGTAGGAAATTTGTATTAATTATATCTAATAACTTCTTTGCACAATCATGGATATGTTCTAGATGCAGGGGAGCCTCAAGATCAGGCAGTTTGTTGGTGAGACATCTGGCATTGAGAAGAGCCACTTTAATGTGGTTCATACTGAGATCTGATGAGTTTATAATGCTGGAATGCCCATTAACTGTACTCTGCCTAGAAAAGGTACTACAAGAACAGCAAAGGTTTTAGCTAGTATGGGGAGGCCTTTGAGTGAAAGGTGTAGGCCATTACTTACAAAAACAATTTAGATTATCAGTAATCTTATCCCATGGTGATACATCCTGGATCCCTGTAAAATGATACCACCTCTCCAGCCAGTTGTTGCAGCTAATTGTCATTTCTTATCAATTAGACATCGTTCTTGATGAGGGAAGGATTGCACTCAAAGTCTTGCCTGCATTTTGTCACATGCATGGAAAAGTTTTGACATGCTTTCTACATATTGCTCAACAGTCTGTGTCCAAGGTCAACTACTCATACGTGGACTGCCAATATGTTGTACTCATATTTCCCAAGGAAAAGATCTTTAGGGTCATTGTGTAACACTGGAAATCCTGGCAGCCAAAAGCTTACTAATTGTGCACTTTTATCAATAAAGACTCTATATTCTTAACAACTGAGTCACCAGTTACCAAGACAGGGATTCCATATTCTTACAGACTGAGTCATCAATCACCAAGACATGTTTTGTTAGTGGAGTCTTTAGGTGTATAAGCCTTGGAACAGTCTGACTGGTGGTGACAGTGCTGTAGGTTTTCTTGAAGCCAATGAGTTGGAAGAGATTTTAATGGCTTCAGTATATCGCATTTTAATGTGATTTTTGTTGCGATTGTGGTGGTGGTGAGGGTAAGAGTGTATGAGGATCACTGGGCCTGGTTATGCCTCCATGTTTGTTAAATGCTTGCACCTGTCACATACAGCCTTATTTGTGTTAAGTAAGCGGTTGTTATCAGTAAGCATAAGACAGTTGCTCCACTGCCTGAGGACACACAGTGTTATAAGGCTGGCAACAGGAGGGAAACAAGGTGGCTGAATTTGCATAATTTGCAGTGCTTCACATATTAGTTGGAGAAGTGTACAGGTAATGCAAATATGACAAAGTAACTTAATTTAATTTAAATTTTGGAGACATGCACAAGCCAAACTATGTGCAGTAATTAAGTAGGTTCTGAGCTAGTACAAAATGGAACAAAATATACTGATCCCATCTTGGCTGACAGGTTCAGTGCAAATCCCCCCCCCCACCCCCTACAGGGCCTATTACTATTCCAGGGGATTGTGTAACTCCAATTAGTACTGATACATTGGTTAATAAGGCTCTATCTAAAGCTAAAAACACTGCCTCCATGGGACCAGATGGTGTCCCGGGCTGTGTCATACGTGAGCTCCAAAATGAATTAACCCCACATCTGAATACCCTGTTCAGTCTCATCCTCTCGACAGGCTATGTGCCCATAGAATGGCACACAGCAATGGTGGTTCTGCTGCACAAGGGTGGGCCTACAACCGACCCTTGGAACTACCGACCAATAAGCCTGACCAGTCTGATCTGTAAGGCAATGGAGCGAATCATTATGGAACTCATAAATGGAGAGATTAATTGACCTTACACAGTTCGGCTTCGTCAAGGGCAGATCATGTCTCTTGAACCTGGTGGACTTCTTTGAGACAGTTACTCAGGCTATAGATAAGGGAAAGGAGGTACACACAGCTTACCTTGACCTTGCTAAAGCATTTGACACCATTCCCCATTTGGGTATTATTGATAAACTCACCAACCTGGGCATAAACCCTTACGTCACAAGATGGATCGCAAACTGGCTCTTAGACAGATCCCACAAAGTAAGAGTAGCGGGATCTATGTCTGAATCCAGACCAGTAATGAGCGGTGTGCCTCAGGGCTCTGTCTTGGGGCCCCTCCTGTTTGGCATATCCTTCTCAGAAGTACAGGCAAGCACTGATGGGCTGTGGCTGACCAAGTTTGTGGACGACTGCAAACTGGGTGCTATGATAGAGTCTCCGGCCAACATGGATATCCTCCAGAAGGGCCTTAACGAGACTGATGCATGGTGTCAAAGCCATGGTCTCAAGCTAAATGCTAAAAAATGCGTAGTAATCCCCTTTGGAAAAAACAGAGTACCTGCGAACTACCACATAGGAGGTAACCCCCTGAAATCTGAAGTAGTAATAAGGGATCTAGGGACCCAAGTAGATAGTCAGCTTTCCTTTGATAACCATGTTGCCAAGGTGGTTAGAAAATCCTTCTATGTGACCCATCTGATCACAAAAGGGTTTGCATCAAGATCTAAGGATGTAGTGGTGCCCCTCTACTCTTCCCTCATCAGACCCATTATTGAGTACAATGCACCAATTGGAATGTACCTGGCTAGGCATCTCCAGCAGCTGGAGAGACCACAGAGGTACCTCACTAAGAGGATTACTGGCCTCAAACAGTTGCCCTATGCAGCACGATTGAAAAAACTAAGGCTTTTCTCTGTTGCATACCGCCTTCTCAGAGGTGATCTCTGTCTAACATACAGAGCCATGTCCAACCCAGAACTGTTGAACATGCTCCATCTTAGCAAAACCAAATCCACTCGAGCTACACACTCTAGGGATATAAACCTCAGCACAACAATGAATAGAACATGCTGGAGGGATAGATTCCCTTCGCAAAGACTTCCCTTGCTATGGAACAAGGTCCCAATCTACATAAGACAGAGCCCCTCACTATCACTGTTCAGGAGGAACCTTGACGAGTGGATGGGTAACAGAAAGTTCACATCAGGGATCATACCAACAGCTCTACTAGATAGGGGCTAAGGGTACTAGCTGCTAGATCAAGGGCCATGGGAACTAACCAAAGGGGCGGTGAATACCGCACAACGTGGCTGGGCTAATATATGCCTTCGGACAGATAGCCCAGTATCTACCTATGAACCTACATATATATATATATATATATATATATATATATATATATATATATATATATATAGTTATATAGTTATATAGTGTATATATACAGACAGATATATTGATATAGATTCAAGGTTTTATAATAATCCAGTAAATGTTAAAAAAATAATACACGCATTACTGGAGAAGATCAAGAAAAAAGAAAATCAAACCTGGCCATTATGGAACTAACTTACACAGAGTACTTACTAAAAATTCCACCTTCCGTCTAAACCAGTCGTTTAGATATAAAATTCATTCATATTACAACAGAAATGTTAGAATGAAGTACTAACCACAACCAGCCTGTTGGGTAATGGCTTTGCCAGAAAAATGCATTCATCTCTTTCAGAATTAAGAAATAGTTAACTATGAAGCTCATAAATCTTGACATAACCCTTACAACATTATTAACACGTTAAAAAAATGATTCTTGTCTCTTTCCCTGTGTCTCTCACTCAAAAAACTCAAAAGTAGAAACTCCCCATGTAAACACTGCGTTTGAAAAACCTGGATAGTTGGGAAATTCATTTAGCCCATTGAAGTTACTGGGAAATACTACTCAAATTGTATAACCTTGTATTATAATTAACCTGGCCAACAAATGTATTACTGATATATTTAGAGACAATAACTATGCAAATGGGTATTTTTTAACTCAGGCACCCTGTTGCACACAGTAGCTTGTTCAGGTGTTCACAGTTTATTTATTCTACTGCCATAATATAAGATTCATTCATTCATTCACTCTGCCTTTCTTCTCATAATCATTTTTTCATGTTCAGGGTCATGAGGGAGCCATAGCCTGTCCTTGGAAGCAATGGGAAGGACGCAAAATGCTAGTCTTGGATGGAATACAGGTTAAAATCTGGATGCAGGCACACATTAAACATACCTGCAGGCAGTTTTAGATGATCACCAGTTCACCTAACAGCATGGATGGTGGCAAAAACTGGGGCACCAGATGAAAATCCTTGTGGTCAGAGTAAGACCATGTGGATAAGGCACATAAATTAACCTAGTAAGGAACTAAACCAGAGAACCAGGAGCTGTGAGGTAGCAGTGTTAACCTACTTCACTAGTGTGCTACCCTGCAATTAAAGATGTTTTTCAAAATAAATTAATATATACATGAAATCATAATATAACATTTAGCACAACTTATGCAATGCAGCCAAAAAACTGCCTGTTGTTACCATCCTGATGGTTTGCACCTCTATGCACTGGATGAAGTATGCCATGTCATTTTTCCATCCTCTTTTTTCCTAGTTGTTAATTACATAGTTTTTCTTTACTTATTTAGCCCTCTAGTACAGTGTTTCTCCAAACAAGTTACATTATTTCTGCTTTTCTTGAATTTTTTACACTGTCATGGTCACACCGGATACTAGTTTAATCGAATCTGCTGAATTCACAAAACTGATGCTGTACTTCTTTCCATTATGGTGATCAGACATAGACATTTTCATTTTCTTTATAAATTCACACAAAGTAGTGTTCCCTTTAATCTTGGGAAAATAAGCATTTCTTTCACCATCACATGAAATGTTAAATTATTTGATATACATAACAGAGGGGATTCCCTGCAACAGTTGCACAGTCTTCTTTATTAGCTGAGATTTTATCTTTCTTAAAAACAATTGCCCAGCACAATGTCTCAGTTAAATAGTGAGTTGCTGGTATTTTTCTGGAGAGTTCTTTTTGTGATAAAAAGTGCAGATCTGACTAAGATAATATCTGTTAGAACTGTGGATGCATGTAGTTAGCAGCTTGCTTGAACTACTGCCACTGTCTTTTCTGGTACTGGGTACAAGTATTGTTGCTTTTGCTTCAGCATGATTCCATGGCTGAATTGCTGATGTGTGTTGCAGCTGATTCTGTATTTAGAATTTTGCCAGGACCTATTTTTTACCATGCAGATATATCTTCTGACAGTGCTTGGACTGTTAGCCAGAGATTTGAGTTACGCTGTGGGTATATTTTTGGCATGGTCATCGAGTGATTTGGTGGGAATTTTAGTGTGGTCTTCTGTTTAAATGGTGACTTAATTTTGGCTTGTCCACCATCTGATGTTATTGATAAATTGATAGCTTAGGCTAGACTGTGTATGGTATTGTGACCTTTGGCCCTCTGTTTACTTGCTGGCATAGTTTTTGCTATGCACTTTGGTTGTTACTGTAGCTGATGTGTTGGCATGACCTTCACCTGATATTGTGAATGAACTGATAGTGTGGACTTTGGTTAGTGCTTTATTTAGGTTAGTGTTATGAGCTTTGGTTACTCCTTTGTTTAAAATGGAATCATGGTAGTCCACTACTGCTATATCTGAAATTATCTCAAAAAGCATTTACGTGCCTTCAAAAAGTACTACGGGATTGGATTGATAGTACTGCATTTGAATTGGTAGCATCACATTTGGCATTTGAATTGGTAGCATCACATTTGGCTGCTGATGAAACTGGATTTTGCTGTTTGTGGCTTGTTGGCATATCTTTCATTTGGTGTTATGGTTCAGTTTGTACTGTACACATTTTACAGCATAATTAGTACTTCACCAACAGCTTATCTCAATTGAATTTATATTACTATTGTTTTACAGATTCTGACATAATTAATTTTCCATAACTTTTACCTACATCTCATAAATTAAGTGCAAACCTGGTTTAAACACTTGCTTTCTTTCACACGTTTCTGTTGGTCGCTAATCTGATGAAAATGTTTGAGGCTTTACTTGAACATATCTTAACCCAGCATAGTATGTGTACCAGGTCACATTCATTCAAACAAATTCTGTTTTGTCAGTTGAAGTACATTATCTTATGCTGTTAGACTAGACTAACCCACACATTAAATCAATAATTAACCATGCCCCTATGAGGCAAAAGTGCAGAGTTAAGTATCTAAATGATCTGTATCTTTTGTTGTGCACTTCCTAGTCTGGAAGTGGTACTTTACATCATATAACCAGCATTTTCATTAACAGTTATATGCCTTGATAGTATAGAAAAGCTGCGAGGTATACACTGTCCATACAATCTTTGAAGCTTTGTTCATAATGGTTTGAAAGTGTCATTAAATAAAAGATTAGCAAAAGAGCTCCTAAATGTCTATGTTATGCTGGGGGTTCGGAATCCTGCAGTGATGACATGTAAATTTACCCTTGAGTTACAGGAAGTTATGATAGAAGAGCAGATTTTACTGGAAACCTTGCCTTTCTGACAGCAAGCTCCTCCCTTTTTCTTCTGTAGTTCAAAGAGTTTCAATTTATTATGAAGTTACACAATAGGCATGTGTACAGTCACCCAGCAATTCTCAGAAATTAAAGTGTTTTAGCATGTTTTACTTCCTAAGGCAATGGTCAGGCATTGATCAATTCTGTCATCATGAATTTTGTTACAGAACTTTCCCTAAATGCAACATGTTCCTTTCTTATTCTGACTACTTTCCAAACTAAATTTCATGGTAAGTATGGATTTGAAATGCATTGCATACGTTCAGAGGTGGTGTTTACTTATCCAAATCTGGCTTTACTCTGTCTTGATTTACTGAAGTATCTCTTAAAATAACAGTATTAAAACTTTCTCAGAAAAGGTATGCTAGATTCCACATTTGTTCATTACTGCTTGTAGCTGTTCCCCTTATTTGTCAGGCGAGAACTGGAGAATTTCTACTTTGTAGAATATTAGGGCAGTGGTCATAAACTACATTATAAAAGCCACTGGCTAGAAGCACTGGATTTTTGTAAGCAGGGATCTAGGATTTATTGGCATAGAAGGTGTTATTATTAATTTATTGATTTGCATTTGTAACCATGGTGATCACATTAAGTCAAAGATGTAGAATTGAATATACCAAGTGCAAATTGAGGTAGTAAACAAGTTAAGAAAATGTGCCAGTGCTGGACTACTCAAGGCTATTTCAAGGTGTGAGGAGGAGACAGGCAATGGGGCTGCATAGTAGAGTGAGGCTAGCTATTAGGGCAAAAATATGGGGATGGGGAGGTGCAAAAAGCTCAGTCGAAGGAGGCCAGCAAAAAGGTAACAAATATGGTGAAAGCAGCAAAGAATAAAGCTGAAAGGGAGTTAGAAGACATGACAAAGAATGGAAACAATGGCATTTTAGATGCATAGCAGAAGGCAGGAAGTATGTGTGTGTGTGTGTGTGGGGGGGGGGGGGGCAGAAATGGCCAGGTACAGCAAAGATGACAGGAAGATCACAGAAAACGGAATATCTGTCGATATGGTGAAAATCTCTGAGAGTGCAATTTCTGCATATCAGTGTCATTGAAAAACACTTTCAGCAATTTTGAGGTTGCCCTTTTCAACACTGTTGTGTGACCGTGGAGATATTTATGTGTGTGTGTGTGTGTGTGTGTGTGTGTGTGTGTGTGTGTGTGTGTGTGTGTGTGTGTGTGTGTGTGTGTGTGTGCGTATTGCTGATGAACTTTGGCAGAAAATAGGTTAAGCTATTTCATTAGTGATCGCTATCATCTAGAAAAATATTATTATTATATGATCCCAAATGTAAACAAACACGTTACATTTATGATCTCATAAAGAACTACAAACATTAATTTAATGTGGGGCTCCATCCCCACACCTCTTGAAATTAAATATATTAACTCCGCACTCGCACAATCAAGTGGATAGAAGGTTACTCCTGAAAGTATATTAAAGTTGATCTGTTGCATTTAGACTGCAATATCATTCAACTAATGTAGCCATTAATGAAAATTACTCAGAGTAGCCATGACCAAACTCAAGGCACCCATATATATATATATATATATATATATATATATATATATATTGCTGTACATTTGAGTGAATTTTCAAAATATCAAATGGTACAGATTGAGGTAAGGCAGGAGGCATTTGGCCGCTATTGTGCGATCAGAGTTGGGATATGTAATTAGCAGGGAATGTATGGGGTGCAGTGGTGTTTGCCCTGCCACGTAAAAGTTTCTTTTTGTTGCTATTGTGGTTATTTGACTTAGTCTTTTGCAGATCTACCTTTTTTGTTCAAACATTTCGATGTTTGATATTTCTTTAGATAATTATATATGTGTGTGGGTGAGTGAGTGTGTATGTATGTGTGTGTGTGTGTGTATGTATGTATGTATGTGTGTGTGTGTGTGTGTGTGTGTGTGTGTATATATATATATATATATATATATATATATATATATATATATATATATATATATATATATACACACACACACACACACACACACACACACACACACACACAGACACACAAGTCATGTTGAAGGGTCTCTCCCATATGGGGATGGCTTGCCTCCCTGCACATTTCTTTATTGCTGAAAGAGGTTTTCATATATATTTATTCACGTTAACAATAGGAACAGAAGTTTGCTGTTGGCAAATTGAAATTAAATTAAAAAAAAGCAGCAGTGATGAAAGAGTATTTGTTTCAGTCTTCAGGAAGTAAAGCTAGAAGAGGTTACCAAACTAGGAGAGAAGCAGGGCACAATATGGAGAATGGCAGACAGACACCAGAATAGAGACGGAGAAGGATCAGAGGGGGACTGTTTGCTCTAAGGCAGGGTAAACCACAAGGTCTAGATGGTCTTCTTCCCAGAGTCCTTTGAAATCTGGTCATTATATGGGCATCCCCGTAATGGAGATTTTAGTAGATCAGTAGTTAGGGCAGCAGTACCAGAGGACTGGAAGACAGCAGTTGTGATACCCTGTATTGGGGTGGGGGGAGGGGTGATTGAGCTAAGAAGGTCTAACTTGTTTGCGGGAAAGTTAATGAGAACATTATGAGGGGAAGGCTGGTAGCATTTGTAAAGAACGACAATCCCCCAGATGGCAACCAGCTTGGTATCCTTGCCAGTAGGAGCTCATCCAATAATAAGTTTTATTACTTTGTTAAAGGAGAACCTAGCAATGGAGTAAATTGGTAAATGGAGTTAGGCAAATCATCAATAAGGCTTTTGACTCATGTCCCACACATGAAGCTAATCACTGCTGAGATTGGAGGTTCAAATTCAGACTGAGGAACTGGATAGCTCCATGGTTGAGTGGTAGTGCACAGAGGGTTGTGGTGAGAGTGGCTGTGTCAACAGTTAAGGACATGATTAGTGGAGTACCACAACAGTCTGTCCTTGGTTTAGCACTCTTTACTATGTTTGCCCCAGATATATCTGAGGGGAACAGAGAACAAAACCTACCAGTTTGCTGTTGACACAACAGTAAGTGAATAAGTGGAGGATGGGGAAAGCTATGACAAATGACTTGGAAAGGTAAAATACATATGTGGAAAGATTGCCATCGAGGTTTATTGTAAACAAATGTGCAGTACTGCCTTTTGGCCACAGAACCCGTGTTGTGAAGTGTCATCTAGGTGGAGTGGATCTGATGGTAGCAGAACTGGAAAATAATCTGGGGGTATTGATCACAGCTGGATTGGGACACTAGGAGTAAAATGAGAGGACAGTGGAAGAAAACAAAATGCTAGGGTGTATCCTCAATGAGACTTGATTCCAGAAGCAAAGAAGTAATGCTTCCACCACACAAGGCCTTTGTCAGACCACACTGTGAGTACTATACAGTAAACTCTCAGTTAACCACCACCCATGGGGATTGGTAGATGCTGGATAACTGTAGTTTCTGGCATCTACCAATCCTCATGGGTGCCAGTTAACTGAGAGTTAACTGGCACCCATGGAGATTGGTAGATGCCAGATAACTGTAGTTTCTGGTTGCTTGAGAGTTACTATTAAAACAGGCCTGACTAATTCTGTACCCTGTACTATTTTTTGCTTTGACTTGTTCTTAGGTTTGGGAGAGAGAGAACTGATTCCTATCTTCATTTTTAAAACTCAGAAACTCTGAAAATGTAAGGTTTGTTTCTGCGAGGGGAAACAGGAAGTGCAAGACATAAAAATTGTACTGTATTTCTTCAATGTGTTTTTGGTGGTTGCTTGAGAATGCTGGTTGCTTGAGTTCCGGTTAACTGAGAGTTTACGGTATAAAGTTCTGGAGACCATATAAGGAAAATAGCATTAGGCTGATGGATCGGATTCTGGAGAAAGCTATCAGAAAGATCCCTGTGATGGAGGGGAAGGAATATTAACTGAAAAAATATGGAATATGGTATCAGCGCATAGTAGTGCACAAAATCATGTTAATGAGATGAGATGGAGGTCATTCTGAATATTTTTAACAGTAATAGAAAGGGGGCAGGAAATGGGACACACAATATATTGATAGAACTAACAACTCCCTGGATCTCTAAAAGTATTTTTTCACAGACAGGATTATGGACATATGGAATTTAGTGCCATAATGGGTGTTGAAGAAGAAATCCACAGAGACAATCAAGAGGGCACGGGCAGATGGAAAAAGCATAAGTGAGAGATTAAGAATGGAATTAGGGTAGAATGTTAAGAAACGTAACAGGGCAGACCAAACAGACTTATTGTCTCCCTCTGCCACAAAGCAAATTTAATAAGGATGTGTACAGTAATGTAAAGACCATTTTGCTGGCTAAATCTCAGGTGGCATCAGTGCTATTACTGTACATATTTACGGCAGTAAATATAAGCAACGACATTACTGAAAGTGAGGTATGCAATAAGTAATAAGATAACATGATTTATTTATGCATTTACTTTATTATTTATTTATTGAGTTTAACTGGAGTAGCAGACTGATCCATTAAGCACCAATTTCAAGCACAGTTT
The DNA here is from genome assembly GCF_019279795.1 of Protopterus annectens. Classification (NCBI taxonomy): domain Eukaryota; kingdom Metazoa; phylum Chordata; order Ceratodontiformes; family Protopteridae; genus Protopterus; species Protopterus annectens. The sequence continues at coordinate 1,187,804,902 of NC_056741.1, forward strand.
CAAAATACAAAATCTTTACAACATGAATAGAATCAAGAAATCATCACTAAACAATATACAGTGTATACTATTACACAGTTAGAGTGTATATGTTTACACTGAAGGTAATTTTAGTCAGTCGCAGTACATAACACTGTTAACGCAGAGTTTTAAACAATCAAATGAGTATTTCAAGGATGAAGTACAGTAAAGTGAAGACATTATCCTGGGATACATAATGAGAGGAAACAGTGCACTGCTGTGTACGTACATTATGTGTCTGAGGTAACATTTTTATTCATCACCAGAAGCTTAAGTTCAGAATGTAGTAGGAGAATTAGTAGGAAGCTATTGTTGGCAAGTTTAGTAGGCTGTTTGAAGTAAGAGCAATAGGAGGACAGTCAGCACAAAAAGTACAGAATGAAAAGGTTTAACTACATTTATAAGTCTTGCAGTAGAAGAATCCTAGTACTGAACCAAAAATGAATTATAAGACTATATGCACACATTTTGTAAGTTGTAAGAAGCTATACAGTATCCAGTAACATTCTCTGGTCGTTCTGCAACACCTAAAATAAATACAAAGAAATTGAATTAGTATAATTACTTCTAGCAGCTAATTAGCTAGTTAATATGAACAACTTTATTACATCCACTGTGACAGCTGAGATAACACAGGTCTCAAGTTTGAAGAGAAAGTAAGTATACAAGGATAAAAGAGGATGAATTGGTAGGAATTAGCAGAATGAGTTTGTGTTTAAAGTGGAGTAAGCGGCTCATAAGCTTAGTTTTCCAAGTGACTCCAAAGCAGCATTTGCTTATGAAGATGTAAAATGTTTAGGGTTTAGTTTTACAGTAGCTAAGATGGAAGGGTTTTTAATTAAAAAAAAAGTATGTATTATTTATTTATTTATTGACATTTGTTGACTGGGAAAGTCCAGTGGGCCGGAAACCCATTTTCAGTGGAGGCCCGGGGAGAAAAGCTCCACAGGTAATCAAATACTGTACAGAACAAATACAAAGTGGAAGAGATATACAGTACATACATTAGCATAGGGTGGGGAGTAATGGTACATAGTTAATACATAATTATCAGACTGTATGGATACATAATAACATACTTTAAATCAAAAGAAACTAATCATAATCATTAGTAAATTGCACATATCGTAGGTAGGAGAAAATCGTATAGAGGAGGAAGAAGATAATATAACAGAGGGTTAAAGAGTTGGATCTGAGTAGTTAAGTGTGTGAAGTTAAGGAGGCTTACACTGTATTTCACAAGTACAGCTGGGTTTACTTAAATAGTGTTTTTTCTTGCACAGCTTTAAAGGCTATTAGGGAGTCAAGTTGAATAATGTATGAGGGGAGGCTATTCCATAGTTTGGCAATGTTGTAGGCATTGTCCTTCTCTTTTGTTGGGTTTATCCACATTTAAAAGTGTCCTTTCTGAAGACCGGAGTCTTTATTTGGGGTGTATGTGTGTAAGATAGACTGGAGTGCAGGACAGCTATCAGGTTTGAAAATTAACTTATGAGCAAGTGTTAACTGAGTATAATAGAAATAGTGGTGAATTTGAAGCCAGGACAGGTTTGAGATAGCTTTGCATTGGTATAAGTGGTTGGTCACGTTAGTGGCAAATTTTGCTATCTTGTAGTAGCAAGATTGCAGCTTATTACTGAGGGTATGGAGGTTGGTGAAAATCGGGCTTTCATACAAGCGGGATGGGATAAGCAAAGTATTTGCTAGTTTTAGCTTAGTTTGTTTATCTAGGTAGAGTTTATGTTAGTATAATTTTCCAAATATGAAATGTGTTTTCTTTACTGTATTGAGAATGTGTTGCTCAAAAGAGAGTTTGTTTTCGATAGTGATTCCTAAAAGTTTTGCATTGTTATGCGAAAAAATCTTGAATTCGGCAGCTGAAAGCTTTGATGAAAATAGTAACAATTTAGTTTTTCTGGGGTTCAGTATTAATTAAGCATCATTTAGCCAGGTTTCCATGGATGTGAATGCATCTTGGATGATCTTCTGGAGGTTAACAAAATTGTTGGAGGATGAGATGATAGTTGAATCATCTGAATATTGAATTAATATACTTTGTTGGGAGGCTTTATTAAGATCATTAATGAATATATTAAAGAGTATTGGTCCTAAAATAAATCCTTGTGGGACTCCTGAGTTATTTGCCAGATACTCTGATTGTTGGTGTTGCCATCTAACCGATTGTTGTCTATCATTTAGGTAGGAAGAATACCAGATTAATGCGCTTAGAGAGCATCCAAGTTTTTCTAAATATTGTAATAACTTAGGGTGTGATACTGTGTTGAAAGCCTTTGATAGGTCTAACAGGAGTACTGAAGTTGAAAGGCCAGCATCAAGAGCTTTATTCACAGTATCAGTGAAGGAGAGCAAAGCTGTGGTTATGCAGTGTCCAGGACGGAATCCATGTTGAGTGGGATCAAGGAGCTTGTTAATGAGTTGATTTAGTAGTTGGGATTGTATGCATTTTTGATAGCGGGAGAGAATGGAGATTGGCTGGTAATTTGAGAGATTGTGTGCATTACCACCTTTGTGTAGTGGAGTTACAATAGACTTTTTCCAGTTGGGGGACATAAGATTCAGAGAATGAATGATTAATAAGAATCCTTACAGGGTAAGCTATAGCTTTGGCAACAAGTTGTAAGTATTCACGTGGTACGTTATCAGTGGAGAGTGAGCAGGGCTTTAGTTTGGCTAGCAATTTTAGAATTAGGGATGTAGGTATTGGTTGTAGCAAGAAAGGAGGACTGTGTAGGTTATTGTTAGAGGTAGATATGGGATATATTTCTGTGGTATTTTTGGAGTTAGGGTTGCTTTTTGTAGATGAATCCTTGACTAGTTTTTGAATCATGTCAATGAAATGGGTGTTAAATAGTTGTACTATCTGGTGAGGGTCTTTGTCGGGAGAAGGTGATGGATTTTGAATATTACCAGGATTAAGTAGGGAGGATACAGATTTCCAGAATTTTTTTTGATTATTACTTTGACAGGATAGTTGTGAGGAGAAATAGGTTTTCTTTTCAGTTACGATAAAGGGCACAGATACATTGAAGATTTGTAAGAGTAAGGCACAGTATGAATTCAAAAGTTACTGTATTTAAGTTGTTTACCAGGCAGATTATATTTTATTTTTTTTTTTAATTGGTTAACTGGGATAGAGCACTCTTCCCACTGGACCAAAATGCAATGTATACATATATTATATACGTTGTTGCCTCACAGCAAGAGGTTCTCCCATTCGATTCTCAGCTGGAGTGCGGGGAGTGCCTTCTGTGTGGAGTCTGCATGTCCTCCCCACGGTTAGGTGGGCATTCGAAAGACATACGTAAATGGGCATGCCTTCGTTGAAGGTTGGACGTTGAGCTGGCACCTCGGCGTTCATGAAAATCTACTGCCAATCATTAGCGGACCGGAGTTCCGCTGTGGCGACCCCTAACTAGGAAAAGCCGAAAGACAAACAACAACAACAACATATATTATATACAAAGTGAATATCCGAGCTGTCTTGAGGGTATGAAGGCAATAGATACATAACATTATATATATATATATATATATATATATATATATATATACATATATAAATATATACATATATATATATATATATATATATACAGTGATTGGCAAAACAAGAAGAGAGAGAGAGAGAGAGAGCAGTTGCATATCTATCTATCTATCTATCTATCTATCTATCTATCTATCTACTCCAGAGACCATGCATGCAGCAGCTTACAGTATCAGCTCTGTTTGAATGGGTGTAGCCAAGCCATTACAGAACTGCGAAAGCAGCATACCGGTGTTTACAGATGGATGTATAAATAAGAAAGAAGCAAGCCAGTCTGCACAGCATGGTGTGATTGTCAACTTACTCTTGCATGAGGACTGAGAGTACATCAGCTCCACTCAGGAGAACAGAAAAGAAATTAGCAAGGGTTTCAGACAAAGTTCTGAAGATTTCACCCAAAATCACATCAGCCAGCTCTACTGATACAGTGCAAGAGTAAATTAATAATGAGAATATCATTTAACTTTTACAGTGTGGAATATCTCTTTCAGTGCTATATGATATTGTAGTTATCTTGTTTTAATGACATTATGTGTGTATGATTCTTTATATCTGTGTTAATATTTGTATTAGTCTGTGTAGTTACAGTATACTGTAGTATGTTGCCAGCTTTCACCTATTTATATATATTTTCTCTTCTTTTATTTGTGGAGCTTTTCTCCTGGGGCCTCTGCTAAAAACAGATAAAATTATCCAGTTGGACTTTCCCAGCAAACAAATGTCAGTAAATAAATAAATAAATAAATACATCTCTTCCATTGTTAAATCCTGCATTCAAACAATTACGTTACAAACATCAAAACTATGCAAAAAAAAAAAAAAAAGCTGTAGCTCAAGTAAAAATATCTTTTCACCTTTGGCACACACAAACCTACTATACCAAGAATGTCTTCTGTGTGTTTTCTATCATTTACGAAATTGCAAGTTTTTTTTTCAGTGAACCATCCAGATTATACTTCTTAAAATGTGACAGATCCTGTGCTCTATTTTTAAGTATTTCTACATTCCATACAGATTTCCTTTTATCTTTCAATTATTTTGTATACTCCATTCTGATTATGTAATATCTTACCCTATAGCAAGCTCATTCTGCCTTCCCCCCTTCAACTTTCTTCACTTGAAAGCAAAATACTTCTTTTAATTACCATGTTCCACTTATTCAAAGAACATGCACGTTTAGGTAGGGAACGAATACAAATTCCTGGTTTGGGGTAAAAAAAAAAGTTTTATTTTAATAAAAACAAAATCAAACATAGGTTAATCACTTTCATCCTCTTCTTGATTAGGACTTAATCAGAACCAAAATGAGCAAGTCAAAACCACTTCCATAAATATCAAGAGTAAATATCATGATCTTAAAAGAAATCAAAACTTCTTAAAGTGAACCTGTTAAAATTCTATATATTCTCAAACATGAAATACTGTAAAATTAACTAATGAACTAGGAAACATTCAAAAAAAATAACGGTTAAAAAAACCTCAGTGTCAATTTTTTAAAAAGTCAATACAAACCACTTATTGAAACATATCACAAAAATAAAAGATATTGCGTAAAACAATATTATTTAATAAATCCACTTAAAGTTTTGCTGCCCTCCTCTTTAAAACAGAATGAATTTATATGTGTTCATTCAGTCTTGGAGGTGTAGAAGCATTCAGTTTCAATTGCCATGTAAATTTTCTGTATTCTGTGCTGGTCTTCCAGTGTCTTTCTCTCTCATTGGTACCTGTATTTCAGTGATACAGTTTTGAGAAACCAGCACATTTCCAAAGCTGTTTATATAAAGCATTTTTAACATTCTTCTTAGAGATGCTGTAATAATACTCATAAATTCTTTTTTGAACAGGTCTTTCTGTTTTGCTTGGTTGAAAAGCACTGCAGATGGAACTGTTGACTATGTAAATCCCTCCAGCAGTGGAACAACTACCTTTCATAAGGTATACTCCATCTGAACAACAATTGCCCAATATTATAAATTCCTTGCCTAAAACATACAACATTGATGGCAGAACTACATATTTATCTAAGTACCTTTGGTGTTACATGCTCACCATTTTTGTATTTATTTTCTATAATACCTTTCACGTTCCTGTCCATTTTAAAAGCAAAATTAGTTTTACTGCCCACCAATTGAAGAATGTTCCCATTGCTTATAAAAATATTCCATATTTTAATAATATTCTTAATTTTATTGTAATCACTACTGCTTTTTAAAATCATTGCACTCATAAAACTCCTGTTCTCTTGCCTATATGCAGAGACTGTAATGTTGCTGAGATTCTCCCTAGAGGTAACCTAAGAACCCAGCAATGATGTGTGCCTTTTCCCCACTCTGCTTCCACCTCTGATATTATCTTGTTAACAAGGACTCTGGGGTAACCTTTGTTTAGGAACATTGTAAATAACTTATCCTGCACCTTAGTAAACAAATCATAAGATGAACATATTCTGACCAATGTCACATGCTGACACTTCTTTTTAGCATCCAAGGTTGACAACTTGAGTAGTATAAATAGGTAATAGAAAAGGTTGGCTTCTGGTAAATCATAGAATTGTGATGAGCACCATTTTGTAAAGATTGTGACTTTAGTTACTCTATCCACAGTTTGCAGGTGAACTTGAGAAAGGAGATACAGTTCTCAATATGTTCAGTAATATTTCTGCCTCAGAAATTTTCCAATGAATGAAAACATTATATAAATAATGAAAACAGGAGTTCCAACAATTTATATAGGTAGAACTTAAGAGATATCTTTTTCCCAGGTAGACATAATGAGATTTGCATATATCGGGGCACAGTCTGCTCCCATTGCTACCCCTCTCACTTGTCTGCAGTATTCACTTTCAAAATAGTTGAAATTGTTAAATATAACAAATTTTCAGATTTTTTTTCTTTTTGGTGGGGTAGCACTGTCACATGTTCTTTGTTTGTGGTACTATACCCCAGTTTTCTTTAACATTATAAAAAACATGTGGTTAGATGGCCATACCAAGCCATGTCTATAAACCTGTTAAAAATGTGTTCTTCATTTCATCTTCATCATTAGTGATTCAGTAGAAAATATCTGAATAAAATGTGTTATTGTCACTGGGGCATTTGCCTTTACAGTTGTAGATGGACTTTTGTTTCATTACAAAAGGAAATTTCACGTATGTTCAACATTCCCACTGCTACAGTAGCCTTTAGGCTATATGGGTAGTGTTTTGCCCAAGACAAAAAAAAAAAACAGCTTCCAAAAGCTCTAACTCTCTCACGTGTCACTGGACTACTGATTTGTCTGCCACATGGAGTAGAAAATCAGCAGTCAGAATAGAAAATCTTCATTGCTTTCTTTGCTTCCTTACCATTTCATGAGGAAGCAGCACAGAGGCTTCACAAAAGCAGCATCCTGCTTTCTGAAAAATATGTCCCCTTTGGGGGAACTCTTCCACATGGAAAATATTTATTTTTATATATAGTATTTCCTACTTGTGTGTGCGAGTGTGTGTGTGTGTGTGTGTGTATATATATATATATATATATATATATATATATATATATATATATATATATATATATGTATACATAGAGAGAGAAAGTGAGAGAGAGATATGTATGTGCCTGTGTGTGTGTGTGTATGTGTGTGTGTGTGTGTGTGTGTGTGTGTGTGTGTGTGTGTGTGTGTATATACATATATATATATATATATATATATATATAGATGGAGAGAGAGAAAGTGAGAGAGAGATATGTATGTGCCTGTGTGTGTGTGTGTATGTGTGTGTGTGTGTGTGTGTGTGTGTGTGTGTGTGTGTGTGTGTGTGTGTATATACATATATATATATATATATATATATATAGATGGAGAGAGAGAGAAAGTGAGAGAGAGATATGTATGTGCTTGTGTGTGTGTGTGTGTGTCTGTGTGTGTGTGTGTGAGTGTGTGTAGTTGGCCCTTTATGAAACCTGATATTTTCTAACTACCATGTTTCCTGTCTGAGACCACTACTTTTAGCTTGAGCTGTTGCAAGGACTTATTTGATGCAGAACTTTATTGCTTATGCAAACCTTTTCATCTTAGCCGGCCTTAGGCATAGGCCAACTAGGTGGCCACCTAGGGCGCCACTCCAGCAAGGGCACTTCTGCAGTAATCTGGATAGTGTGGGTAGACCAGGTTGGGGACAGCTGGTAGTGTTGGGGGGAGCTGTGAGGACCTTTTGCCTAGGGCACCAGTTGACCAAAGGCCGTTATTCATTTTTATAAAAGTTTAATCATTGAACAGTATTTCATTTGAGTAAGGAGTGCTTGTTTTCATACAGTGACAACTTATCTGCCCTTTATGTTGTCAGACTTACTGTCACTTCTAAGGAATTTTTGGCATGATTTTAGTGCACTCTTTGTACATTTACAGGGTGTATCATTGTATTAATGCTGTGACAACTTACATTCATTCATTCTCTCAGACTAAGTTTACTGCTAAAGGTTTTCTGATGGGATTTTAGTGTACTGCTTGTGTATTACTACATTTTGGGGACTGTGTCTCTAGGAATATATGATCAGCTTGGATTCTTAAACCTTTTAGGCAGATCACTTTAGAGGATATACAACATGTACTAAAGAAGGCCTGTTACTAGAAACTATCTTGACATGCGGAAACATTTTTTAGGTAGTATCTAACAAACAATCTATGCCCTATCTGAGATTGCACTATTGGTGTACAACTATTTGTGCGACTTACTACCCTCTGGGCTTCATACTGCTTTTGTCAAAGTACATCTACAGCCACTTCAGTATGTCTTCCTATGTATCCTTCTCTTTTTTTCTGTGTTTTCTCAGTAAAACTGTTCCTTATTTTACTGTTTCACCTGAGATCAGCTTGCAAACAAGTTGCCTTTTCCTGGAATGTTAACTGCACTTCAGGCAGATTTGAGGTCCATTATATGGAATTTTTTTTTTTTTTTTTGCTCTGACATCTTCGAGACCTGACTTGCAAGATCTCTTGGTAGGTTAACCCTTTTGATCTGTTTTTGGGATACATTATCAGTATTCACAACCAAGGCTGTAGCAGGGTGTCTTTGAATCTGATCATCAGTCTCTCAGTGTTCTAGCCTAACCCTCAGAACCATGGAGAAAGGATTACTCATACTCTGAACATGCACAGTCATATCCTGTACTATCTTGCCAGAACCAAATCCTTGAGGAAAGCCAACCAGATATTTATTTCTTATGTTGGATGTAAGAAAGGACAACCCATGTCAAACAGACTTTTTCTAGTTGGTTGTCATCTATTGCTTTTTGTTATAATCACCATGATAAATCACTTCTAGGCAGTATTAATGCAAGCTCTCTGAGGGCCTTCTCTTCTTTGAAGGCATATTAGAAAGGAATGAACTCTAGAAGCTTTCTAGGGAGAAATACATGGTCCTCTATACAAACCTCTACAAAGCATTGCATATAGGATTCTTTTGCCTAGATTCTGGACTGGCTTTGCCAGAAGCTAGTTTTAGGGGCTCCTGGATCAACATCCTAACTCCTCCCAGGTTGGATAGGTTATGGTAATTAACTCATGTAGCCTAAATGCTGTATGACTTTGGTAATCAACCCATATAGCCTAAAGACCACTGCAGCAGTGAGAATGATTAACATAGTAGAGTTGTTTAAGTTGTACTTAGCCGTAACAGAGCCATAACAGTGTTTGAATACTTCACTGCTGCAGTTAGCTACACCCATCCACATTCCCCCTAGAAGTAGATAGAGCTATGGTTTGGATATGGCTTGGTGGTTATTTCTTGTTTGTTTAGTTCAGGATGAGTACACTGCTTCTTAACTTTTAAGCAAAAAAGCCCTGAAGGCTTTCCATTGTCACTGCTGATTTTCCCTCATCAAAGCTCACCAATCAGCAGTAAGAGTGGAAGTAGAGTGAGCCAGAGGTTTTGAAAGTTGACCGGTTGTTGTGTTTTGAGCAAGATACAAACAATATATCCTAAAGGCTACTGCAGCAGGGAGAAATTTGAACAGCTGCTGTTATGGGTAAGTTACACAACTATAATTTCTTGCACAAAAGGTACATGACTATACTTCCTTGCACAAGGGCATTTGGGTACTCTGAAAATTAGAAGGCTGGCCAGAAACTTAGTGTTTATGTCAGAGATTAATTGTTGCATTGCCAGTATGACATCAGGCTGCATAACATGCCTTACATAACAAACATCTGAAGAAACTTCTGATTACTGATTTACTGCATCAACTCTGAGAGAAACTCAAAATATATTTTTTTTAAGTTCAGAATAAAATATTAGTTATTATTGATATGTTGTAACTTATTAATTAACCATAAATAGCAATTTTGGATACTTCCAAAATCACAGGGATGGTCATATATGTGATGCCAATCTTTGATAGGCATGGAAAGCGTAATATTAGTAATTGTTTCTGACAATTTCCTTCAGTATGCAAGCAAAGAATTTGCCCAGTTTGCAAAGCAGTATAGGTTGAAAATAACATGTCACTGTTAGCCCATATTTCCCTCAAGCTAAAGGAAAAGCAGAAAAAAAGAGTAGGCATTGTAAAAAACCTCCTAAAAGACAGTGGAGAAGCTGAGTCTGTATTTAGTACTTCTGGCCTACAGGGGCAATTGACTATATGAAAGTCTCCAGCAGAGATCCTTATGGGTCAGTAGCTATAAACCCATATTCAAAAAGTGAGGTATAAGTTTAGATCACCTCCAGTTCATAGAATGAAATTACTCAAGCAAAATCAGAATGTTTACTATAACTGCATCATAGCAGTGTCTCCCTGGTAAAAACAGTGGACAAAATTACAGTGTTTAGTGGAGAGCAGTGAGGACTGAGTCACATGGGCACTGTACTATGGGAAGTAGAATAGGAATTAGCTTTGCTGTCTTATACATTGCTAACAGATGCCATTGCATATATAAAGAAGGACTTCACGCACTCAGGAAATCAGAAGTCTTAAAGAGTTCCCTCTTTTTTGAGTGTGTATTATATTGTACAGGAGTAAAGTTTTTCACCATAACTTGTATTGTTTGAAATGTTTTCCTTCATGTACAAGAGAAATATCTGTTTTGAATGCACTCAAGGCAGTGCTCATATTTCTCATAAATCTCAGTGGATCAGGTGGTTTAATTGCATTTTTTTCATATTGATGAAGTATGTTTAACCAAATGGATATGTAGGCATATATGCTCTGTTTACTCAGTTCAGTGTATATTTTCTGAGAATCACACTTAAACATTGTTATTTTGTTATGAGTCAGAATATGTCCATAACTGTTGATGTCAATTATAAGAGTTGTGTGCTGTTTTCTTCTTCTTTACAGTAATTTAATGGAAAACAACATTGGGGCTCTATGTTGTGTGATACCCCTGCTCTGGGCCAGTGATCATGGGTTCTCAGTCCTCACCTCAGACACTGGTGAAGGACGTTCCCTTGGAACAAAAGTGGATACACACAGTATTTCCAGATGCAGCTGTCTGCTCCAAGGATGACTGCCCTTAACAGCACACAGGAAAGAAACTCCTGTCCTGGGCCTGGGTTTCCTTCTCTCCATCTCTCTCTCCAGGCCTCCAAAAACTCCCCATTGACACAGCTGTAGAGTTGAGTCCTCAGCTGTGTGTTCCAAGCCAAATTCTCCACCACCCTCTCTGTGAAACCAGTTCTCTTTGTCCCTATACCAAGTAGCTGACACACACGATCTTTGAGATTTGATTTTCACACACACACACACACACACACACACACACACACACACACACACACATACACACACACTCACACAGCTGGGAAAGGCTGGCTCAGATTTACCAGCTATCCCTCCTTGCCCAGACTGTAAGGTAGATACTGCCACCAGAACATGCCAAAGCCAGCTACTCTAAGGCCCATACAAGGGTACCCAATTATACTGAGTAAAATTAATACTATTACAAATTGTAGTGTATGACCAATGCAGCAAGACTTTCAGGAGTGGCCACAGTGTCACCAAATAAATATAAGTACTCTCAAAGGTTAAATAGTCTCTAAAAGACCAGACACAATGAAAGCTTAAATGTGTTTAATAATAAATAATAAAATAACATGAAAATATTAAATATCTATTTACAATAAACACTAGAGTTTCAATCACTGTTAATGTTAAAAATAACACAGATGGATAGATTCACACAGACATCTCACTGTATTTTCCTGACTGATCTATAGAATTACTGCCCCCTGGTTACCTACTAAAGAAGGCAAGATGAAGCGGGGGAGTGATCCTTCTTTGTCATAAACAGACTGCCATGAAACTTCTGTCTTATCTACTATTAAAACACCATTTAAGTGCTACTTTACAGAATGACATCACATACATCTGGCCACTTGACTTCTGGTCCCCACACTACATCCTTTACTAGATACTGAACCAGAATCAAACACATATGTGTCATAATCCACACATACACATAGAGATTTGCTATGTTACAGCATCTGAAAGCTATAAACCATTTTAAAAACTTCCACCCTTCAAAGGTGTCAGTTAGTTCATCCCTAAGGACAATACAGCATGATTCACAGTCCTGGCTTTCATAGACATCCTGTCTCTGGCTGTAATCAGAACTGCAAGATACAGTCAGTTTTTATGGCCTAAACCAGGTAATTTAATTTCTGATTGTTTTTCAAAGTTAGCTGGACTGAAATTAACCTGTTCTATTCCAGTATCCTCTGTTACAATATATTCATTTGAACAGTTACAGTACAGTCTAACATGCAGGTGTATTTCTCTTCTGTCCAGTAATACCCAATGTTAGTACATTTTTGACATGAGCAGCTTTACAAATACATTTTCAACACAAGTATCTGCGTAAATCAGATTGGTATACAAATAACATATATTTTTTTTACAAAACTCTAGCTTGCTATGCTGGCATATGTTACACATCCACTCCCCTACTTTATCTGGTATAGCTGGAACTACCTCACAGCATCACATCGTGCAAGAAGTAAAAATAAAGAATTGTCTTAAATAATGCAGGTGTTGGTCGCAGTATCTGGAGAGGTGTGCATGTGTTTCTGTGCCTTTGAATGTGAGATATGAAAGTGAAGGCACTCATAGGAGTTTGTGACTACACTGGGGAAGTTTTTGGTTACACTTTAGGCTCACTTTATTTATCCCTTGTTCCATCAGCTGCCTTTCTTGAGGGAATAACCTTTTACCTCCATTGCCCATAGTATGATTGAGACCTTTAGTATATGATTGCATAAGAGCTGAGCGTCTATGAAGCTTGGAATGAAATAGTCTGTTTAAGCAAAATCTGCAGTGAGGAAAATCCACAGCAAAAATGTATTAAATTATGAAATTCAAAAAGTGAACAACATAGGTAAGGATTATAATAATTGAGTGTATGTTTGACCATATGGTTATCAATTTAGAGTTCAAAGAATGCCTCCGCACACCAGCAATGATACGACCTGTATTTAATTCCAATACAATGAAAAAACGTACAGTAAAGAGACTCAGCTGATAAACAGACAATAATAATAAAATGGATTTAGCGCTTTCTTCCACCTGCAATGTGGACTTCTTCAGAATCAATGAACAATTCAGCAGCCACATCACCGGGTCTAAATGAATACATTAATATAAAACCACTATTGACTACTTAAACATAGGTATTGATTGTAAGGAAATTTAGTATTGATGATATTTTTAACTTTTTTAACTTTATCTAGTCTATTTAATATTATATATACATTTATTATTACTTATTACTTTTGAATTTTTTAATTATTCATAAGTGCTATTAACACTTATACCTAAGACATTTTTAGAAATGACTAGTTTCTTAGTATCATATTTATTGTAATTTAATATAGAAAGTTGTTTGAGATTTATATTAGGTTATATACATCTTAATCCACATTATTTTTTATATGCATATGAATTTTTTTATATGCATATGAATTTTTATATGTACATGAATTTTTATATGTATATGAGTTTTTATTATATATTCCCCATTGAATATATTAGTTTAGCGATAGGAGTTCATTTAATTGAGAACGCAAGCCTGTATATATTGTAATATATTATCCTACATGAGTCATATTACATATATTTTTGCAGTTCATGCTTTATATATATTCAACATCTGTATTTATTATCATTTATTATTATTATTTTTTATCATTAGATAGTATTCATTTCAGTTTCTACTAGTGCATGAGATTTATATTTGTGAATATTCCTGTATATAACATATATAATCATTAGGAATAGGCATAGGTACTACACCTTTAAAATTCAAAGGGAAATTTTAAGGAATTTTTAAATTTTGGCGCCAAGAAGTTGATAAATTGGTCCTTGCTGAATTGTTCATTGATTCTGAAGAAGTCCACATTGCAGGTGGAAGAAAGCGCTAAATCCATTTTATTATTATTGTCTGTTTATCAGCTGAGTCTCTTTACTGTACGTTTGTTCATTGTATTGGAATTAAATACAGGTCGTATCATTGCTGGTGTGTGGAGGCATTATTTGGACTTTATAGTGTTGGATATCTTTGCTGGATTTGTTGTTGTTTGTTCCTACACTATTATTGTTGTTTATCAATTTAGAGTGCCATGACAGATTGTCCTACCAGTTACTGATCCTGCATAGGGAGTAGACCTTTGCTGCTTTAAAAAGGCACCTTGCAACAACTAACACCTTCACTGTATGTTACTGATGTAAAAGCCTTTTCAGTGTTCTCTCTATTCCTGACTGGATGAATAGAGCTTCTTGATCTGATGAAGATGAGCCTTACATTCAAAGGAAACATCTTGTGTTCCAGACATCTTCAGTGTAGGTTATAGAATACAATGTCTTGTCTGTTTATTATTAGAATAAGTAAATATAACATTAGATTAATGAAAAAGAGTGCACCTTGTTAGCATTATACTGTTAATAATCATTTAAAATGGGGGAGGGCAACATCATGTCACGGGCCACATTTATAACAGAATGTGTTTACCTAAACAAAAACAATGCCACTAATAAAAATATAACATATCAAAGGATATACTACACCTGCGGAAGTGGTGGTGCTGCGGTAGCATTGTCGCTTCACGTAAGATGCTGTCCGGTTCGATTCTCAGCTAGATCGTCTTCTGCGTGGAGACATGCATGAATGGGCGTACCTTCATTGAAGGTTGTGCGGCAGAGCTGGCAACTCGGTAAGTAAAAATCAACTGCCAATCATTAGCAGACCGGAGTTCTGCTGTGGCGACCCCTAACCGGGAAAAGCCGAAAGACACAACATATCAAAGGATATACTAAGACCATACTCTAAGGTGGCTTAGACAGTGTGTTTGTCAAACCAAGTAAAGCGACCAAGATGCACTGGGGTTAGAGAAGATGTAGCAGAGGTCAAAACCATGAATATGTAAAACTACAACAAATATTAAATAAATGTGTTACAGACTTATTGCACAACATACCATATAGTTAGATTTCATAGGAGAACAAAAAACATCAAAAGAATTTGTCAGCTCCATGACAAAGAGGAATAAAACCCTTCTGCACCCCAGATGACCCATGTTTGCCTAGCATCACTCGAGCTGGAGAGCCTTCTGGGGGGGTGTTCGATAGGAGTGAGCAGCTAATGTTGGCTCACCAATCTTGGGAAAATGAAGGGAGTGAGGCAGCCTAAAGTTTCCTACAATATGTAGCATACAGGCCTGGTCAGCTGTGTACTGCATGAATGATGAGGCACTCATTCAGGAGGTTGCACACAAGTGGATTACACACACACACACACACACACTCCTTAAGGCAGAGATTGCAGACTTGCCAAGGCTTCCAAGAGAGAGTGGGAAGTAGGATGCAGACCTCCGCATGATATATGATGCTGCATCAGCATCTTTGATTTTCTCACTGGCCCCAGACTAGGATCAGTTTGTGCCTGGGGGATGTTAAGTTAGACCCTGTGAATATTGAGAGAAGTCAGAGGCAACTGCAGAGGAGGGGGAAAAAGATTCAGTACAGTATAAAGATCTAACATCCTAAATGTCTTAAATACAACATTTTAGTCAACCTAACACATGAAACTGAATAATGTCATTTGCTACCCCTGCACTATTAATCTCTAAGTATAGTATTTTAAACATCAAACAGACCTGGAGAAAAAGTAAGAAGGGTTACAAACATAAAATTAAACTCATTTCTTCCCTTTAGTCCAAGTAGTTTTACCTCAGAGACACAACTAACTCAATGAACAATTCCACACAAAATGAAATTTAGCATTGATATTACACCTCATTCTTATACATATGTAGCGCCATAAAACCCGAAAAAGCGAGACACAAAAAAGTATATCATATTGTCATTTTCTATTAAAAAGATTTACGAAATCACACGTTTCTTGCAGTAGGCTTTCACTTTAAGTACCTTTTGTGTGTGATTCATATGTATGGATATTCTGTCAAAGTATAGGGCTTTTTCAGTTACCAGACTTTTGAAGTATTAAGCCAGAGTACTGGGTGTATATAACTAAAAAACAGTTCTGGCTGTTAGGCTGTCCAGTGGCAAACACCAATAAAGTAATTATAAACTGAGGAAAGACAGTAAGGACTGTATGATACAGCTTACCTGAAAGTACACTCAAACTGTTCTGGCATCCTAACTTTAGTACATTAAAAAATGTGCTTAGTCACAGGCATGACACCAGTCTTTTCTAGTCTCTTTGTTCTCTTTTGTTTTAAACCTGCCAGGCAGCTGATGCTGTGAGACGTAAACAAATCAGATTACTGGGAGACTCTACAGGCTATCAGGTTTATAAAGAGATGACTAAGAAAAACGTTTGTGACAAACTGCAGATTGAGCAACTTTGTGCTGCACTAAGGTACACTCATGCTATTAGGCTTACAGAAATTAGTAAAGTGCAAAAAATAATCACACATACATGCATATTTTTAGGCACTAAATCATCCCAAATGTAAAACAATCCAATTAAATTGGTTTTAAGTACAGCGGAGGAAGGATTTTGGGAAGCTGCATTGTCTGTCATTAGTAAGGTAGCATAAACCCAGAACAAAGCAAAGAACAAACTAGATGTTGTAATGTAGCTCAGTACACTGGATGCTGGTCTGTGTTCATACAGATGATAGTGTCACTGCAAAATTAGCATAGGATTATGAGACGTCTGCTCTCATCAGCTGTAACCTTCTCAGTATGCTGTCTGTCATCAAACTGCCACCATTTCTAATCCCTTGCCTCTTGTAATTTCATTAACAATTAAGATTTAATCTTTGCATGACAATGCCATGTAGTGTCTAAGGGATGTGTGTTGTACAAAGAGGAAATGTTAGTTACAGCAGTAAACTAAATCAGGTGAAGCAAGCAAATCAAACTGAAAACAACAGATATTTCTGAAAAGTGACACATAGGAATCATTGTGCTGTCATTGTAATTATAGTCATTCCGAGGAATTGAAAACATCATTATGCGTTTTTGTTTTAGTGCAGTATTGGTTTCAGATTTAAGTGAAATGAATGTCAAACTATCCCCCCAAATTTCCTTGAAGTACAGTCTCCTCTAATTCAGTTTTTGCACTGAAGATTACAGTACATCCATTGATTTACATTCCATAACACAGCTATGTAGATGATGTTACTGCTAATGTGAAGAACAAACTTATTAAACATTACTTTACTCCTGCCTTTTAAAAGCAGGAGGATTTTCTTCCTTTTACTTATTTACAGTAAATACAACTCATAGAAGACATATCTAGGAGAGGGTGCAGTGTTTTGAACACTGAATACAAAGACTTGCAAATTACTTAACAGCACAGGCTATACTACATATGATTAACTGGTGTTGTGATGACCCAAACTGTGTAATAATAAAATACAGTATGCTTCACAAATCAGTAAAGGTATTTCCCTACAGCTTGTCCTCATTCGGAACGCTCCTCTTCACACCTCCATCACTTTTTTATTCTTATTTTGTCTTATTGGTTAGTCAAACTCGGTATATTATATTACCTTATTTTCTTTCACTATTTGTGTGCACTGCTTGTTGATTGCACCTTTATTTCATGCTTATGACCAAGTCCATCGGGTGTGTATAATAAGATCTGTGCATTTTTCTTTCTAAATTTAACAGCAGTTCCCATCCCGAGTGCAAACATGGTTTCATTTTTTTTTTCAAACTGTGAAGGAAAATGCTGATGTTACCATATATAGTTATTATTTGCCACGTAGATAAGGTGGTGCCATATATTACACTGCAGATGACCGATCATGTTAGTCATTCTCTAGTCCTTTAAATCACTTTTAGTTCAAGGGATTTTCTTTTTGTCATATCTCATCAGTCTAACTTCCCTGTAAGCTGCTACATTGTATTCAGAGGTAAGCTGCTGCATTGTATTCAGAGGTAAGCTGCTACACTGTATTCAGAGGTATACTTGTAGGAAAGCAAGCAACATGTCAAACAAGATAAGAGCAAGAGCACAAAACCTGTGGTATTCACCAGTCTGCCCCGACAGACTGCCTGTCTTTATTCACTTCTTTATTTTCTTAGAACACTGAGCATACCTTGCAGATATGAGACACTCCATTTCCTTTACTTCACAACCTGGAAACACCTGACTAAACCTAAGAGTTTCCTTCAGCTGAGGGTAGTAGGTAAAGCAACCTTGTCTTTCACTGCTTCACACAATATATAGGCAAACATGTATGGAAATTGGATTAATGTTTTTTGCACCTCTTCACCCTTAGTGGCCCATTCATTCCCCTAATGGTTCACTGAAGGGACATTGCTAGCTGGGTTGAGCTTTGGGTTGAGAGGTGGTCCAACATGTGCTGTCATTTTCAAGTAGCTGGAATTTTTGAAGCAGCTACTAATGTCATTGCTAGAAGTAAAAACTGCTACTTCATATATACATACACACACGTGTATATATATATATGTATAATATATATAAAATGTATGTGTGTCTGTGTGTGTATCCTCCACTCTGAGCTAGCTGTCAGCACCCTCATAACAAACTGGCCCACTCACTTTATAGGGAGAGAAGCCTATGGAAGTCTGTCATACATGCAGAAATTAAGGATTACTGCACAGACCTGATTCCAGCAATAGTGTACCATGTGCAGCTAGCATGCACCTCCCATATTGCAATTGCTTCCAAGTCTTGTAGTACACCCAGACTCTGCTTGGCATCATTACAGCAGTGGTTTTTGCAACCTATATTTCCCTAGGCTGTTTGCTCTAGTGGAAGCCAATGACTGCCATCAATCCCCACCACTCTTCCAAGACCAAAGCCCCTAAGCCAGGTTGGCTACTGGTTGTGAATTCTTGAAGCAGCTAATGAATGTGAATTATTGAATACTATTAGCTCAGAAAGTGCTGCTAAAAATATATTAAGGCTTTAAGAATGTTAGGGTTTTGAGCCATATCAAAATTCATGTAATCATAAAAGGAGGAGAAAAAAGCACCCATCCCACTAAAAAATAATTACCAGTCATACTCTGCTTCGCAAAACAGAATGTCAAATGATCTCCCATAATAACTTGAAAAGTGGACTATGCTAATATTATAACTTTAAAAGGGATTCACTGAAATATCCCACCTGTGGAAAGTAAACATTTGCATAAAAATCATTCACTTTCACATTCTTTATGGGTCATAAAAGAAAGAAAAATAATTATCAGTCATACTCTGCTTCGCAAAACAGAATGTCAAATGATCTCCCATAATAACTTGAAAAGTGGACTATGCTAATATTATAACTTTAAAAGGGATTCACTGAAATATCCCACCTGTGGAAAGTAAACATTTGCATAAAAATCATTCACTTTCACATTCTTTATGGGTCATAAAAGAAAGACAATAACTGTACTAACAAGTTTATTGTTTGCTAATTTATGTAAAGGTTAATTTCTTTGTATCTGTTATATAAAAGGAAAACTCCTCCTCCCAGTCATTTTTTTCTCTTATACATATATTTTTTATCAATAAAATAACAGCTTCAATTAACTAAATACTAAGAAAGCATCAATTAGATCTTAATCTGCACATTTTACTTTGTGGGCAACAGCCAACATGCCAATATCTGACAATCTTTTTGCAACTTGAATTTCTCAGTATTTTGTGTATAAATGTACCTCTACTTGCATCTGTATCATAGATTGGAACTAGGAAAGCTAATGAAAACCAAGCATTTCTGCGATGTATGATCTGCTAGTCACTGTTAACTGAGGAGCTCACCCAGAAAAGCAAATCAATCCTCAGCAACATAATGTGAGGGATAATGAGTTAAATAACTAGGAAATTAACAATCAGTAGGCATAACTAAAATGCGGTTTAGCTAATTCATTGATATCTCTTTTGATATCAAGTAGATTGATTACTGACACTGTAGTGCACCATAAGGGGGGGGGGTTGCTCTTGTGAATGCATCATTCTTCTAAGGCATTAAAATGAGTTCCCATCTGCTTGAGTTGGTGATAGCTCAGGTGGATACAAAAAATCTTTCTGCAACTATCGAAAAGGGTAGGGGGGGGGTCATTACATATTCATGTATTTACACATCAGAATTTAAATTCAACCTTCATGCTTCAAAAAATTCAAAACATTTCACCAAATGAGAAAATTCATAAATCAGAACAATTATTAAACAAGAAAACAATTAATTAGAAAACATAATACCCATATCATCTACTCTACCAGATCAATAATGTATTCAATATAATTTCTTTTTCTCCTCCTCTGTCTTTGTAATGCCCATACACAACCATTTCCTTGTCAGAATTTATAAATATTTCATTATGAAATTCATGGCATAAATTCCAGATCTTATAAATGCTTTACACATTCACAGGAAACTTGCTTCATAATTTCCTCTGCATTACATACCCTTTGCAACCTGTCTTTTCTTTGTTTATATTTCATTTCACCTTTAACGTGCAGCTTATTCAACATCAGTCTCCACAAAAATTCTCTTATTTCTAAAACATTTTTAAAACTATCCTGCCTCCATCTAATGGCTTTTTAAATCCTGTTATCCTTATTCTCCAACACTTTAACATGATAAACATTCTCCATCATCCCTTCATACCATTTATTTTTGTCAATTTTAGCATTCAATTTTAAAGCCCATCTTTTAACTACTACATAATATTCTCTGTCATTAACATTCTCATTTTTTACTCAGTTCCCATACCTCTTTATTATTTCCACATACATTTTCTGACATAGTCTTTCACATCACAATTAATTTTAGAAAAAAATCCAAAGAATGTGCAGTGATGCTAAAAAAAACTATAATATTGTTTATTCCTAATCTTCCAAGTTTATAATCACAGTACAATACAATACACAGCAAATTAAAAGAATTCTTAGAAAAATAAATCCCTAGTATCTTTACAACCTCTCCAAACCTTTAATTTTTTTTATTCAAAGCCAGTCCCTTTTCCTCTTGCAAGTGTTATCAAACCATCTGTATATGACATATCTCTACATATCTGTACATGGTAAATGCACCTCCTTCACCATATCGCAAGCTTTAATCAAAACATCATTCATCTCAGGTGCAAATAGGCTATCACTAGTGAACAGCCTTACTTAACTTACCTGTTTATTCCAGTTACCGTACTAAACCATCTGTCAAGTTTCACAGAAGAAATTCTATACACAGGTTCAATCACATTCATTATCTTCTCTCCTACCCTGTAACTTCTTATAAACTCAAACATTTTGTCATGGTCTATAGTGTCATATTCCTTCTGTATATCAAACATGGATATCTTTCCCTCTCCCCCAAATTAATGTTGCAAACAATCTATTTAGCAATTAGAAACAAATCCTCAACACTCTTAACTTCTATACCATATCACTTTTAGTAACCTCATTCATCTTCTTATGTGTCCTTTTCTGAATTATTCTCAGAAATATTTTATAATCTGCATTGTTTAACTTTAAAATCCTTCAATTTATAATCTCAACTTTCTCTACTTTCTTATAAATAAACTTCATAATTCCTTCACAAATTATTCTATCTTTAATACCACATTCTATCCATGTATTCATTACCTCAAGCAAAAATGCTTTCTTTGTTCTTCCTTCTCCACATCAAATTCATATCCTGTTCCATCAGACCCATGAGCATATATTTTAGACTTTTTCAAAAACGCATTTACTCCCCAAGCTGTATTTTTTAGTTTTAACACTTTCCCTCCCTCTTCTCTTAATTTTCCAAGTTATCATTTCCTTTACCTCTTCTTTACAATAGAGATTCTGCACATACCTCTCCAGTGTGTTCATGTTATCAGTCATTCTGTACACTGCATACCCCACATCATTCTTAAAAGATTCAAAGCTATCCTCATCATGCTTCACTCCCCCCCCCCCAAAAAAGGAGAAACCTCTTTTTTACCTTCCAAAATATGTGTTTGCTTATAAATCATTATAGCCACTTTTCTTTGACTCTTCTGGTGCAATCTATTCTCTTTATCCTGTCAGTTATCTTCACATCTTAACAGACTTTCATTATACTCAATAACCGATGTTCTGTATCATTTTTTTCTCTGTCCAAAACATTTTCTGCGTTTATATATTTGCCTCTATATTTTTGTTTAAAACTTCACCACCCCATTGTTGCTTTGCTCTAAAATGAGAACAGTGATTACCCTGTAAGTTATCCAACTTTTCCTTAAAGCAACTTTCTTTATCAACTTCTCAAAATCATCTTTTATTACCTTCCCCCTCACTAATATAACTTTCCTTACTTGAAAATCCAGAAATAATAGCACAGTTGTCTGAAAAGCTAACTTCAACAGTCTCAGCTTATGTCTGATATAATCATTTTGAATTAAAAAAAAATAATCTCATTATTAATATTTAATGGTTTCCCCTCTCATACATATAATTTCTTTCTTGACCTAAAAGTAAAAAGGAAATCATAACTTTTCTACAGTCTAACATTTGAAATCACCTAACAAAAATAACATCCAAATTAGACAGCAAGAATGTTAATTCTTCAAAAAGTATTTGCCTTTCTATAAGTACTTTTGATGCATATAACACCACAGTCTTAAAAAAGTACTTCCTTTCACCATATCACAGATTATACACTTTCCCAGTTTCACAATAATCACATTAATCATAACTACCATCCTTTTTTATTTAGCATGACAGGTATTCCAGAACAAGCATTTTCCGTAAAACTGCAAAATCCTTCCCCACTACATACACAGAGTTTCATCCTGCTTTCTTTGCAAACAACATACATCACACCTAGATTTACTTAACCAATTTAGGACATTTAACCTATGGTTTTCACTAATACTGTTTATATTTAAAGATACAATGTTCATGCTACTATTTACAAGCCTATTTTAATGTATTTTTTTTTCTGCATCAATTTTATCTTTCTTTTCCTTAACCTCTTACCTATAGTACCTCTCTTAAAATCTTGCTCCTCCACTTCCCTTATTCATTTTTTCCCAGTATATGATATCTATTTTCTTTATCCATACCTTGCACCCATATTTACATTCTCTTCATCCATCACATCTATGCTACCTTCTTTTTCACTTTCAATAATTTGTATATTTTCTACCTGATTTTCATCCCCCTTTCAACTGTTTGTCAATGTGCCATAAAAAAGTGATCTTTACCCCACATTTTCTACAGAAAACTTCACAATTCTTTATAGAATGATCAAGTTCCATACGATGTCTTTTAGTTTATTCATCAATTAGATGTTCCCTTTTCCCACAATCAAAATATGTTTTAGGTTGCCTACAATACCTTGCCATTCCCTGTATCTAATGTATAACAACACAAGTTGGTAAATACATAATTTCACCATTCTTACTTTCCAAATATACCAACATGTCACAAGCACCATTCTACAACTTTCTTTTGACAAAACATTTTAATATCAAACACAGACCTATATTTTGCATAAAAAAAGAAAAAAAGTTTGATTTCATTATAGTAAGATCAACAGTCCTAAACTGCAATTTCAACTTTAAGTATAGTATTAACCAAGCAATAAAAGAACGTCTCCAACAGTGCTAATATCTCTCTGCCCACCAAATATGCACCAATAAATAATCCAATAACTGCAGCTGAGAGATAACCAAGGCGTCTCAATGTCCCATGCATAAAATGTTCACACGGATGTATAAAACTCCGTCTAACTGAAGAAAAAGTCTGTTTATTGTTTAAAACAAATCGGTAAGCACTTTCACTATAGCTTTGTCAGACCGTTAACATTCAAAAAATCATCCTAATCACATTTATATAGGTCACATGCATACTTAAATACATCCAATTATAATATTAAAGGAATATACATCAACTCTGCATTCACCATCAACAAAAGGCTTACTAGTGCTTGATATGCAAAGGCAGGATATTCCAATTCACCCATAAAAGCAACATAATAAGGCAAACGCATTATAATTCTTCATATATATCGACAGCATCATATACAAAAATATATTGAAACATATTAAAATATACTGTTGAAAAAGCCAAGCTGACGAAATCAACGTGACCATATAAAATAAAAACGAATGAATTATACTTGTAGTTATTCATCAGCAACAATAACAAAGTATATGAAGCATCAAAATGTATGCTGTCTATGGTCATATGCGTGTTGCTGGAAATTTACTTGGTGATACCACCTGCTTGAACATAAAAACATTAAAACTCTAGTATTATTGACCAACTATGATTGTTCATCATCAGGTGGCTACTTTTAGTTGACTCACAACGTATAACAAACATCTATATAATTACATTACATCTACTAAATATTACCTTACATCTACTAAACAGTATATATAAAAGATATAAACGAGATATCATACTACTAAGACAACGTAATGAATAGTGCATCAAAATTATATGGATGGTAACTAAAAGCACTCACTCATCATAATGGTATAATAAAGGTAAGTATTGACAGGCAATACTCCATTAACCTAATCTATGCACATCGAGACTTACATAATTCATAACTCAGGGCAGTCTCTTAGCACATCAGTATGATATATATGACGGAGCTGTCGTTCGTTAGCTTAATCAATGCACAAACAGGATGCGTTGCACACAAATTCACCTAAAATATTTAAGACATTCTTTAAGGAATTATTAGGAATTGTCCACGATCATAGAACAGTGCTGCGCCATTTACAATCTTCTCATTAATGACTGCGTCAGACAATTTAATATGCAATAACCATTAAATATCTGGTTCTAATCTACCATCTCTTAAACTTTATAGTAAAAACTTCTAAACGAGATTGAACATGACCAACCAACCATATTAAATATAATACAGCAAATCAATCATGTTAGAAGCACTCCTTGCATCCATGCACAGTCATTGGATGGACACTCTTAGAAAACCATGATATGCATAAAATATATGACTAAATAACATTTGGAGTGCCCAAATTAAAAAGTTTTACGCATTGGTCACTTTCTTATCAATCAAATGATACCATTGGAGCCATCACTTGCCAAGTGGAAAATATTATTAATTTATAACCTCTACACTACTGTATCATATGATAAAAGTAAATAGTAGACTGCAGCAGAAATCCTAAAAAAGCATATACACCATGTCTAAAAGTAATTTTCCTTATAATGCCTAGCCATAAGTACTGATCTAATAGAGTATTATGCTATTATAATGACAGACAGGGCAATGATACTTGGATAGGAGCCAACCCATGTAGACGGTGCAATTATTGCAGCTACATAGAAAGTGGAAACATGTTTGTACACCCAGACACACAACAGATTTTCTTTTTTAAGGTTAATGCCACCTGTAGTACAGAAAATGTGGTGTACCTAGCCACGTGTCAAGAGTGCTAAGTGTTCTATGTTGGCAAGACCAACAGGACGCTTAGGACAAGGATAAGAGAACACCTATACGCAATTAGAATTCAATATATAAATAATGCCCTAGCCAAACATGCCTATAATTGTGGCCAACAACATAATTTTACCTTCATGGTTATCGATAATATCCTCCCAGTTGTTAGGGAGGGTAATATCTGTAATACCACTGAAAGAAGAGAAGTCAATTGGATGATGAGACTTAGGGCAGGTAAGGGCAAGGCCTTAATGAAAGAGCGTCTATTAGACCAGTACTTAGGGCTAGGCGTTATAAGTAAAATTACTTTTAGACATGGTGCATATGCTTTTTTAGGATTTCTGCTGTAATCTACTATTTACTTTTATCATATGATACAGTAGTATAGAGGTTATAAATTAATAATATTTTCCACTTGGCAAGTGATGGCTCCAATGGTATCATTTGATTGATACGAAAGTGAACAATGCGTAAAACTTTTTAATTTGGGCACTCCAAACGTTATTTAGTCATATATTTTATGCATATCATGGTTTTCTAAGAGTGTCCATCCAATGACTGTGCATGGATGCAAGGAGTGCTTCTAACATGATTGATTTGCTGTATTATATTTAATATGGTTGGTTGGTCATGTTCAATCTCATTTAGAAGTTTTTACTATAAAGTTTAAGAGATGGTAGATTAGAACCAGATATTTAATGGTTATTGCATATTAAATTGTCTGATGCAGTCATTAATGAGAAGATTGCAAATGGCGCAGCACTGTTCTATGATCGTGGACAATTCCTAATAATTCCTTAAAGAATGTCTTAAATATTTTAGGTGAATTTGCGTGCAACGCATCCTGTTTGTGCATTGATTAAGCTAACGAATGACAGCTCCATCATATATATCGTACTGATGCGCTAAGAGACTGCCCTGAGTTATGAATTATGTAAGTCTCGATGTGCATAGATTAGGTTAATGGAGTATTGCCTGTCAATACTTACCTTTATTATACCATTATGATGAGTGAGTGCTACCATCCATATAATTTTGATGCACTATTCATTATGTTGTCTTAGTAGTATGATATCTCGTTTATATCTTTTATATATACTGTTTAGTAGATGTAAGGTAATATTTAGTAGATGTAATGTAATTATATAGATGTTTGTTATACGTTGTGAGTCAACTAAAAGTAGCCACCTGATGAACAATCATAGTTTGTCAATAATAGTAGAGTTTTAATGTTTTTATGTTCAAGCAGGTGGTATCACCAAGTAAATTTTCAGCAATGCGCATATGACGATAGACAGCATACATTTTGATGCTTTGTATACTTTGTTATTGTTGCTGATGAATAACTACAAGTATTAGTTCATTCGTTTTTATTTTATATATATATATATATATATATATATATATATATATTTTTTTTTTAATATGATTTTACGTAGGTTGTTGTACTTTACATGCGTACAATAGAACAAGCTACGATTTTATATGGTCACATTGATTTTGTCAGCTTGGCTTTTTCAACAGTATATTTTAATATGTTTCAATATATTTTTGTATATGATGCTGTCGATATATATGAAGAATTATAATGCGTTTGCCTTATTATGTTGCTTTTATGGGTGAATTGGAATATCCTGCCTTTGCATATCAAGCACTAATAAGCCTTTTGTTGATGGTGAATGCAGAGTTGATGTATATTCCTTTAATATTATAATTGGATGTATTTAAGTATGCATGTGACCTATATAAATGTGATTAGGATGATTTTTTGAATGTTAACGGTCTGACGAAGCTATAGTGAAAGTGCTTACCGATTTGTTTTAAACAATAAACAGACTTTTTCTTCAGTTATACAGAGTTTTATACATTCATGTGAACATTTTATGCATGGGACATTGAGGCGCCTTGGTTATCTCTCAGCCGCAGTTATTGGATTATTTATCGGTGCATTTAAGTATAGTATCTTGACTTCTAATCAGATACTTATTCCAAGATGTTGAAAAAGACTTCTTCAAATAACAATATGTTCAGCTTTGCCATAAGTTTCAAAAGGTACATCAGCAAATGATTAATTTCCAATTTATATAAATACCCTTATGTCCTCAGGTGAAACCTCAGTATATTGCTAACATTGCCCCATACACTCTCCATTTCATGTTTCAATTATAATCGGTTTCTGTAAAACACCATCATTTCTTTTTACAGTACCTTGAACAACCATTTCTGCATAGCTGCTCACAATCTGTCCTTTACTAGTTTCTGACCTGCCTTCATGGTGCAAATTATTAGCCGTGTTTTCATCAGTTCTCAAAACATCTCCGTAGTCACTCAGTATGTCTTGTTTCTCTAACAGTCCTGCAACTATGCACACCCTGGCAACAGCACTAGCATCATTATGTTCCAACACATTAGTCAAATGCCTCAGTACATCATTCCCCAGACCACGCTTCTGTAGTTCCAGAATTTTACTTTGTGGCACTCCACTACTCACACAACTTATATCCATGTTTGTGCCTCCTGCAGTAACTATGGACAACTCTTCCTTCTTTTGTGCTTCCAACATCATCATTTACTTTTTTGAACACTAGTGCATTAGTGCCAACACTCCCTTCCTCTTATTCCTCTATCTTACTTCCTTGCAATCTTCCACCCTATACATTACCAAAAAGGGTACTGGACATTTCCTGATGCCCTGGCCAAATTTCCTCTAGTAGAATTAATACCATTTGGGCCTCCTCTGAAAAGAAGCTACAAGCCTAGAGGGAT
Source organism: Protopterus annectens (assembly GCF_019279795.1). NCBI lineage: Eukaryota > Metazoa > Chordata > Ceratodontiformes > Protopteridae > Protopterus > Protopterus annectens. The sequence continues at coordinate 1,187,833,103 of NC_056741.1, forward strand.
TAACCCCACTAACAAAGAATAAATAAATAATTAATTAAAATAAATGTTTGATGAAAACAAATTTAACAACTTACCATTAATACTGATTTATTAATAAAAATAAAGAAGGTCCAAATAAGACTAAGCAGCTGCAAAATATGTAAAACTATAACCGTGGCAGCAACCTGATTAAGTTATAAATTTTGTAGACAGATGCACTTGCTGCATTTAATTGACTAGAACATTTACTGCTACACCTCTGGAGTGCTACCATTGTTATTGTTTTTACATAGTTGTTTGTTTGTATTAACTAATTGAGCAGAAGACTATTTTCTCTCATAACTTCAGCCAAGGTTAATGATAGTAGACTGAGGTTTTACCATATATTACAGGAAAAGGAGCTCAGATATACTGTCTCTAAAGGTTAAGAAACAACCGACCTCCTTGGTGAGGGTTGTAACTCTACATACACTTCTTGTTATTCTAACACTGAGGTCATACAACATAACAATTAAAAACATGTGATTCATTTCACCAAGGTTACATGATCTCAGATTTTGAATAATAATATGAGGGGCAGTGAGTCACAGCCAGTCAGTGTAAGGGGTCATGCATCCCTGCAAAAAGAGCTTTAACCTCAGTATGATGAATGCCATTTTGACATCTTTTCTTTGGGCAGATTAAGGCTTTGGTAGCATGTCACTCAACAATTTTCAGTAGCCCAATTCTCGACAACAGTAATTCTGTCATTCTGCTGTTGACCCATGTGCATGAGTGCATTTCTTATATATGACTCAGTTCAGCACAGATCAGATGGGTAGCAGTAACTGACAAATTAAAAATTTCAGAACAAAGCCTCACACTTTTGGTATAAAACTATTCTGACTATACAGGTACTTAAATGTAATTGCAAGTAGTTTATTACTTTTTGTCAGTTTACTACTTTATGTAGAGTGAGGGATGTTTGCAACTTTGGGCAATTCTTTAGCCATAGTGCTGTATGTCATCAAATTAGAAAAGTTATTTCATGTTAAAATTTTACTTAGTGATTTTAGTCAATTTCTTCAACCAGTAATGTTTAATAATAAGGAATACCAAGGCATTATAAACAGATTTTTATTCTCATTGCACACTGCATTCTAATATGGTAGACTTCAACAGTTTAGTACTAATGCTGTGGTGATCATTATAAACTCAGTAATTTCTGTAATACTTAGAAACACTCTCAGAACTGCTGAATGTTAAAAAGTTTTATAATAACTGATGGAGATTGTGATCTGCAGTTAGACTTAACCCTTCCTCCCACACATAGTATTTTATACGGTATAGCCTGTCAGTGGAAGTGACTCAGTTCAAAATTAATCTGTTCCAACAAGTTTCTAAATTGCTGTGGAAGTTTAGGCTCTGCCATTAAATTCAAACCTTTGAGTCATACACACTCATGAGGTGTCCTGGCATGATCACAAAAGATAATTTTTTTTGCTTTCTGTATGGAAGCAGACACAAACATTTGACACAAAGTTTGAAATGGAGCCCCCATGCGTCCAATGCAAAGTGCTTTACCTCATATATCCTTTTTTAAATTAATATACTCTGCTCTGAGGTTATCATGGTTCTGCTAAACTGAAATTTCTTCTGCTACAGTCTACTTCAAACGGTTTACCATCATAATCTGGAAAATGAGTCAATCAAATTATCACAACGTCGATGTGAAATCTTGAATTCTGAAATGTTTTAAAGGCAGAATGTTGGACATGACATAACCAAAATCCCTGGTTCGATATGTTCAACATAGCTGTAGGTGACATCACTCACCCATGCTATGCACATTAACATACCATTACACTCTACAGTGAATGGTACCATTAATTGCACTATTTTTCCTGGGGACTGCACCCCCCACACCCCCTGCACATTAAATATACCAACTCTGAGATCACACTACAGTGAGGAAATGGACTAATTCCCTGTTCCTCACTGAACTGAGACCTCCCTACACAATTTCAAACCCAAATGCTCAGACTATACTACTCATTCGCTGTAGTGTAGTCAGTCTATTTTGGTTCAACATTCTGCCGACTTGAAAACTTCAAATCGACCACATGCCGGCCGACCGATGCAGTTTCCAAGTTTTGATTGGAAACCCTTCAAACTAATGTATTTTTCTTCTTAATCACATTCTAAAAAGTATCAGAAAAACAGCAAAGGTTCCAAGCACGGCTTAGCTCAAAATATTTAATGAATACAGAAGTTGTAATAGGTAAGCACTTTCACGGACCAAAGCTCCGCTTCATCAGACCATAATAGCACATGTTAGCAGTAACTCAACATTTAAATCTGTTGCATCCAGTACAAATCAAGCTTAAAAATGATGCAATATTTAGCATTAATAAATACAAATAAACAATATATAAAAATATATAACATTTTTGGTTACTGATATGCTTGGACTGATAGTAAATGCTCCGTCCCTTTCCAAAGCAAAAAAAAAATATCGTCAACAAACCGTACATACCAACCAACTGAAGAGCTATATCTGTCGTTTGTAAGTATGCGTTGTGTCTCCCATCCCACCAAAGCAAGGCTGGCGTAGCTATTTGCACAGGCTGTGCCCATAGCCACACCAACCTTCTGCAAGCAATGTACTTCATTGAAAATGAGCACATTATTCTCCAGTTGGTTGGTATGTATGGTTTGTTTATATTTTTATGCTTTGGAAAGGGATGGAGCATTTACTGTTGGAATTTATTCAGTACATTAATAGTATGAATGATTTTCTAAAGTTTACTCACAAATATTCAGCTACCAAGATAGACTTTTTAGATGTGCAGATCAACAGAGATATGCTAGACACTGTTACAGCCAGTGTCTACAGGAAAAGTGTTAGAAAAAATAGTATTCTGCACAACAACAGTATGCATCCGAACCATACCAAATTGAATGTCCTTAAAGGGCAAGTTTATCGCATTATGCGTCTTCACAATAAAGAAGCTGATTTGAATATTGCCTTAGCTTCATTGAAAGAAGAGTTTATAAGTAGGGGTTACAAGAATGACATCATAGACGCACAGATTTCTGAAGCCTGGAAGGAGAGGATGGGCAGGTGTAGACCATTCTTTGGCACTGACTCTAGGACAGAGTTTAGTCAGACTTCTAATCAGATGGATGATGGTGGGTCCACAAATAATACCGTTAGCACTAAATTGAAAATGCCTTTGACATTTGCTAGCAATATTAACATGGTATGTGATGTCATTAAGACAAATTGGGATATTTTATTAACAGTACCCGAGTTACGAGGTGTTATCAGCAATAAACCAGACTTTATGTTTAGAAATAATAGATCTTTTAAGAAACAATTATGTTATAGACCCCTGAAATATAGTACCCATGTGTAGTCAGAACGAGTGGGTACATCTGCATGTAGAAGATGTACCGCTTGTCTGTATATCTACATAGGAGGTAATTTTACACACCCACAGCTTGGTTTTGTTATTAATACTGATTTCTATGCTGACTGCCATACCAAGAATTTAGTGTATCTTAGTTTTTGTACGACATGCTACGCATACTACATTGGCAAAATGAACAGACCCTTTAAAGATAGGATTTTAGAGCATCTTTGTGACATCACGAACTCTAAAGAGTCTAATGCCTTAGCTATGCATGTGATGAAGGAAGGCTGTGAACATAGGTTTAAGTTTTTAGTGGTAGAAATTTTACATGTCAATGTTAGAGGGGGGAGACCTTAATAATAGAACTGAATCTGTGGAGCAGAAGTGGGATACTAAAACTACAAGCGGATAGGGTATCCTGGTTTAAACAGCAGAGTTTCACTTAAATCATTTTTAAGAGCTAGACCCTTGAAGCATTAGTATGTTTTAATTAAGCTGAATCAGATGCTTTGTAGTTTAATATTTTTTATTAGGATTTTTTTTTTAACTAAATATGTAAGCATGCTTTTTTATAAATAAGATGGTCATATTTATTCTAGTCTATCAGTACAAGCATATCAGTAACCACAAATTTTATATATTTTTATATATTGCTTATTTGTATTTATTAATGCTAAATATTGCATCATTTTTAAGCTTCATTTGTATTGGATGCAACAGATTTAAATGTTGAGTAACTGCTGACATGCTCTATTATCGTCTGATGAAGCGGAGCTTTGGTCCGTGAAAGCACTTACCTTTTATATCTTCTGTATTCATTAAATATTTTGAGCTAAGACGTGCTTGGAACCTTTGCTGTTTTTTTTGATACTTACTACTTTTTTACAGTTGGTTCCTGTATCGAAAGTGAGGTTTGTTTATAGTTACATTCTAGAAAGTGTCTGCCAAAAAATATATATATATATATATATATATATATATATATATATACACACTACTATCATATAATATAACCTACTAAGTGATTCAGATTTGGGATTATGGCTTGCTAAGATTATGACTTGCATAGATCCTGACAGTCCTAAATAAGTCATTCCATCATTTACTTGCATTTCCCTCATAGCCCTCTGGGATTTTTTTTTTTTTTTTGTAAGTGCAAAGGTGAAACTTAGCAACTTCGTAACTTGCAGTAAACCTACTGGCGTAAAGAAACCGACTTGTATTAAACAATATTATCAGATCTGAAGTTATAATGGGTAAATTACATAAATGGCATTTATTGCTTGAAAAACAGCAGAACAGAGGCAAAAGGAACACAAAAGGGTGTATTTGGAAATAGAGACTTTTTATGTTGAATATAGAACTGGATGGAGAAATTCTGAACATGTTAGTTGACCTGCTTCATTTTAAAAGCTCATTCATTTTCCAAGCTATTTACCAAGTAATTAAAAAGCAGTACATTGTGTGTTTTCTGATGAATACTTGGTGGGATAGAGGACCAGAGTATGGCCTAAGGGTCAAGACACCTTTCACTTCTGAATGCCCAGTAAATTCTGTGCTAGTGTCTTAAAACTTCTATTTGTCCATCCTGACACTGGCAAGCATTTCATGCTAAAAGGCATATTTTATAAACCTGCAGTACAGCTGAGAACAAAGGTTTTTGAAAACCATCTCCAGCACCGATCATTTCCAGTCTTAATTAAAGTTGTAGCATAATATGGTTTTAAAGTGTTGTTTTATGATTATTAATGTTTGACTAAAACACTAGATAGATAGTTGTACTTATCATGACTCTAACTACATTATCAAATGTATATTGCCACTCCATACTTGTCATCAATCATAAAAGTGATTCATTCATACAAAATCAGAAAATAAATGACACTTCACACACTGGACATATAAAGAATATACACTAAAAGATTAAAACTCTCAGACATAGAACAGAAAAACAAAAAACAAAAAAAAACAAAAAAAAAAACCAAAAAAAAAAAAATTGCAACTGCATCTAGCCAATCAGAAAATGGTATTACCAACACAACTGACTCAAATTTAAAAACTCACATTGAATAACATTAAACTAATTGTAAATGACATGTATAATGAATGCTAACTGCTGTTGAGGTGTAAAAATAACATTAGTTGTTTTTAATTATTAAATGAATCACACACTTTCTACAACTTAATAACAGGAGATATAATTATTGCAGTGTAAAATTCATCTTTTGTTAAGTGACACCATCAGGTATGATTTTAATTGACAAGAACAAGGAATAGAAATAATTTTATTATTTCTTATAAGCACTGGAGAGTATGTTTTATGAAAAAATTACACACTGACAAATTAAGGAAAAATGGTCCTAGGACCAGCCCACTTAGTCTGTCAACAAATCAAATAAATGACTAAATACTGTGATGTGATTGATTTATTTATTTGTTTATTTATTTTGAAAACTTTACACAATATTAATATAGAGTGCATTGTTGAAAGGATTACTTGTATTTTTTTTTTTTTTTTTGCTTTGTGATATCAGTGCTAAAATTTAGATAGTTAATGCATAAAAGTTCAGTCTCATATTTGGATTTCTGTATATTGTGAACTGTTCTAGTATTTTCATCCTCCTCCTCCTTTTGCAAAAATTTAGTATTAGAGTTGCATAATATTTGTGTGACTCTAGTCACGATTTATGCAACTGGGTATGAAAATTCAGGGAAGATGAGGAATCAACTAAAACACAGAATTTAACTGTAAAGCTAGCAGATGTTTACATAACTTTCAGTACGCTTCCTAAATGATATTAAATAATTTTCTGCAATATTGAAAAATTGAAAATGATTTCAGAACTATAACAATGATGCATCTGTGAGATGGTTTCCTGTGAATAACCCAACACACAGGTAGCTGAGTCCATTGTGATTCCTTCATACCAAATGTTGGAATGTCAAAAAGTGACAATTTCTGACTCTCCAAATTTACCTCACTTCTGAACCCATGGTAATGTCTTGATCTTGAGTTAAAAGCAGTAGGGAGTTTTTTGGTTCGGTGTTTGTTTTAGGTATGCCAGTATTTGCTATTCTAACTTTCGTGGAATGGTTTTGGGCATTGGTAGACTCAACCACCTATGTGGTGGGTTATTGATAAGACACCCTGTGAGACAGGTCATTCATAAGAATGTGAATAATATATGTAAATCCCTGTTCATAGGGAAATACTGGGCTATCAGTCAATGGACTACCACAAGCCAAGGCAATAACCAGAGCTCAAAGTCAAACTCTGCACCTTCTGTATGAGGTAAAGATATTAGCCGTTATGCCCCCCCCCCCCCAATTTCACAGGGACAAATACGAAGGCACCACAACCTACTGAAATGGAAGGAAAACAGCAATGCAAACTGAAAGGAAAGTATAGAAAAATGGGTTCACTGAATTTGTGGGGATCGATTTTGGGAAAAAAATAAAATAAAATATCCTTAATTGTTTTAATAGCTCAAGGGTTTCATCACTCAGACCAGCATTTATTCAAAACATACATGCACACATTGAGTATATAAAATCCTTGTCTCCGGTCAATGTTTTGAGCTATGTTGAAAGTTCTGTTTGCATCCATTGGTTTACAATAATTTCTATCAATGTTTGGCTCATGAGGGCCCAGGTTCATTATGTTTGCTTGAAACATATGTAGTACCAATGTCTGAAGCCCAAAAATCTTGAATTCTGAAAGTCAGTCAGTACATCCAACAAATATTAAGAACTAACTGGAGAATTATCAGGGTGTTGGTGTACTAAAAATGGCTAAAACTAAACCATGAAATTTGTGGTATAAATATTGGCAGACAAGCCCTCCCTTCATCATACTGTGTAGGCAACATACCCCTACAAAGTGCAAATATAGTCCGGAACCTACATACTTGGATTTATTGTTCCCTCGCTTTTGACCATCATGTGACAGCAGTTGTCATGAAAAACGTATTTAGCCCATCTACTTGCCGTAGGAATATCATCAATGTCTAAACTGGTAATCACTTCCTTATACTCAGCATGGACCAGACCAATTATTGAGTATAACACCTCTTTTTTTGCTATATCTCACTAAACATATCAAACAATTAGAAAGAGCCCCAAAGCTTCATAACAAAAATGATCACAGGCTTAAAGTCACAAAGCTACCTAGGGAGTCTGTAGGCTCTATCCTTTATTCAGTGTCTAATAGATTTTTGAGTTGAGCCATTAGAGACCCAATTGTCCTAGCCCTCCACAAGTCCAATATCTCCATTGTAGTAGAAATAGGGACTTAAATTGTCACTAACAGGTAAATGTAACATGGTTTAGGAACATGTTTATAGCTACACTTCCTCCCAGACCTCTGGAATAAACTTCTCCCACATGTTAAGCAATGTGACTCACTGACTTAATTTCTTTTCTTTTCTTGTATTCTATTTTTTTTTTATTTATTTATCGAGTTATTAGTTGGTAGCTGGGTAGGTAGACTGGTCCAGAGACACTTTTTTCCAGCCTTGACCTAGGCTCAGAGACAATTAGCAGTGCAAGACAACTTAAGTTGTACACTTGAAATGTGACAAGTGTTAAGATTACATACTTGCAAAATGTTCACAAGTTCATATACAGTTGTAATACAGTTTTTTGTAAAGTAGACTGTTACACAGCTCTTTTACATTTGTAATTAAGTAACAGGTTTACATTACGTTTTATTGGTTTAATTTGGCTGCAGTACAGTTTGGTTATGTGAAATTGCGTATTAAAGGTTTACAACTGAATTTCTTTGAAAATAAAACTCAAATGGAACTGAATAAAAAAAAATAAATAAACAATAAGGATTTACAGAGAGACCCAGAGATAAAGAAGGGAACAATGGCATTACGAAAATTTAAATGGCAAAGGAAAACATTTGAGCGACTTTAAGCATTTTTAGAATTTTAATTCTTTAAAATATCTTATCCGTTATCCCTAAAGCATCTACAAGTACGTTCCTTGAATAGGGGCTCTGGAATGGACTTCTTAAACTTGGTGGGAGTATCCTAATGCCTTGTTTCAGCTTGTAGTTTGTTCCAGAGAGCTAGGCTTGTTTCTGAGAGGGCTCTCTCACCAGTGACTGTTAAATGGAGGATGGTTGAGTGATATTGAGTTCTCCTGGGAATTCCATATGTAGTACAACTGTTCCCAGATTAGGAGTTTTCTTTTCAGAGGGGCAGAAGCTGTCATTTAGAATTTTATATGATAAGGTTCATAGAAGACAAGTGGACTTTTCAGTAATAGGTAGCTAATTTAGGTCATTTAAAGGTTACACTGGTGTATACAGACAAATCTGGCACTTTTATTTTTAGTGACTTGAAATTTTTGAATGTTATAAGCAAAAGTGTATATATATATATATATATATATATATATATATATATATATATATATATGTAAAGAATACAGGATGACAATTTGCAGACAGTAAGATGTAATAGGTATTATATCATATAACAAGAGTTTTAGTTGTGAAAGGATTGTATTAATGATATTATCAGTGTGGTTTGTAAAACTTAATGTAGAGTCAAGAGTTGGGCCTATGTATCTGTACCCTGTTACAAATAGAATGATACTGTTATTGTTGCCTCATATAATAAGAGTAAAAAATCAAGAGGATCTGTGAGGGGAGGGGAAAAAGGCACAACCTTGTTTCGTTTTATTGTGATTAATGTGGAATTTATTTTGTTCAAACCAGTGCTGAAGATCATAGAAGGATTGCTGATAATGAGATTGCAGGACTGTAGCCTTCAGAAAATGCATGCTAGCACAAATCCTGTTATTCTAGCAATTTTCTAACTTTGTATGAGCAGTATTAAACATCTGCCTCATTTTTGGGCTTTACACCCCCCCCCCCCATTATTTTAGGCTTTGTCTGGATTTCTTGCACTTAGAGGTCAAAGGTATGACTGTGGGACATCTGCTTTCCTGGAGTAAAAAAATATCTGCATAGAGGGTGAAGTTAAGTTCAAGTAAGTCATCTGTAATGTCATTAGTGAGTAAAGAAAACACTTTTAGGCCTAGAACAGAACCTTGAGGGAAACAACCTGTTTCTACTGTTCCATTACTAGGTAGCTCCTGCTGTCAGTGTAGCTATGGAATCAAGCAATTATGCATTTTTGCAGTTTGAATTTTTATAGCTTATCAAATAGAATTTTTTACTCAGCAATTTCAAAGGCACAGGTTTTGTCCAAAGAAATACTGGCTGTGAGGGACCATTATTTATGCTGGTGTAGATAGCATCAGATGTTGAAAGTATAGCTCTGATTGTGCTACTACCATTTCTGAAACCATGCTGCCTGTCAAACAGAAGCCCATAGCTATTAAAATGTTTAAGTAGCTATTTATAAAGAACTTAAAAAACATTTGCAAGTTGGTAGAATAGAGATAGGTCTATAGTCTTTATGGGTTTTGGGGTGGGGTACCTCAAGAATCTGTATAATAACGGCATGTATCATGGATGGCAGAACAGTTTCTGTGATGAGAAGTTATCAGTTTAGGTTAGGAGTTGGCTATTTTGTCTGCTGCCTTCCTAGGAAAGTTAGGGTGGAGTTTCGTATGTCTTCCTTTAAACATAACCTAGAAGACGTACATACGTTTTCACAAATACAATCATACAAACATTGTCTAGGATTGAAAATTCTGGCCCTGAAAAAAGTAAGTGCAGGATGACTGACAGTATTGGTCGTGGAATATCTGTGAATCTATGAAGCATTCAGTTAATGGGATTCATTGACTTCTTAGGAAAAAGACAAGTTAATTAAAAGAAGTCAAGTTAAGTATATTTTGAATCAAATAATTATTAAAGCTTTATGCAAATGTTGTAAACAGTGCAATAATAATAATAATAATACAGGGCAGCAAGTTTTGAGTCTTTTTGTTTTAGGAATTAGTAGTGGTTTAGCGGGGTAGAGTATCTGTCTGTGTCCCAGGTGAAACCTGAAAAACAAATAAATAATGCAGTGCAGGTGACTGACAAGACTTTATCAAAACTCAGAGAAAGGTGGTTCAGGCAAGCAGTCTTATTTTTTGACAGTACATCTATTTTAATCCAGATCAAAAACAAATAAAAGAAAATTGTGTATCTGTTGTACATGTATCGTGAGCCAAAAAGAAAGTTAACTACTATCTGGACTTATGATTCTCAGACAAAAAAAAAATTATAAGAAGATAAAATATGTACAAAATTTTGTAGGGATGCATAAAATGATGTGTTGTGAAATACAGCTTTAATATTATTTCTATAAGTAGTTGGACTGTAGAAGATAAACAAGTGTTTCATTTTCTCTCGAATAGTATTTTTTTAGTATTTCCAGGATCTCTTTTATGATTTTTTTGCATACTTTAAAAATGTACTTGTAAATTTGTTTCATTTGCTTGCACATAATCAGTTGCATATACATATGTGTACACACACACACATGTATGTCTGCTCACTTATAATCAGAGAGAGAGGGAGTGAGAGTGTGTGTGTGTGTGTGTGTGTGTGTGTGTGTGTGTGTGTGTGTGTGTGTGTGTGTGTGTGTGTGTGTGTGTGTGTGCGTGTGTGTGTGTGTACTGTCCATTTTGTATTTACCTTTGCATCTGTAGCCTGTGTTATAGATGAAAAAAGCTGAAACTTATCCATGAAACAGCCTACTTACCCTGTCAAAAATAATAAAACAATAATAAATAAGTTAGTGCAGTGGTTGCAACTTTATTTCCCCTCTAGGTGACCAGAGTACCTGGGGAAAAAACTTTGGATCTTATGAAACAGCAGCAGTAATTATTGGATCATTGTACCACCTTTCACCTCTTTTCATGTGCCTTGAGAGTCTAGACCCCCAAAGAATTCAATCTGAAATTATCAGTTTATGATTAAAGCATCAGTGTTTTTTAAGGTTTTCATTTTATTTGTCAGCTTATTATTCTCCCTTAATAAGACTTCTGTTTGGTTCTCCCCTTTTTGGGTTTCTTAGCAATTATCATTTAGTGAGGTCTGCATGCCTCTTATTTGAGATTTTTTTTGCCAAATCATATATTTTAATAGCCTAGTTTATCTAGTGCTGTTGCCATGAGTAAAGTCCATTTTAGTCTGCACTTTATTTGTCTAAGCACTGGACAAGATGGACGGTTAGCCTGCTAGTTTCACATTGGCTGTCAGCTGTATAGCAGTAGGTCTCCTAACATAGTGTACAAGATGCCTTATGCTCAGATAATGAAATTATGCTCAGCGTTAATAATTCCATCTGTGGGAGGTGTAAATATCTGATACATCTGGCTTTCTTCTTGCCAATAAACCTTCCCTTTGAGCTTTGCACACCTATAGGAAGTGTTGGGGAGCAATTGGTAGTTGAAATGTTTATGTATTTTATTTTATTAATTATGGTACAAAAAATACATGTAGTTCTAAGGGAGTTGGCATGTATTTTAGCAGTATGAATATTCATTAGGTCATGAATATGTAATGTAAAAGTTTAATTATTTCTCCATTCCCATTGGATATCTAATAATGTTTAAACTGATCTGATTACCACAATGGTGTTCTGATGAAGTCTACATGTGGTAGATGAAAGTGCTTAACCTGGGTGGTTTGTTTGTTATGTTTTTATAAAATAAAAAGATTTACATCTTTCCAAGGTTCATTTCAGCTGTGGTACCTTATTCAGCATATTACAGGATTATTTTGTGGTTACGGAGTTGGGTATTCACTGTACTACTTTTATTTATATTTCCATGTATGTTACAAATAATAATAACAATAGTCATGAGTAAAATATTTCCTTCACCTCTAGTGATACCTAGATACAAAGAAAATAAAATAGGCTTCAGTAAATGTTTATATAGCTAGTGGCATTACAGGAGGCTCCAGTATTGACAACATAAGGTGAGGTGCTCAACAGTCCAGCTTGCTTCACTAAGGATGGCCAACTCCTGTTACTTTGGGGCATTCTCACACTGGCTAAAGGCTTTGCTGCCCCCCTTACTTTATTTAAACAGAGTCCATTTTAATAGACATTCCAACCTTACTAATATATAAGACCCTGAAATGGAATCACATTAAAGTGGCTGTCCTTAATGTCAGCTGTCTAAGCAATTAACTGCCTGATCTTGATGGATTTCTACATTTGGAAAACATACATGTTTATGAAGTCACTAACACTTGGTTTAAATTTAAAGAGAACACTCTCTCTTTACCCAGGGTTTTGCAATTTGCATGTCTTCAGGGCTAATGGCAACTGTTGTGGAGTATCTGTATTTGTCAAGAAACATATTACTTACAGACAAATCCCTAGGGACTCTCAAACACAATTCAGAAAGTTGTAATTACTAACTACTTAACCTCTACCTAACCTTAAGTAGTTAGTAATTACAACTTGTCATTACACTAAATAACTTAAATATATATTTTTTGAAATATTTCTGCAATACATATTCAGATGAATTTTTAGATTTATTTATAATTTGATATAGGGTTATTGTTCATTATATTTTATAGGTTGAATAACTATGTATGTAAGGGTCACTTACATGTGTTATTAAAAAACAGTTTTTAACATTTGCAATGAATTTTACACAATGAAATGAGGTGTATGTTATATAACTCTAAGAATTGATTGTTTAAGAATTGATTGTTAAGAATTGATTGTTAAAAATTTTAACAAAACAATTGAAGCAGTTATGTGATTGGATACAGATGAATGGTGTTAAGTATATAATGAGAGTGAGAATGGTGTATGTATAACTCTGATGAAACCCACGAAATAGTTGGGTGAAAGCGCTTAGTTTGATTTTCATTGGAATAAACAGTTTTATCGGAATTGGATTACTTTGTTTATTTCTATTCTAGTTTCGTTTCAAGTTCTATTATGACTTGTTAGAATTGAACCTCAACAGTTTCGCTTTATGAAAGGTAGATCCTGTCTGTTTAATCTAGTAAATTTCTTCAAAAGGGTTATCAACGATGAAGATGGTGGCCATGCATGTGGCGTATCTTGATCAGGCAAAGGTCTTCAACACTATACCCCATGCTGGCATCCTACAAAAACTAAATGCTTTAAAATTAACTCATATGTGATAAGATAGCTAGGAAATGTTTGAAAGACAGAACACACACATTGTTAGTTGCAGGTGCCTGATCAGAATGTATGAAAGTGACCAGTGATAACCTACAGGGCTCAGTGCTGGGACCTCTCATTTTTGTTATTTCTGAGGTCTCCAGTCTGAGAGCCAAGACCTCTAGCTAACAGGGTTTGCTGGCTAAACAGGTGCTTGTTCTGTTATACAAACAAGCAAGCAAACAGTTTGCTAACTGGGGGTTACTGTTAAAGGGGCAATCCCAGAGTCTAAAATTCTGACCAAAAGAAACTTGTCCTGATACCTCCCAGCAGTCACCACCCACTAGCCATGTCATCATTAATTCTACTTCTGGTTTCAGTTTACTTTATGCAGCCCTGTTGTCATTCCCACTGGTCAACACAATTAATAATGTTCAGTTCCTGCAAAAGCTTTCCATCCTGGATCACTGGGAAACAGTACTGATATTACATTTTTGTGTGTGTTTGTGGTGGGGTGGTTAGGAAAGACTCTGTGTTTACTTTTTAGGAACTCGTCAAAAAGCTTATCTTAATTGTGCATTTCTTTATTTCCTTTATCTATTCTGCATAGTGTAACTGCAAGCAGCATAGACAAAAGAGTATGGTTTAGTGGATTCATACTAAATCTTAGCAGTCTATTCACATATTCCCCTTGCTCTGTAGTAAAGCAATCTCAGAATTAGTATGTATAAACATCACAGGTTGCTGTGCTGTACAGCCCCCATTGTTACAGTAAGTTTTGGACTTCATTGTTTAAAATGAATCTATTGCTTGTGTCACGCATATGCTTTTTTTTTACAGCAGGTTAGAAAACCATTACACTTGGCTAGTATTCAGGGATTAAAAAAAAACAAAACATGACAAAAAAGAAAACTGCTTCTACTGTTGTTTGAAACTTGCATCATTCTAATCCTTTCTACAGAGCAAATGGCTGCAATGCATAACGTCATAGCACTTAGTACAGAAGTGCATCCCTCACTGGTAAGATCAGACCATAAACTAATCTCACTGGATATTCACATCCCGACCCCACCCCCTGCCCAGAAAACCACAGTGAAAAACTTCTCTAAAGCAAATTTCACACTCCTCAAAACCGAGGTGAAATCCTTCAAAGCCCCCAGGCCTGTGGAAAATACGGCCCAGACCGCAGAATCCTTTATAAACGCATTCTATGAACACCTTCAGGAATGCATGGATCATGCAATCCCAAATAAAACCAAGACCCAATCCTCCAAAGGCAGACGTCCTGTCTGGTGGACCCCAGCCATAAACAAACTATACAATAGAAGGATGAAGCTACTACATGATAGAGCAAAATCCCAAAAAGGGAAGGCATCTCTGATCAGTATTAGCAAAAAACTACATGCACTCATAAAATCGTCTAAGGCCAGCTTTGAGAGAAAAATTGCACAGGACACTAAGGATAATCACAAGGCTTTCTTAAGTTATGTTAGGAACCTGGGTGGGAATTCTCAGATATGCTCAGATTTAGTCCAAAATGACAAAAAATACACCGAACCCACAGACATTGCCAACATCCTAGCTGACAGATTCAGCGCAAACTTCTCCCCCCCCCCTCCCCACCAAAAGGGTAAATATCTATCCCAGCAGAGTGCTGCCCCCCTGACATCTCAGATGCTCAGGTAAGAGCCGCCCTCTCCAAAGCAAAAAACACAGCATCAATGGGACCAGATGGTGTCCCGGGCTGCGTCCTACATGAACTCCAAGAAAAGCTAAACCCAAACATAAAAGTACTGTTCAATTTCAGCCTTACTACAGGATGGTTGGGAGGGTGGCCTAATGGTTAAGGTGTTTGCCTTACAAACACAAGGTATAGGGTTTGAGTCTCACAAGGGATAATTAGCTAAGCTTAAAATGTCTCGCAAGGGCAGTTAGCTTAGTACTAATCTATGAACCTATGTACCCAAAGAGTGGCGTACAGCAACAGTGGTCCCTCTCCACAAAGGTGGTGCCTCAACGGATCCTGGAAACTATCGCCCCATAAGCCTGACTAGCTTGGTCTGCAAAGCTATGGAAAGGATCATCATGGACCTCATAAATAAAGATATTGGGGACCTACAGACACTGGATCCTACCCAGTTCGGCTTTGTTAAGGGCAGATCCTGCCTCTTAAACCTGGTCGATTTCTTTGAAACAGTCACCAAGGCCATTGACGAGGGGAAGGTAGTCCACACAGCCTACCTGGACCTCGCAAAAGCCTTTGATACAATACCCCACTCAGGCATTATAGATAAGCTCACCAGCTTAAATATAAACCCCTATGTCACTAGATGGGTTGCATACTGGCTCAAGGACAGAACCTTCATGGTTAGAATTGCTGGAGCCATGTCAGACTCCAAACCAGTTACAAGTGGTGTCCCACAAGGCTCAGTCCTGGGACCTCTCTTGTTCGGTATATATTTCTCGGAGGTACAGGCCAACACGGAAGGACTGTGGCTGACCAAGTTCGCAGATGACTGCAAACTGGGCACCATAATCTACTCTCCAGCTGACACAAGCATCCTCCAAAAGGGCCTCATAGAAACAGACAACTGGTGCCAGAGCCATGGCCTCAAGCTAAACACAAAAAGTGTATAGTCATCCCCTTTGGCAAAAACAAAGTGCCCACAAATTACCACATAGGTGGTAATCCATTAAGTACAGAGGACGTAATTAGGGACCTGGGGACCCAAGTTGATAGCAATCTCTCATTTGACAGCCACGTGGCCAAAGTGGTTAGAAAAACATTTTATATAGCCTACCTAATCATGAAGGGATTCACATCTAGATCAGGGGAGGTCATCGTGCCTCTTTACTCATCCTTCATCAGGCCCATAATTGAGTACAATGCCCCTTTTGTGATGTACCTTACCAGACACCTGCAGCAACTGGAAAGACCCCAAAAGTACCTCACCAAGAGGATCAAAGAGCTCAAACAGATGCCATATGCTGCCCGGTTTAAGAAACTCCAGCTCTACTCAGTGACATACCGCCTGCTCAGAGGCGATCTGTGCCTGACGTATAAAGCAATGTCCAAACAAGAATTAATGGACATGCTGCACCTCAGAAAATCCAAATCCCATCGAGCTACGCGCTCGAGAGACTTGAACCTCAGCACTGAAATAAATAGGACATGCTGGAGGGACAGATTCATAACCCAGAGGCTCCCTTCACTCTGGAATAAAATCCCAGTCCAGGTTAGGCAGAGTCCCTCATTGACTCTCTTCAAGAGGAATCTTGATGAGTGGATGGGAGATCGTAGGTTTACCCCTGGTATCACTTCTGTGTCACTGTTAGACAGAGGCACAGTATACTAACCTCGAAAAAGGGCATAGCAAAATTAATTTAAAATGGGTGGCGAAAGCCAAACACACTCTGGCTAGGCTTATAAATGCCCTAGGGCAGATAGCCTAGTATGAACCTATGAACCTATGAACTTAGCTAGTATTCAGAAATCAGTACAAAATAAAAGATGAAATAAAATGAACAGAAAATCTTTACTAACATGTTAGCTTTGCATTTCTCTTATGATTTTCTACAAGGTAGCAGCAAGTACAGTTGTTCCTGTAAAGGCTACTTTTCCCTGAGGATAAAAAGCACAGTTGAAACTAATGAATGACTGAGTGAGAGCTGTTGTGAATACAACTGCAATTTGAGATGGAATTTGACTAAGCCCACTGAAACTTCCTCTAAGCAGCTTTCACCCCAACCCCCCCGTAGCCAAAGCTGGGACATGCTCAGAAAAACAGACTGAAAATGTAAACAATGAAAAGAATCAAAACAAATAATCCCTTGGACTGTCCCGTTAAGTCACCCTGTGACACCAATCCCCTCCAAAATGAACTCTTGGTTTAATAAAACTAGACTCAAACTAAATTCCAGAAAGTGTAGTAACATCACTTTCAGAAGAAGTACCCATCCCTCATCATATTGCCTAGACAATATACCTATACAAAACAAAAATATAGTTACGGGCCTAAAGTAATACTTGGGTTGATATCTCCTTCTCTTTTGGCCATGATGTGGCAATGGTTATTGGGAAATCCTTTAGCTCAATTAGTTGCCAAAGGAATATTATCCAAGGTCTAAAGAGGTAATCATTCCCTTATACTCAGCATAGTCAGGCCAGTTATCAAGTGCAGTTCTCCCTTTGGGATGTACCTCACTAAACCTATCAAACATTTAGAAAGACCCTAAATGTTCCAACCCAAAAGGATCACAGACGTAAAGATCCTGAAGTACCAAAAGAGGCTGGAAGCTGTTATTAGTTTATTCAGTGTCTTATAGTCTTGTGAGGGTAGATCTGTCTGTGGTTTACTGATCTGCTAGAATCCCACTTATTTTCATGTATTTTATTTGTTTTTTGTTTACTGGGAAAGTCTGACTAGGTACATTGCCTTTTTTCAAGGAAGGCCAGGAAGAAAAGCTCCAAGAAGTAATAGATGTACAATATTACAAGCTGTAGGGAAAGATATATAAAAAATAATGGAATTAATTAAAATGGGATAAACAGAAAATATCACACAAAGTTATAAATTGTATTAAGTTCAAAGAAGTGAGACAGGTACACATAACAGAACATCATCTAAACAGGAAATTATTAATATAGATGTAACAGGATCAATAAACAGTAGTGTGTATCAGAAATATGGGAGGTAAAGTAACGTGATATGTGTCTGTATGCATGCTGAAATGCAAGTCGGTAAATGAATAATAAAGCATACATTTCTCATAGGAGGAGTGAGACATAACAAGCCTAGTGTAAAGAAATGCTATAGTAAGTAAAATGCGGAAATACTGAGTAGCTGGACATTGTTTACCTGCAGATTTAGGACATTTGCAGAATCTAGTATGATTTAGATATAGTTTGAGGTAATCTTTTAAGAGTGGGATAGCTGATTATTTGTCTGATAATGATGGGAAAGCTGTTCCATAATTTAGCTATGCTTACCGAATAGAAGGAGTCCCTGTGTGTGTGTGTTACTGGACTTTTGGGATTCTGTTAGGTGTTTATCCTTTGATCAAAGGTTACTTCAGCATTTGTACTATTTTATAATATTACTAATAGGGGGGCTGTTTGAGGGATGGTGTAGTATTTCATGTGCAGTTATGAGCTGTATATATGATCTGTGTTAGGGTAGTTTTAGCCGGTTCAGGTTCTGCAAGGGAGTACAGTGATTGATTAAGTTTTTGAAACTGGATGCTAATTTGCTTATTTTATTTTATTTTAACACTGTTCAAGCTTGTTCATTAGTGTAGTTTGAAGATTAGTGAATATTGTTAATGCATGTAGCAGGTTTGGAAGCAAGAGTGAAGTTGCAGTTACCATCTTGCTGCATTTATTGAGATTTGGCCTGACTTTGTAAAGTAGCCCTAATTTGCAGTGACGTTTTTGAACAGTACCATTGATGTGTTGGTCATATTTAAGTTTGTCATGCATGATGACACCCAGTGTCGTGGTATGGGTGACTTGTTCTACTTTGGTGCTGTTAGATGAGAGTATATTTAGTGACGTGTCTAGTTGGCTGTGGGTTACTAGAGGTAGATGTAATTCATTTTGATGTTTGGGATTCAAGAGTAGTTAGAATTGTACTAGTCAGCTCTCAGTAAAAGAGATGGAGTCATGGCGGCTGAGTGAATAAAAATTGAGTCGTCAGTATATTATATGATTTTTACATGTTTGGCTGCTTTAAGCATATTGTGTATGAATATATTAAATAAGAGGGTTCCTAGTGTTGACCCCTGTGACATTCATATTTGTACTGCAGCCAAGTAGAGCAGGAGTCCAGCCATTTACAGACTGTGCACAGTTCTTGAGGTAGTAGCAAAACCATTCTATGGCAGTACAACTTGGTCTTAATTGGAGAGCATTTTTTAGGATAAGGGATGAGATACAGCATCAGATGCCCTTGAGAACTCCAGAATTAGGTGGGGACAGGGTTACCAATACTTCTGTTTTGATTGACTGTGTCTGAAAAATTTAGTAGGGCAGTCTCGGTGCTGTGACAGGGCCAGAAGCCATATTGTTGGGGAGGGGATGAGAAGGTGTTCTTTTGGCAGAAAGTTTTGGGTTTGATGACATATTCATTCTATTACTTTAGAGAGTGGACAGAGTATTGCAGTAGGTTGGAATAGCAGAGGCTGGGTAAAAACGCAAAACACTGAAACACCCAAAAGAGGCCAGTCCAGCAGCAAAAAAATCACAACATACCAAAGTGATTTAGTGCTTTTGTTTACTTTACCTTTGGAATTTCTTCAGAATACCAAATTGCAATAGGTTGATCATTTGAATGTGCAGTGGAGCTACCTCCTTCATGTATTGATAGGAGGTTTTCCATATTTTTGGAACATAAGATGTTCTTCATGCTTCACTGTTGCAGTCCTGAGGTATGGGATTTCCTGCTTTGGAAGCCCTTTGTCGGCCTGACTACCAGAATAAAAAAACTCTATCATTCCTGAGATGGCAGATGCCCTACCCTGACATCAGGACAGTTAGGTATAAAGGGAGATGGCTGATGCCATGACATCAGTCTTTCTTGCTGTTGGAGCCTGAAGCAGTTGTGAGTGAGTCAGTAGGGCCCCACTGGAGTGAGAAATTCTTCTAAAGCTAAGTACCCCTTTGGGGGATTCTTACTTGTGACTCATATCAGATAAAATTAACAACTGTCTCCACTGTGGTAAACAAATCCCACACAGAGACTTTCGTACCTTGTATGGCTCTTGTTTAGGGCCAAATCATGATGTTCCAAATTGCCTTCTGTGCACCCTTTTCAATACTAGGACAATAAGGTATAGTGCCAAAATCTTGTCTAAGCACCTCAGTCAGCAATCTGCTTCTCATTGCACGATTGCATCCTTCAGTTGTCCCAGGGTTGAGCTCCCCAAGCTAAAAAAGGAAAAAAGACCCAAACTTAGGCCCTCAGATGACAATCTTTCTCCATCTGCCAGTTCCCAAAGGCTCTTTATTGCAGATGAAGGTGCCTTTGCAGCCTTCTTCTGAGAATGAGGGGGTGGTGCAGGCCTGTGTCGAGACACTTTCAGAGTTCGGCATGCTGTCGGGTCCCTCAACCTCAGCTCAGGCCTTGGCACTTGGTTCGTTGGTCGGGTCTAGAGTTGCTAAGTAGACCCGGGCTTCCAGCAAATGATCCTTAACTGATGATGTCCCTTTGGGGCTTCTGCCAACATCTGGTGTTTCCTTCAAGGATACTGGTGTTAGAATAGCTGACATGCATAGAAGCAAGGTAAAAGCTACACCCAACCTGACCACAGTTTTTGTGCCTAAGCCTATAGGTTTCCATCCCACAGGTTACCAGCAGGATTTGGTCAGGTTGGCCAAGGACCTTGTTTCTTTCATCAGAGATAGGCAGCCTCTCCCTGAATCTTCCCCAGGTAAAAGGAAGAGAGATCCTACACCTGAGGCCTTTTCAGAAACCCCTGATTCAGATAACGACTTTAATCAAGAGGGCTCTGTCCTGGAAGAAGAACCATTCCTTACCTTCTTTGAGGATTCTGATTCAGAAAAGGTGTTGCCTTCTGCTTCACCTCCTGAGGACATTAGCTTTTGGGAGACACTGCATGCCATGAGACATTTTTTCCATTGGCA
The DNA here is from genome assembly GCF_019279795.1 of Protopterus annectens. NCBI lineage: Eukaryota > Metazoa > Chordata > Ceratodontiformes > Protopteridae > Protopterus > Protopterus annectens. Next base: position 1,187,854,186 of record NC_056741.1, read on the forward strand.
GACACAGGAGTACCCTCAAGCAAAAAAGAGGGTCAGGAAGTTCCATGATCTCCCTCAGCACAAACCCTTGACTATCCCTCCAGTTGTAGAAGTGGTATAAGATGTCTTTATGGAATCATCTCTCAATCCAGACTCTCTTCCTACAGCCCCTTATAAACCAGACAAATTTTACGGGGTACGAGACTTGCATAAATTCCTTTTTAAGAACCTCTCTGCTGACCCAGAGGTTGTCACCCCAGACCCCCAAAGGAGTTGGGCCCAGTACTTCAAAAAAAAAAAAAACACTACCTATGGACAAAGAAACCAGGCCCCTTGACAGATTTGGGAAGAAGGTTTACACTTCATCTACCCTGGCAATGATGGCCCTCAATTGCATATGATAAAATACCAACAGAGTATTTTGAAAAAAATGAAGCAAAAGATTTCCACCCTGGAGGACAAGGGAACCTCCAAGGAATTGCTGGATCTTTGCCATTTCAGTTCCCAGGTAGCTAGGCACTCCTTGCACTGCAGATATGATGGCCTAGAGGCATCTACCCAAGCTGCTGTATCTGGTTGTATCATCAGAAGGCACGCCCGGCTTAGGGAACAGACATTACCGGAACATGTCAAATCTAAATTGTCTGATGCACCCCTGAATAAAAGACTCCATTTTGGACCAAAGGCTGAGGCTGGGTTAAAAAAGATGGATAAAGCTAAGTCCATGTAAATGGTCAAGGACTTCTGCATGTCCAGACTCCTCCTAGGTTCAGTAGGAATTTCCCACTAAGCATTGGTCCTTTCCTTCCCAAATAAACACAAGTCAGAGGAAAACCTGAAGGGAAAGGCTTCATAGGCAGCAACAGTAATTGCAGGGGGCAAGGCAGTAGACCTCAGGATCACCCAGGCCATGGAGTTCTAGGCCACAGGGCCCTAGCAGAGATCAGCAATGACTCACCCCACTCCTTACCCCCCACACTCCCTCCACCCCCAACCCCGGACAAGAGAGGAGGAAGACTTTCTCTGCTCAAGGTAAATTGGGCACTCATCACCTCCAACAAGCGGGCTCTGGAAGTAATCTTAAACAGCTGCAAGCTCACTTTAAAAAAAAAACGTTAAGATACCTACACCTGCACACTTATATACATTACTAGTTTACTTCTTCCATTATTTTCTGTATTTTTGTGTCATTTTTCTACTGGTTTTTATTGCATAAACACAATTTTTTTGTGCTTTAAACATGAAAACTGCCATGACAGGTGTTTTTTTTCTCTCACCTGCAAAGCACTGACATTTTTTCTGATCTGTAAGTAACTTTGTTTTTATGTACACTAATACATATGGATGGATGCTTATTAGATATTATTACACATATATATTTTTGTATTTATAGTGTTCTAATTAGATAATGTTTATTGTTAGCTATGTGTGTTTTTTCTTGTATATATCTAGTTAGCTCTTTTTACTTATCTAACTATGTATATGATTTTAGTTCTTGTCACAGACCTGATGAAGGCTTTATTGCAGTAGTTTGCCGAAAACAATTGTAGGTAAAAGTTAGTCTTTTTATATGTATACTATTCTTTTCTTAATACCCGATTTTGGAATGTGGGTTGCAGATAGGTCATGTTTTCCTTAACTAGGATTTAGTTTGATCTAATCTGTAGTAGTGTTGGGGGGGGGACTTGCTGTTCTTAAATGCACTTTTACGGCCCTGTTTCTATTGTTTGCCTGGAATAGGCTGGTTTAAAATTAAACCATATAATTTATAAATTCAATAGAAAATCTGTGGTGTGACCTAAAGAGGGCTGTGCACAAGAGATGTCCTCACAATTTGACAGATTTGGAGTGCTTTTGCAAGGAAGAGTGGGCAAATATTGTCAAGTCAAGATGTGCCATGCTGATAGACTCCTAACCAAGAAGACTGAATGTTGTAATTAAATCAAAAGGTGCTTCAACAAAGTATTAGTTTAAGGGTGTGAACACACAACAAAGTATTAGTTTAAGGGTGTGCACACTTATGCAATCAGCGTATTGTACGTTTTTTATTTTTTATTTTTTTTTTTATATTTTTTCCCCCTAACAGATTTGTTTGTTTTTCAATTGAATTGTGCAGGTTATAGGTCACATTAAAGGTGGGAAAAGTTTTGAAATGATTTATTGTGGTCTCATTTTTTTTTTTAATATCACAAAAACCTGGCATTTTAACAGGGGTTTGTAAAATTTTATAGCCAATATATATATGTATATATAAATATATATAAATATATATATATATATATATATATATATATATATATATATATATATATATGTGTGTGTGTGTATATATATATATATATATATATATATATATATATATATATATATATATATATATCACACACACACACACACACATATATGTATATGTACATGTGTTTGTGTGTTGGGGGGGTGAGAGACGTGACCTGAGTTTACAAGTATTTTCAATGCTTTGGATAATTTCCCTTTCATTAAGTTTCTGTTCTTTACCCCTTTTGTATCTGAACCATTTCTACCAACAAACTGATAATAATCATCATGATTAGTTAATATTATTATTGTAGTCTGTTTTATAACTTTGTGTAAAACATACTTGAGATATACTTAATTGTTGCTATTTCTGTTTTAACATGGCAAATAGCACCTAATGCAGCATTTAAGAATTTAGGTAAGTGTGGCATCTTTAAGGTACTGTTAAATTCAATTCTGATCATTTTTTTTGCTGTCTTTTTCCTGTTTTAGGCCTCTTCATATTGCTGTGGTGCAGTGTAATTTCTTGGCGGTACAAAAGCTAATCACTCTCTTTCATATTGCCCAAAAGGAACTTGACATTTTTAACAACCTCAGACAGGTTAGTAAGATGTTTGTCTTACAGTATGCACCGTGTTTGCCAGAATTATCAACCGCCTGTTGTAGATAAAATCATAAAATAATCAGGCAAAAAGATGTAAGAGCAGAGACCCTTCTGAAACATTGTTACTCTTCTTTCTCTGAAAACTGATATAATTGGAGATGTGTGTTACTTTACATTTTCTTTAGAATTAAAAGCTTGGATGCTTACTTTTTGGAATTATTTAATGATTGTTTAATATCAGTGTCCTGTAACAAAAGTTAATTTTATGAGAAATAAAGTGAAATTTAGTGGCAGAATGTGAGATGCTTCTGAAAATAGTAGACATTAAAGTGGTAGAGTGCCTTGATGGTCTTTGAACATATCCAGGAACAGAATGGCTCGGATTTATTATAGTTCAGTGGATTTGATGGTATCTCTGTCTCCAGCTTTATTGGTTCACTAATTTTCTTTTTCAAGTTTTTGTTGTTTTCAGAATGTTCAGCAGCAATAGTTTTATTAAGATGATTTGAAGAAAGCATTTGGATGTGTTCCTTGAATGTCTGCAGTGAAATAGATTCAGTAACAGAAGAGTAAATTTGCCAATAACAGCTTGCTATTTCACTGATAGCCATTGCTGGTTAGGATAAAGAGTTCTGTAAGCATCAGTCCTGTGTCATTAATTCTAAGACTGATGAAACTATCACTAGTAGCTTCTTATTTTCTCTTTCTTAACAACAGGCTTGCTTTACATTGTCTGGTCCCATATTTCCACTGTGGTCAACATCAGCTTTATTAAAGTACCTGTTATCAAGCACTGTACAAATGAAATAATTCAGAAATTCAAAATATAAGACAAGCAGCTCCTGAATTACCCATTCTAAAGACTTAAACCTTTCATGTGATATAAATAGGAACTGCTGGAGTGAGACTACCCCTTTTCTAGATCAAGCTCCCCATCCATGTGAAGCAGAGTTTCTCCCTAACCGAATTCAAGTATAACTTGGACAATTGGATGGGGAACAGGAAATTCATCCCTGATTTGAAACCTATGCCTCTAATGGACACAGGCAGCCAGTAAAATGTTTCATCTCACAAGCCCCTGCTTATACTTTTCAAGGTACAAGAACTTGTCAGATATTTGGGATCCATAACTAGGTTTAAAAAGGTACTAATATATAAAAGCAAAACTCAAACCAAGAAAAGTCAAAAACTCAATTTAATAATTTAAATTGCCCCAGGGTTCTATTATTATATATTGTTATGTACCTCTACTTCTCTTGTTTTTTGGATAATCGGTCCCGACCTTCTAAGTCATATTCATTCTTCCAAAAATATGGTTTAGCTATATCGGATCTGTGTAGTATACCTTGCTACCTGTGTTAAATGTAATGCCTTCTATGTAGGTAAATCTACTAGGAGGCTGAAAGATCGGATTATAGACCATTGCTCAGAGATACACAGACAGGTTTGTATGAACATATTTGCAAAACATATATTGGATTCTGACATAAGTCATAATTTCAGATTTAGTGCTATAAACGTAATTAGTAAAAATCCCATAGGGGCAGTTTAAATAATACTGTTGAAACAAAAGAGTACGAGTGGATAGTTAGGCTTGCCACAGATAAACACCCAGGGATTAATGCTGCTATCCGTATAAAACCAATTTTGATTAAAAAAAAAAAACAAATGCAGTATAAGAAATACATGTATTTCAGTATATTTTATTGATTTTTATTACAGCTGGGATATCACATGATATGAATATCTTATGAGAAGGTTGTTGTCATGTGATTTTATATTGTTATATAAGTGGATTAGAATATAGCAATAACCCATGCCTGGGTGTGGGTAATGCTGGATTTACCCACGGTTGGTGTGGTTTGGTCACGAGGGCGAAGTACATCAGAGCTGTGAGCAAAAGCAATGGAGAAAGCAAGATCTCCGTTGCTTTTTACAAATTGTTTCATTATGTTAAATGGGCTTAACATAGCGAGACAGCTTTAAAAAAAGCAGCCGTTGCTTTTTTTAAAGCTGTCTCACTATGTTAAACCCATTTAACATAGTGAGACAGTTTTGAAAAAGCAACAGAGAAAGCAAGATCTCCGTTGCTTTTTACAAACTGTCTTGCTATGTTAAAGTTGTTTAACATAGAGAGACAGCTTTAAAAAAAGCAACGGAGAATCTCCGTTGCTTTTTACAAACTGTCTTGCTATGTTAAAGTTGTTTAACATAGAGAGACAGTGTGAAGCAATGGAGATCTTGCTTCTCCGTTGCTGTAAAAAAAGAGTTATAGTAATGGAAAAAGTCTGAGTGACCGGACCTTTTTCTATTACTATAACTCTGATTTACAACGTGCACGCTGACCAATCAGTGTACACGTTTTTGAATATTAATGAGGGGGGTTGTTGTATAATTATTAATTTTAAATGTTGCACTGAAGAAGGGTTAAGCGTGAAAGCTTTGCTTGTTTGTTTTTATTGTTTTGTTAAATCGAGTTTTTGATGTTTCTTGGTTTGAGTTTTGCTTTTATTTGGATTTACGATTGTCTCAAAGCCAAGTTCACCACTGTTTTGTTGTTCCTTTTTATTAGGCTTAAAAAGGCCGTTGTGATCCTTAGCCCATTAAACATATATGAACAACATTTAACATTAACAGTGAAACAGACAAGTTGATGGATAATATAGAACATGTACCATCTTCATTTCTGTCATTTACTCCTACTCTTGCTCTATTTTTTCTCTTTCTTTTTCTTATTGTCCCACCGTTCTTATATTCAACAATTAACACCTCTTATCCCCCATCCTACTTTAACTCTGCTACGATTTCATGTAAAACTGTAATGCCTACCTTGTATTATTTCACATTCTAACAAATTTAACAGGAATGTGCACCAGTTGCTTTTTCTTGTTTTAATTGACCTATTTATGTGTGTTTGTGTGCGTGCATGTGTGTGTGTGTGTGTGTGTGTGTGTGTGTGTGTGTGTGTGTGTGTGTGTGTGTGTGTGTGTGTGTGTGTGTGCGTGCATGTGTTTGTAATTTATTAACTGAATTTTCACCGCAGTAAATTTTTTATCATGTTATGCAATACTATCATTGTTCAATAGTATTACATAAATGTAAATGCATTATTGTCTTCATATTATATTGCTGTTTATGGAGCCTTTCTCCCCTGGACTCCATTGAAAACGAGCTCTTCTTGGCCCAATGGACTATCCTGGTAAACAAACTGTAAAATAAGTAAAATAAATAAATGTAAAATGAGAAAATGTAAATGTGAAAATAAAATGATAATGCAAAATATTCCTACAACTAGTGATGAGTAAAGGACCCTTTTGGGTCTGTTGTAGAGACCTCAGGATGTGCAAATTGGAACCACATGGTGAAATAGATAAGTGAAACAAATGCAAACTCAGAAAAAAAATAAGTAATTTACACATTCCTGCAATCAATAACTCATTCAGTGCTTGAAGTTTTGTTTTCAGGTATTCTGAAAATAGTAGCATCTGTTGATAAAATGATTATCCAAAAGGGCAGCATTTATACTTTTGAGTATTCTGAATTGCATTATTTATTTATTTATTTTTGCTGCGGGTATGTCACTGAAAGAAATATATTCATAATAAACACTTTTGGATTGACAGAAGTAGTAAACAGTAATTCTCTATCTATAACTCTACAAGTTCATCCATCCATGTTATGGTAACCTACTTTATCCTTTATAGTGTCGTTGGGATGTTAGAGCTTAATCTACAGTCAATTGGCACAAAATATTTAACCATTTTTAGTCAGGGTACCATTCTGTCATAGAACTGAAATGCACTCTCACTCACACATTGCACACCTATGGACAATTTAGATGAAAGTCACACACCCTACTGAATGTCATTAGGAGGCAGAAAGAATCCCCAGCACCTGCTGAAAGCTAGGCAGGCACAGCAAGGATATGCAGACTCCATGAAGAGGGCACCCAGAGGAGAGTCGAACCTGAGAACATATTGAAATGAGACAGCATTACTACTTGCCACTGTGTCTCCTATTTTAAGAAATTAGTGCAGCTTTATTTTTGATAGACTGAATTATAATAGGTGTCCATATATTTAATTTCATATGTCAAGATGTCTGCATTTTTATGCAGAACGTTGTTTGGAGGCAGCACTGGTTAAACTCATTAAACGTTTTCTTTTTTCAATCTAAGCTTATGAAATGTAACTTTCGGTAGACTGCTTTGATACTTTCTGACATGTTTTAGGAGCATGTGCTGTAGAAGCTGCACATTGCACAGCGCTGGGTCTCTCCACATTCAGTTGCATAAAAATGGGTAGTAGTTTTATTATTAAAAAATTAACAGAAAGATGTGGAAGAATGTGCTCAGAAATGATAGAATTAAAAAAGTACCACATGAAACTTCTTCAGGCCAGTTTATTAAAAAAGCATGTAAAGCCAGCATAAAAATAGTGTGAATCCTTAAGCAGTTTCATATTGATAAAGTACTTTAAAATACTTTTAACTTTTACAACTTGTAAAATCACATATCATGCTAAGAAATGATAATACCTAGTTAATGCTCAGTAGTATTCATCTTAAAACACACTTTAAATTTGGCAAGTCATTTGTTCTTGGATTATTAGTTGCGCATTAACTTTTCCTATGAAGCTTAGTCATTGCATTCCAAAGTATTTTCCACCACCCCTAATAGTAACAACAACTTTCTCTAAAACTTCATAATTTTTTTTCAAATTAGTATACTCAGTTGAATGCTCACATAAGACATTTTGGATGAAACCTTTTTAATCGTATAGTAATACTGATATAGGTCAATTGGCCAAGTATTGCAGTGTTTTTTTCTACACAGAAGGCACCAGAAGACAAAGCCACTGCCATATTAACCATATTATTTGTCTTGTGTGTGAAATAGGACGGTGTTTTATGTATCTGTATCAGCTAATAGGGTATGACAAATTGGGGCAATGCGCATACCACATGAACATGTTCACAGGCTTTTGTTTGTACAGAAATGGTACTACAATCTTTTTTTCTAACAAGTCTTTCCATTTTCAATTCAATTTTTGTCAGTAAAGCAAAGTTTTAGCCATCCCTGCCAGAGTCCTTGTTGGTTTCCAAAATATGCCAGTTATTTCAGGTGATACTCTTAATCATGCAGGAGTCTATACTGCATGTGAGTGGTGAAACAATTTTGCCAAAGCACTGTTTTTCTTTAACAGCAAAAAGAATAGGGGAGGTGTATTAAAAGTATGGATATACGTCAGTTCTGTGGTGACATACGTCTTGAATAATACTTTCTCTGCAAGAGAGAAAATAGCCCTCACCAGACTCTAAATCTAGATTTTCAAGTGGTAGACTTTTTCCTAGACACATCAAGTTAACTAACATTAGTCTAAGAGACTTCCGCTCTGCAGTTGTCCTTGTTGTCAGGGTCAAAACGTCTTATTCTTCTTGGTAGACCTGCCTGGTATCCTTTTGGATGTAGCTTTATTTTACTAAATTTCTTTTTCATTATGTATACATATCATTCTCAGTATTTATACATTTACTAGTAGGTTAGTACATAGATCTTTTGGTTCATTTTCAGATATGACCCTTTTTCATTTCAAAAAAATTTATTGATTAAATATTTTTCTAAAAATGTGTATTTTATGTTCATTACATCTTAGTACCACATATCATTGTTCAATATAAATAGCTAAGAAAATGCAAACCGTAAGTAAAGAAAATAATAGAAAGTAGGTGTATCCCTAAGTATGGGCGGCCACAGTGGTGCAGCGGTTAGCGTTTCTGCCTCACAGCAAGAGGTTCTCTGGTTTGATCCTCGGCTGGGGTGCCTTCTGTTTGGAGTCTGCATGTCCTCCCTGTGGTCGCATGGGTTTCCTCCAGGTGCTCCAGTTTCCTCCTACATCCCAAAGACATGCTGTAGGTGGATTGGACACTCTAAATTGGCCCTAGGTGTGAGTGTGTGTGCCTTCTGTGGAAGGTTGGGCGCCGGACTGGCAACTCGACACTGTAAAACTCCACTGCCAATCATGAGCGGACAGGTGATCCACTGTGGTGACCCCTAACCAGGAAAAGCCAAAAGAAGAAGAGGTGTATCCCTAAGTAATTGCACTCCTTATTTTATTTATTCTATTTCTATTTATTTTTCATGTAAAGCACTGATTTACATGGACCTTTTTCATTGGGAACAGCATTTGCTCAGAGTTGCACAGTTAGGCCATGAAGGCCAAGGGGAAATCAAACCTTACACCACTCTTATCCAACTGACTCATTTACTCTACCCGTCTCCTCATACGGTGTATTTTCTTTTGTGCTTATAGATTGCTGAATCCTCTTTCCCTTAATTCCTGTTACTTCTGTGGATTTCACTTTCTTCTCTGCTCACACAAACTCTGTTGCCCTCTGCCTCACTGTTGTCATCCATCACAGTTTCTGATCCCTTCCCCTTTTCCTTACACCTTTTCAGTATCTTTATGTACCATTATCACTTCCCTATTCCTAAAAACTTACTGCTGCCTACAGTAACCTTTCGGCACTAGTACATTCCAACAGTATCTGTAGGCCTCCAACTCCTCTTCCTTAGACCTCTAGCAAATGTCTTGCGCCATGAGCCTCTCTCTGTGTAGTCTACTTGGTGTTCTGTCTCATGTGTAGTAGATACTTATGCTTGTCCATTACTGTAGACTTTACTCTTAGCCCCAGAAATTCCTGTTGTATCTTGTGATTCCATCCTTCATCCCCATGTGTTTAGGCTCTTCACCTCTCCCTCCCTCCATCAGCCACTGTTAGACTTGTATTTGCTGGCTTTGCCAAGTGTTTGATACCTCTAACCTACAAACCTGTCTGCTCCTCGTATGTCAACACACTGGTCCCGTACAACCTACCCCACTCACTTGTACCTCCTCTTCCTCTTTCCACATATCCTCTAATTTCACCCTTTGCATTCTAATATCTTAACCAATCCTTGTCCTCCTGACTGAATTAACTTTTAGCTCTTTCATCTGTTTTCCATTTATGCATCCCTCTATGAATAAGTCTCCCACATTTCCAGTCCTGTTCTCCTCTGGTCTATCTCTCCATAACTTCCTCTTCCCTTCTGTAAGCTTTAGATTTCCCAACTCCTACCTTGTAACTCCCACTTCTTTGTTGGGCACCATGTTCTATTTATAGCAGTCACCACATTCCTAACACTTCAGCAAAATTCTTGTAAATCTTTTATGTCACCATTTATTATCAAAGATATTGGTTTACAGTGCCCTGGATTCTCCTTCCCGTGTTTTCCTTGGACCATGCACTTGAATTGCCTCGCCCACTAATGTGTGACAGTTGTCCCCTTCTATATTTTTGTTAGATTCTGAATGCAGTACTCATGATGTCTCAGATTTAAATAATGTATAAAAAATAGTATTACACACTAGGCATTTAGATTTTAACTTCTGAATTCTTATTTTACGATACAGCTGCCAGTTGCATATTGACAATAACTGGTCAGATTTTGTCACTTTTGCCAGCCACATATTGAAAACATTTGACCTGATGTAGTATATTTCTGTATACTAATGTTCTCAGTTAGCGTATTAACACTTAAGTGTTGCTGAATGCAGGAGATGTAGACTAGGCAGGTTATTTAGTGTAAAACAAAGCATGTACTGAGAAAAACACGTTTTTACATGGGTATAAAATTAGTAAGAGACAGAGAAAGGCTTAGCAGTAGTGGTAGAGAGTTTATATGGTGGAATAATCAGAAAATTCAGTAAAAGAGAAAAAAAATCTTGTTAAACTGGAGTGTGTAGTCATAGTAAGAGGGAGAGAATAAAGACAAGATGGTAACTATGATACATGAATTTAAGGACAAGTAAGCAGAGAAATATTTTTCTCACCATCTGATTTGCCGCAATCCCAAATGTTTTATAAGATAGGATTTTATTTCATTTTTGGAGTGCTTACAGTCTGTTGGAATTAGTACTTGAGGCTAATACAATTAAGAATAAGCTATCTCTGAATGTCGCATGCAGCCTTTAATACCCAAAACAGGAAATGCTTCAGGGGAATGAAAATGGAAATCTTCTACAACACTTCAACCTGTTTATCAGATTTTTTGAATGCATGGTATCAGCATGAACTGAAATAAAGAGTGGGAATTCCTGGCTATTCACAAATGCCTGACTCTCAGGAAAACAAGATGGTGAAATAGGATCATAGGAGGTTACTATGCTAATGGCCCTGGGTCCCTTACAAGTCTAGCCAAGAGTTTATCCCAAAATAAGAAACCTCAGTCAGCACCTGTTGCCGCTATCAATGAAGGAAAAATGTGGAACCCGTGGGACAAATTTGTGGTTTCCCATCCACTCATCAAGGTTGCGCTTGAAGGGGGTCAGCAAGGTATTCTGTTTGACATCTATGGGAAGTCTATTCCAGAGACAGGGCAGCCTCTGGGAGACAAACCTGTCTCTTCAGCAGGTTTTGTTGATGTCTCATATTAGATTTAGGCCTATCGAGCGGGTAATGCGTGAGGAGTTAGACTTACAGATATGGAGCATCTGTAGTAGGGCAGGGTCTGATATTGCCTTAACAAGACACAGATCACCTCTGAGCAATTTGCATGATGCAGAGTAAAATCATAGTGATGTGAGCCTGTCCGAATAAGACAGGTGTTGGAGGCTGTGGATTCTCTTTGTGAGGTATTTCTGTGACGTTTCCAGTTGGTGCAGGTGTTTGAAGAGGTACATACCAAATGAGGTGTTATACTCAATTAGAGATCTAATGGGGAAGGAGTACAGAGAGGTAATAACCTCCTTTTTTCTGGATGCAATCCCTTTACTTATGAGATGAACCAAGTAGAAGGCTTTTCTGACCACTGCCACCACATGATGGTCAAATATGAGATTGTTGTCAACCTGAGTACCCAGGTCTCTCACCTCTCACCACGGGTTGTGTGCTTAGGGGATTCCCGTTGATGTAGTAATCAGTAGGGGCTGTGTTTTTGCCGAATGGTGTGATAATACATTTTTTTTTAGTTTAACTTAAGGCCATGAATTTGGCACCAGTTATCTGTAGCCATGAGAACCTCTTGCAATAGGTTAATGTCATTTGGGGAGTCAGTGACAGCACCCAACTTACAGTCATCCGCAAACTTGGTCAACTACAGGCCCTTGGTCTTTACCTGCACCTCTGAGAAGTAGATGCCAAACAGTAGGGGTCCCAGGACAGATCCCTGGAGAACACCACTAGTGACAGGTCTGCTGTCAGAGGTGGTAGCACCTATTTTGATCTTGTGGATCCTATCTGTGTGCCAGTTAGCCACCCATCTGATGAGGTAGGGATTAACACCAAGTTGTGTTAGCTTTTCAATGATGCCCTAGTGGGGGATTGTGTCAAAGGCCTTGGCCAGGTCAAGGTAAGCCATATGTACTGACTTTCCCTCATCCAGGGCCTTGGTAACAGTCTCAAAGAAGTCAACTAGGTTCAATAGGCAAGATCTGCCTCTGACAAATCCGAATTGGGGTGGGATAGAGTGTTTTGAAAATGCCTATGTAATTTTTTATGAGCTCCATAATAATACACTCCTTGGCTTTACAGATCAGACTTGTCAAGCTAATGGGGTGATGGTTTCCTGGGTCAGTAGTGGCACCACCTTTGTGCAAGGGGATGACAATGGTGGTTCTCCACTCTGCTGGAATGATGCCTGTAATTAGGCTGTGATTGAATAGGGTCCTCAGTGGTGAAGCTAGTTCTTGCTGGAGATGGTGCAGAATACAGCCTGTGATATTATCAGGTCCCATGGAAGCTGTGTTCTTTGCCTTCGATAGGGCCTTTAACACTTGATCTACTGAGATGTGAGGTGTGGGACAAGTATTGGGGATGTGTCTGAGCCTTTAGGAGAATTAAGGGGGTGACATTTGTGTTGAACCTATCAGCTAGTAGGTTGACTGGGTCTATATCAGGAACTCGAAATGGCTAAAGCCAAACACTGTTTCATCGACACATATGTGTCGAATCCTATTTAACTGAAAGACAAGATCACAGAATTTTTTTCCTAGGGAAAAAAAAAATAGTTGTCTGTCACTGTGGATTTTCCCTTTCCCCACAGTAGTGCAATCTCGGAGTTAGTATATTTAGTTGGGGGGGGGGTGTGGGGGGGTGAAGCCCCCTACTTTGTAATATTTGTACTGGTGTGTTGTGTGTAGTTGGCCTACTGATTTCTTTCCCCTAGGAAAGAAATCGGTGATCTGGCCATTCAGTTATCTGGGAGTTTGACACATGTGTCGATGAAATGGTGTTCAGCGTTATGCCATTTTGAGTTCCTGATATAGACCTGGTTGGCTAAGTCAGTGGGATCAGTGTAAGTGGTACCATTAAGTACTAATTTGGAACAAACTTGGGCTTTGCCATGGAGGTTCCTAACGTAACTGAAGTAGGATTTGTGGTTTCCCTTTGTTTCAGAGGCTAGTTTCAACTCATAATTGGCTTTGGAGTTTTTCACTAGTGATCTAATTTGCTTGTTGAGGCAAAGGAGGGGGATTTTCTGATTTGGAATTTGTTCCTTTTTACCCTTAGACAACAGTTTCTTCCTTTTGTTGTAAAGGCTGTTAATAAAGGACGTCCACCAGACAGGTTTATGTTTCCTTGAGGAGCAGGTTTTAGTTCTGTTGGGTATGGCTGAGTCCATGTAGTTGTACAGGTGCTTGTACACTGCACTGGTGTACTGTTCAGCATAGTTATCTGCATCTTTTGAGGGGGATGTTGGTGTGAAGCTGCTGATACCCTTCCTTAGGAGGGTGTAGTCAGCTTTTGAGAACTTTTTTAGCCTGGTTACAACTGGGGAGGGGTTGGGTAGGACAGAAACTTCGAAAGAGACATACTGATGACCTCATTTCACCAGGGATGATCATACTATGGGAGTGGTGCAGTGGTCACCCATGTTGGTGAGAACCAAGTCCAGCATGTTATCTCCCCTTGTGGGGGATGAGACCAGCTGGTGTAGTGTGTTCATAGGTTCATACTAGGCTATCTGCCCTAGGGCATTTATAAGCCTAGCCAGAATGTGTTTGGCTTTCGGCACCCATTTTAAATTTATTTTGCTATGCCCTTTTTCGAGGTTAGTATACTGTGCCTCTGTCTAACAGTGACACAGAAGTGATACCCGGGGTAAACCTACGATCTCCCATCCACTCGTCAAGATTCCTCTTGAAGAGAGTCAATGAGGGACTCTGCCTAACCTGGACTGGGATTTTATTCCAGAGTGAAGGGAGCCTCTGGGTTATGAATCTGTCCCTCCAGCATGTCCTATTTATTTCAGTGCTGAGGTTCAAGTCTCGAGCGTGTAGCTTGATGGGATTTGGATTTTCTGAGGTGCAGGATGTCCATTAATTCTGGGTTGGACATGGCTTTATACGTCAGGCACAGATCGCCTCTGAACAGGCGGTATGCCACTGAGTAGAGCTGCAGTTTCTTTAACCGGGCAGCATATGGCATCTGTTTGAGCCCTTTGATCCTCTTGGTGAGGTACGTTTGGGGTCTTTCCAGTTGCTGCAGGTGTCTGGTAAGGTACATCACAAAAGGGGCATTGTACTCAATTATGGGCCTGATGAGGGATGAGTAAAGAGGCACGATGACCTCCCCTGATCTAGATGTGAATCCTTTCATGATTAGGTGGGCTATATAAAATGTTTTTCTAACCACTTTGGCCACGTGGTTGTCAAATGAGAGATTGCTATCAACTTGGGTCCCCAGGTCCCAAATTACTTCTTCTGTACTTAATGGATTACCACCTATGTGGTACTTTGTGGACACTTTGTTTTTGCCAAAAGGGATGACTATACACTTTTTGGCGTTTAGCTTGAGGCCATGGCTCTAGCACCAGTTGTCTGTTTCTCTGAGGCACTTTTGGACGATGCTTGTGTCGGCTGGAGAGTCGATTATGGCGCCCAGTTTGCAGTCATCTGTGAACTTGGTCAGCCACAGTCCTTCCGTGTTGGCCTGTACCTCCGAGAAATATATACCGAACAAGAGAGGTCCCAGGACTGAGCCTTGTGGGACACCACTTGTAACTGTGCGTTAGAGTTGATGCAGTCAAGGAATCGTTGGGTGAGTGCATACTTTGATTTACTTAATCTAGGGTTAAAGTCACATATCTTCTTTTTTCTTTCTTGTTTGTAATTTGCAGTTGTTTTGAAATATTGTTTTTAGTATCAGCAATGAAGTTATTTATGAGTTTATTGACATTAAAAAGGAGTAAGCAATTCAATTACATTTAGTTAAAGAGTTAACATTCAGGTCAGGCAGATCAAGTGTGTGAGAAATGGTGGAGGGAGAAGAGAAATGTCTTTACTATACAAACTTGAAGCACTTTAGAACAGATAGAGTAATGCAAAAGTTAAAATGGTCTAACAAATAAGTTTGCTATCAGGGGACTGTAGAGTATAAAATACCAATTTATCTGTCAGCTTAGTGAAGAAGCAATAAGAAACAGAAGGGAAAGCCTTAGTAAGATAAAAAAGAGGTCATGCAAGCTTACTAATGTCAATGTTATAATAAGTAGTAGTGACCTATAGCAGAGCTTTTCTTGAGGTGTGACCTTCCTTGAATTTGCATGTCCCCTCACAGTGAAGATCATGTGAATTTCAATGGAATGTTAAGGTACATTTAAAATAAATCACTCTAGTATTTTTGACCATGGAGAGTGCAGAGGGAGTTATTACTATTTATCTCATTTCTTTTAGTTGTTTTTATTTACTTCAAGTGGTGTACAGTATTCTTTCTTCTGTGTATAGCCTGCAGGCATGCAGTTAATGACTGTGTTTGTTGACTTGAGGTATGAGGAAAAACATTTTTGGTAGTTTTTTAATGAAAGAATCTCCGTAATAATGACCGAAAGGATATGAGCGACAGAGATGGTAGAGGTGATGATTGCTGAATAATGGGGTCGAAGTTAGAAGGAAGGAAAGAAAGGACAGAGAAGCAGCAGACGTGACAATTTGGCTAGTTTAAATAACCCTGTGGTTCAGAGATCAGTTATTAACTAAATGAGATACGATAGCTATCTTGGGCCTTTGTTTGGAGGTGAGATCTAATATTCTTAAAGGGATTTTATCCTACTGTTTGGCTGTTTGAACACTTGCAATTGATTTCCCCTGTTACTTTCTGGTATATGCTTTGAATTGTATTAATAAGACACTGATGGAATGCAGTGACCTTGAAATAGCATAGTGAATCGGAGTGTGAGGTAATGCAAGGCATTTAATGGAATGTATTGGCCAGTGAACCACTGTTAATTGGATGTGCTTCAAAACATTTAGCAATGGTGGTCAGTGAAGGTTGTTTCATGCCTCATAGTGATAAGAACAAAAAAACACCATATAATCATGTGGGAGGTTAGCTCGGGCCTTTGTGTAGTAGTTATGGAGATAGTTGATATAAAAGAAAGAGTATAGTA
This sequence comes from Protopterus annectens, assembly GCF_019279795.1. Lineage (NCBI taxonomy): Eukaryota > Metazoa > Chordata > Ceratodontiformes > Protopteridae > Protopterus > Protopterus annectens. The sequence continues at coordinate 1,187,870,469 of NC_056741.1, forward strand.
GGCTGGACAGTATGGAAGCATTTGCTGTAGGTGTTCTTGTATAGCTGGTCCTAAATTCCCATATACTGTATAGCATGCTAAGCATTATATTTTTGTAACAACATCCTTGATATAGAGGTCAAACATAAGCTTATACTGCTAGATGTCAAGAAGGTGTCTTATTGGGTAAGTAATCCAAAAGAGATTATGAGCTAGTAAGGAGCAAGTGAAGAAGAGGTTGACATATTCCCAAGTAGCATGCATTCTAATTTAAGGACTTAATAGGTACTGCCCCAAGTAATTATTAACTGAGTATTAAAAAAAGCAATAGTGAGTTGCCATAACAATGTTTTCACATGTCTTTTCCCATTTAGGGGTCGTCACAGCGGAACTCGGGTCCGCTAATGAGATGCAGAATAAAAGTTTGACAAGCAGACAATAAATAAATTAGTCTGGTAACATGAAGTGAAGGAGTGATATGTCCACTGCTTTTAAAATTAGCCATCAAACAGAGCTATCTGATTGGCTGTAGTCCTTTTTTAGTGGTAGTAAACTACAAACACCACTGCAAAAAGATTGATTTTTCAGACAGCTAAACAATTCAAACTTCCTGCCAGCATTCAGACTTCATTTCTTAGTTCACAAAAGTAAGAGTAAGTAAAAAAAAAATACTTCTGTTTCAGTGTGAAGATAGCCCATGTGCTAAAAGAAAGAAAGAACAAATCAGTTATTCTCAGCCTTTATACAGAAATACAGCCTCTAGCGTTTAATGTCCCAATATTAGTCCATTCACAAAAACCTATGCTTACTTAATGTATAGAGAGGATGCATGCTCCTTATTCTCTGTCAAGCTTAAAAGGACCATTATGCAGCTGAATTATTTAATGAATATACAAAAAAGACGTTTATAAAAAATTTGCTGTATATAGTGCTAAAAATTACCATCCTGCCATGGATTTGCCCACTCCCAGTCAAACTTTTTGCCATGGTACTGTACCACACTTTAGTTTTCTAATGCTGTGTAGAAGGAAATGATTATTGATAGTATCAATTGACTTTGACAAGTCAAGCAGCAACTAACTTTGGTGCATTCTGCCTTTCAGTCCCAAGCCCCAGAATTCCAACATGATGAGGACTCAAGGTCACTAAGTTTAACCTATCAGAATCTTAGCCCTGTGAAGAATTTAAAGTGAGTATGCTTTGCAGAATAGGCCCTTTCCCCACTGTAGTGTGATCCTAGAGTTAGTGTATATAGTTGTGGGGACCGGGGGTGGGGGGTATAGCCCCTGGGTCTATATTATATTCTTAAAAGCCGACAATGTTGAATCTGACATTGTCGGCACAAGAATATCGAACGCTCAGAATCTCGAGCGTGTAAATGGAAATCTCCGTAAGGGGAGATTTCCATTTACTGCAATGTAATGTGGTCTCGGAGTTGGTATATTTAAGTAGCGAGGGGTGTGGGGGGTGCAGCCCCCCTGCTTAAACCCATTACGGTAAAAATTTAAAGTTTTAGTTTTTTTTTTCATTTTTGAAGTTACGGAACTTCAACAATATGGTGTCGACCATATTGTATTTGATGTTCCGTAACTTCGATGTTATAATCTAGACCCTAGCCCCCTACCTATTCTGGTTTTATATCATCCACTTTACAGTTCATTATGTTGAAATTTAGCATTGTAAGAGTTCAGTATTATGGGTTTCAGTCAAGTGATTTTTTTAGTATTTTGAAATTTCATTCTTATGGTCTCAGTCAAATGAGTTTCAGTCAAGTGAAGTTTCTGTCTTCTGATAGGGCTCCACACACACACACACACATATATATTTATATACAAAAAAATGCCAGATTTTTGTGATATAAAAAATGAGACCACATTAAATAATTTCAAAACTTTTCCCACGTTTAATGTGACATATAACCTGTACAATTCAATTGAAAAACAAATCCGTTAGGGGAAAAATATGAAAAGTAAAAAATGTACAATAAGCTGGTTGCATAAGTGTGCACGTCATAGGTCACATTAAAGGTGGGAAAAGTTTTGAAATTATGTATTTTGGTCTCATTTTTTATATCACAAAAACCTGGCATTTTAACAGGGGTGTGTACACTTTTTATATCCAATATATATATATATATATATATATATATATATATATATATATATATATATATATATTTAGAGAGAGAGAGATAAAGAGAGAGAAAGACAGAGAGAGAAATTAAACCATAATTGTTTAAATCTGATCATTACTGTGTTTTCATTATAATTTTCTGGATATAATTTGACTCCTATGTATGAACAATTAAAGCAGGTCCCAAGTGTAGAACAATTAGTAAAGCAATCTGTCAATACCATAAGTAGCACATTTGTGAGTAACTACAAGTTTTAGTGAATGACTGCTGCAGCTGAAACGTCAAATTCCTTGAAATGCTCATGCAGATTCAATTCTCAGGTAGTATAAATTTGAGATTTACCAGTATTTTCGCAATGAATAGAAAATCAGTATCCCTGGCACTGATTCTATTGTGTTTAATATTCATATTTCTGTTTAGTAAATTAAACAGAGAATGGATTATGGTAGCAAAACTAATGCCAGCAAATATGATGTGTGCTAATGTTTACTCATGCCCAACAGCACCATAAGATTAATCAGGAAAATTAAATGTGAGTTACTCCAGAAATAAAATGATGATAAATATCTAACTGTGAAGATTCATTAAAAATGTTCAAGACAGTACATGTACTGTTAACTGTCAGAAGTTAAAAGGTAGTAGATATCACAGAAATGTGTGTAATCCCATACACAATGATCCAAACCTTGATATGAACATCCAAGCTGTAAGTAAGCAAGCAGTACTGGATAAGACATTTTATTCTAAAAGCTACCTCAAAGAGGTTATCAAAGTACTGACCTTTATATATAGATCCATATATATCATTAACGAGGTAAGGTTATGAATATTCTGCAGCCTTCTGCTTTTATTTAGTTAAGCACACAGTAAAACTTTTAAAAATATTCCACAAAAAGACATATTTTTTTGTAGATGACTTGCTTCGTGATCAAAAATGCCAGTTTATTGATCACAAAGTTTAGAGTGGTGCATGGGCACTAATGCAGTTGTTGACAGTCATCATGTAACAAACTAAAAATGGGCATAAGAGTTTGTGTGGCTGGGTGCATGGGAGGCTTTAGGAGGTTTCACCTGTCCACCTGAGAGAAGTGAAACATTTTATAAGTTATGAACTGCACTACTCCTGTGCAAGCAGCCTTTTGAGAATTGACTTATGATGGCTGGTTTTGTACCAGCTTTTTTTTTTATTCAACAAGTTGACTTCTCGACGAATACTACTTAGTGTATGTATGTGTGTGTATAATATATATATATATATATATATATATATATATATATATGTATATATATATATATATATATATATATATGTATATATGTATATATATATATATATATATATATATACACAAATACATAAACAGACACACACACACACACACACATCTATAGATAAATATATAGATATATGTAAGGTATTAAAAGTTGAGAATCAAATACTCAGTGCAGTGAATGCAACACACCATAGAAGCATGTAATGCCAAACACTGACAAACTCACAAAATTACCTGAATCCTGAAACACCCTACTACTCTGGACCCAAGTGCAAATGCTAACATGAGTCTGAAAGTTGGGGGGGGCAAGGTCAGACATTCAGTACTGACAATCTTTGGCATTCTGTGTTTAGGTGTTCCAAGTTTGAACAAGCTTGTGTCACTTATCTGATAACTGAGCTTTTAATAGTAAAAAAAAAAAAATATATATATATATATATATATATATATATATATATATATATATATATATATATATATATATATATATATATATATATACATACATACACACACACACACACACACACACACACACATAAATATAAATACATATATGTATGTATCCATGCACACACACACATACACACACACATATATATATATATATATATATATATATATATATATATATATACATGTGTGTGTATGTATGTATATGTATATGTATATCAACAGCTATTGCTCCACCAAAACCAAATGATAGTGTGAGGTGAATGTTAATAATGGTAGCTCGAGAAGCAGGAAGTGATATCTCAGCTGAGCTACATGGCACTGTTTAAGAGTAGGCAGTGGTTATCTCGCTGAAATAGATTATGCTGTGAGAGACAGGCTGTTGATTTTGTGACATTATTTAATGGTACTGTATAATAAGAAATCTGTTGATTAACTCACTAAAGGTAAAAGACATATTGGAAATGAGGAATAGCTGTTGCCAGCTGTAATTTTGCCATCTGCAACTATAGTATGCTGAAACATGTACAATGCTGAACAGAGCATTGCAAAGCTACTTTATTGACTGAGCCCTACACATATTTGCAATCTTACTTTATAATCATACAGAGGTTTGGCGTTAGTGTATCCTATTACCCCACACAGATGCACAGCAGCAAAGCCCACCCAAAACCCACCCACTATCCAACAACCGGTGATGTATACAAATATTTAATGAATGTTCATTGCATGTCTTCACTGTCCTCATGAATATTCAGCAGGTATTTTGCACGCTAGTACAGACTAACTTTAAACAAACTTATTCTAACAACTGTATATATAAAAGACTAAAATTTAATGTTTGTCTTTGATTCGAGACATCTGCCTCGTGTTATATTTGGCTTTGTCCATGATTCTTGTGGTAAGACGCTGACTACTATACTTTATTAGCTGTGGACTGGGGAGCTTTAAAATCTGGAGAAATGGAGGAGAGTGTAGAATGTAGGTGACCATACCTCCAATCTCTTGGTACAAGAAATATAGACAGAGACAAAAATAATGGGGGACAAAGGGCCAAAAAATATGGACAGATTGTAAATATTGCTTTTGTAAACTTAGAAAGTTGCTAGAATAACAGTTTTTGCATTATAATGCATTTTCTGGATAGATGAAGTCTGAGACTCAAATGACATTATTTAGTGACTTCACTCATCAGTGATTTACCAGAAAACCACCAAAATTTATGAGGGCTAGACCAACATATGAGCAAAAATCTTGACATTCTGTGAAACTTAAGACAGTTGAGAGGTATGTAGGGGACTGCTAACTTTTTTGTGCAGATGTGGAGTCTGGATCCTGTGTATTCTTGCCTGATTAATATTCAGTGCTGTTATTTCAGTTGGAGTACATACCTCTTAGCACAACAAATCTACACAAAGCTTAAAGTAATATGGGGAGGTAAAGGACCCAAAAACAGGGACAGATTTTAAAAAAACTGCTCTTCTGGAGGATGTGAAGTCGGAACCTTAAATGTCACTCAATCCTGACATGAATTATGTCACTGCAGATCTGCATGTCAGTCAGTCATGCAGCATTTGCATATGACATCATGGCTATTTGGCATATCGGTCACACAGACCATGCCACTTTTCCTCAGTCTAACCATGTGGGGGTACTAGGATAGAATAACGCTGGAGGTTCTGTCTTATGGAAACCCAGTGCTTATGGGCGCACACTCAATATAGAACATTCTACTCTTTGTATTAAATGTACTTAATGGCTTTATCTGAGGAAATAGTATTTCTTTTTTTTTCTTGCTCATTTTTTACTTAGTGCTTACTGCGTATGCACCCTCCTTCATAGGTCACAAGTTAATTCATTCCTTATTATGATAGCCTCTCAGAAAATACTAGCAGAAGTGAGTGTTGTCCTTAGGGTCTATCATCCTGTCAATGATGTAGGTTGTTATACTGATTTGCTTGCATATGCTCTTAAGCAGACTGAGGTATTTGGAACTGCAGTCATTTCAAAGGCCTGCGGTTCTGGCGTCTTTCCCTCCAAGACCAGAGCTTCTGTGTTTAAGGGGGGGGTAGAAACTACTTATCAACCCCTCATCTTGAAGACACAGGATCTACATTGCAGAGCTTAGGATATTTTGTTATGACTCTATCCCCTGCCTTGATAGGTGACATAGACACTCTCTGTACTCTGAGGGCATGCTGTACTTTACTTACTATGTTCATGCAGCCATACATGCACCCAAGAAGTCTGCTGGATACAGTTTTGTAGAACAAGCACATGTGACCAATTCACAGTACTGCATACCACACGTCTATTTCTCGAATAGGTGTCAGCTTTATAGTGAATTAGTTTACCACCCTTCCTCTAAGATGAGTGATCAGTGTCAGCCCTACAGCTCTTGCAGTACCTGGATCACTGATTGATCTTAATTAGTATTGGTCATAGGCAAAGCAGTATCTCTACAGTACAGACAGCAGATAAAATAGCGTTTGAGTTTCAGTTTGATAAAAGTATTCCTTGATGAGATAGTGAGTCCATTAATGTACTCAGCACAGTCCAACTAAAAGTAACTCGTTAGTTAAAAGGTAAATGTTGAACAGATTCTCCAGTCTTTTATGATCTTCTCAATTCAGGCAAGGACTTGTGTTTTTTGTGATTTTTGTATACATTTATTTTTGTAATGCTGTCATACTCACTGTTTCTAGTTTAGGTGAAGTATCAGTACAATGCAGCTTTGTGGAATGCCAGATAAGTACACTGACTCATTTTCCATATTTGACATACTAACATAGTCACTGTTTGAAAGACTTGAAAACCAGGTCTCTTGCTTTTAAGGGTTACTGTTCATAGGCGTAAATATTCAAGGTCTCATTTAATCAGAATGTCTTCAGTATGAAATTTCAGATTTAGTTCCTTTAACTTCATAAGAAACCGAACCTGCATTTTTCACACTAACATCTGGAATCCACTTACGAACTCCTCCAGAGGTGTCTCTGCTGTTACTGTGCTTCTTCTGATTTAAATGATCCGTCTCTACCACGTTTCTTGTGCTGCAACTTTTGCAGAAACTCTTTTGTTCTTTCTTTTAGACAATCCAATCCTGCTAAAATCCTTTTAATCAGCTCAGGCATTTTCTGATGTGTCTTCTCAAGAAGTTCTACTATTAATTATACCAGTGACAACTCCGTGTTACTCTGTACTGCAACAGAAAAAAATGAAATTCTGTCCTAGTTTTTGACTGTATTTAATGGTTTCTCCATACTTATTTTAAAGGTCTGTATGAATATTTAAGTTAATCCATTGTTTGCTAGATATAGTAATGCACTAGTGGAAAGGATTATTCCATTCTTTGTAATGAAACAGCAAAATTTGTCTGACCTAAATTGTGCCTTGGCAGTCATGGCACATTCAAGTAAACCGTAAGCAGCAATACTCTTCTTAAATGACTAATGGTTACTTGAGAGACGTGATATCTGCTCTACAGAATGTTTTTAAAATCTTATTAAAATCGTGAACATATTACTCATAAATGGTCCTGCACTATCAGTATGCAATCGTTTCCAGCATCAGTAAGGAAACTCCTGTGTAAGTAATGATGTTTGTCTTGAATTTTACTCTTCATTTCACATGGTGCATACACTTTACACATACTTTAAAATGTCTTTGTCTAGCAATAGCTACCAGGCATACTTTCTGGCTAGTGCTTTCTTTTTATGCAGTACCAGGATGATCTCTATAGAATTATTCTAATATAGCTTTTCTTAGCTTTCTTGGAATTAGCACATAAGACATCAAAATGATATGGCCTTTTTACATTAAAATCTCAAATCAGATTCAGTGCAACATTTTCAAATACTCATCTACTTTGGAAGGCATCCTTCCACCAGAATACTCGGTATTCTTGGTAATGCCAGGTCTTTTAGTTGCATGTGGCACTGTTTTGGCTTTAACTGGAATGCCCTGGAAATGTTTCTCTGTCAGTATCTGTATATAATTTGCAGTTACCTTGGGAGATTCGGCAGAAATGTCAAATAGTGGAATTTTGAACAGTTCACATACAATGTCATCACTCTAATTAATTCCGTGCTCCACTTTATAGCTTGAGCGGCTGACAGATACTGCATTTTAGCTAGACTGTTACTGCAGCCATTGTAGATAAACTTTTATTCTCACCAAACAACATTAGTAACTGTTTCGTGGTCAGTAACCATCTTGGATGTTTTACTTTAAAAAGGCTGATGGAATTTAATTATCCCAAAAATTAAAGCAAGGCCTTTTTTCTCAGTAATGGAGTTATGTTTTATATCTATGGAAAGAAGAGTTCTTCATATATGGACAGTTTAATTAGTTTTAAAGCCCACATAGGCTTGACAAGTCACATTTCCGCACTATATTTCAGTCAGAGGCATTATAAGTATGCATATCAGGTAGCTCTTGATTGTAATGTATCAACCCTTTGTCAGAAGTTAGGATTTCATTACAGTTTTTAAAAGCATTTTCCTTATGTTATTTTCTTTGCAAGACACATTTTAGCAGTGTCTACAGTAGTTCTGTCACTGCAACTTTCTTAGACATAAGTAATCAAACAAAGAAAGGCATATAGCTCTTTCATATGTGGGGCAATCAGGTATGGCTTTAAAATACTCTGTGGAAGGCAAAACCGTTTAGCACCATGAACAGCTTACCTGTTTAGCAACTCATGCTGTCTATAAGCGATCTTATCACCATCACTTAACATGTTTTAAACAACAATACTGTACTTTTTAAAAGAGGCTGAGAATTACTAAGTAGCAGTGCTACTTTAAAGGTATAGAACAGTTTGACATTGTACATACACATTATAGTGAGTTGCAATGTTGACAGCTTATAAATGATCAGTCAGCACAGTACCATTGACAGATTAGTGCTATGCAGCTGACCCTCTGCCCTTGCATTTCCTATGCCTCTAGTGGAAGGGTGTTTCCCTTGTTTTACCATGAACAAAGCCAAATATTCAGTCTGCAATTTGTGAAGCTTGCATTCAGTTTTATCACTTGCAGTCTGTATTGCACCTAGTTTTCAAGTAATGTATTTATATTACTGAGGCACTCATTTCATTGATTCTTGTAATTAGCAAATTGTCCAACTATGGAAAGAAAATGAAACCCTTGGATAAATTATTCCTGGACAAGCCTAGTGTTTTGGGTTGAGGGCTGGCATAGTGGTTAAGGAGATTAACTTATAAACACAGGGTGCAAGGCTGATTTTCAACTTTGAGGGAAACTGGCTAGGCTTAAAAAGGTCTCCAAGGGCAGCTAGCCTAGTACTACTTACCTATTTATTATTCTCTGAAAAATGACTGGTGCTGTACTAAATATAACTGGTAGTCTGCTGTACACAGACTTCAATGTACATAAATTACCTTATTTATTTCATAATGTATAACTTATTGCTAAACAGTTGTTCAGTCTGTGTTAGAAAACACACTTACATCACACAACATGGCTGCCGGCTCTTCCAGTCTCAGTGATGGATATATCTCATTGCTTGCATTTTGGTTAATGCAAGGCTGTGTGGTGTTATCTTTCTTTACAAGAGGAACATGTTGAGCTGCCCATTCACCGTGCTTCACTGAATTAATAATACCGTCCCAGATCTTTATCTACTTTTTCTTTCCCTGTGAATCTCAATCATACTTTATTAAAATGTATGTGTTGCACTCTTTTTCACCAGAATTACAGCTTTAATAGCACACATCATGTCCAGTTCCTCATCAAACATTGCTGCATGTATTTCAAAATCTTCCTTCCACTGAATTAAACTCATAATGGTAAACTTCAGTTCTTATATTAGTTTCCTGTTTAATGCAAGTTTTTGTAGTAGTTTCTTCACACACAAAGAAGAGAGTATTTTTTTCACAGATTGCACATTATTTCATTCAGCAGAGACAGTTTGTCATTTGAGGGATTTCTTTTTATTAGCCTAAGAGAGTATCATGTTCCCTTTTCCCAAGCAAACTAGAGATCTGTTTGTTCCCCTCAGGAAGTTAGCTAGTCCCATATGTTCTCCAAAAAAGGCAAAAGTGCTGGAGTCATTCATTCCCTAATTTGGGCAAGTGTCCCACAGGTCTATATTAGAACATCGAAGTTTCAAAACTTCAAATGTTCTAATATTGACCCCTATTCAGCGAAAGCTGAAAATATCGAAGCAGCAGAAAACCAAACTTTTTCCTAGGGAAAGAATTTGGTTGTCCGTTTCTGTTGCTTCAGTATATTCAACGCTGTGGTGGAAAGTTATGGGTCGGGTTCAGGTAAGTGTGCGATTGAGTGTGAGTTAGGTTAGTTAGGGTTAGGGTGCGGGTTAGGTATGTGTGCAGTTGTGTGGACATGAGGGTTAGGTCGGGTTAGGTGAGTTAGGGTTAGGGCACGGGTTAGGTATGTGTGTGATTGTGTGGACGCGAGGGTTAGGGCGGGTTAGGTGAGTTAGGGTTAGGGCACAGGTCAGGTAAGTGTGCGATTGTGTGGACGTGAGGGTTAGGGCAGGGTAGGTGAGCTAGGGTTAGGGAGCGGGTGAGGTGAGTGTGCGATAGTGAAAGACCTTTGGGTTAGGGTTTGGGTTAAGGTAAGTGGATAGTTAGTGGTGTGTGTATAGTTTAGTGTAGGGTTAGGTGTAAGATTTTAGGTGCATGTGTGTGGATTGCTGTTTGTTTGGTGTGCTTGTGTTGTGTGTATGTATTTTGGAACAGCAAATTTTTCCCTAGGAAAAAATTTGCTGTTCTGTATGTTCGATGTTTTCAGCTTTCACTGAATAGGGGTCGATATTAGAACGTTCGAAGTTTTGAAACTTCAGTGTTCTAATATAGACCCGTGTCCCACACCCATTTGCTTCCCTTAGATTAAAGAGTCTTACCGGAGACCTCAGAGTGGGTTATACAAGTAGGGCATCCAGATTCCCCCTTGGCAGTTGTGATAATCACTATAGCTGCTGTGAAGCGAGATGCACACATGCCCAGAAGTCAATCATCCCCCCAGCTATTTGCATCATGAGTGTTAGTCCTGCTTATAGTGCTGTATCCCATACACCTTGCTGTCCAGTGGGTGTCAGTCTTGTAGTGGTCTGGATTGCTTGCCCTCCGGATGGTTGAGCTGGCATTGTCAACTCACTCTCTCCACCCGCCAACCCTATTATTCCAGCTTCTCTTGCCTTTAATTAAATGATGGTGGTAGTCAGGGCTTAATCTATCTCTGCAACATAGACAGGCTCACCTGATCATAGGTTCATAGGTAGGTACTAGGCTATTGGCCCTAGGGCCTATACAAGCCTAGCCAAAAATGTACCTTGGCTTTCACCACCCAAGAAAATTATTTTCCTGTGCCCCCGTCAAGCAGAACCACAGAAGTGATCCCTGGGGTGAATTTCCTATTACCCATCCAATCATCAAGATTTTTCTTTATACAGTTTGAGCTTCACATTTGTATTCAGTAAGTATTTTTTAGGGAACAAAGAATGGAATATATTTTAGAAATAATTGATATTACTGGACTAGTATCAATCTCCCTGCTCAAAGTTTTGTTATCCATCATAAAGGTAGAGCTAAACAATTCTTTTTTTGTACTAATTAAGTTTCAAAAACATTCATATACCAGTTTCATTTTTATATATTGTTTTCTTTCCACGGCTTTTTAATAATTTTGCAACAATGAATTTTATGAGTTAAACAAATCCTGAAACACTATCCATGGAATTTGGTAGAAAAAAAAGAAAAAAAAAACAAAGAAAAGTGTAATGAAGTGTAAAGATGATGAAATTATGTATATAGAATAAAGCTATGTTTTTTTTAACTGGTAGGAGTGACAGATTCGTTCAAGGTGTAGGTGGGATTACATCAAGGATCAGCTGTGAGCCCTTTCTTATTTGCAATCGTGATGGACAAGTTGACAGACGAGATCAAGCAGGAGTCCCTGGGACTATGATGGTTGCAGATGATATTGTGATATGTAGTGAGAGTAAATAACAGGTAGAGGAGACCCTGGAGAGGCGGAGATGTGCTCTGGAGAGGAGAGGAATGAAGGTTATCAGGACTAAGGCAGAATATATGTGTGTGAATGAGAGGGAGGCTAAAGGAATGGAGAGGATGCAGGGAGTAGAGTTGGCAAAGGTGGATGAGTTTAAATACTTGGGATCAGCATTTCAGAGTAATGTTGAGTGTGAAAGAGAGGTGAAGAAGAGAGTGCAGACAGGGTGGAGTGGGTGGAGAAGACTGTCAGAAGTGATTTGTGACAGACAGGTACCAGTAAGAGTGAAAGGGAAGGTGTACAAGATAGTAGTTAGACCAGCTGTGTTATATGGACAGGAGTCAGAGCTGGAGGTGGCAGAGTTAAAGATGTTAAGATTTGCATTAAGTGTTATGAGGATGGACAGGATTAGAACTGAGTATATTAGAGGGTCAGCTCAGGTTGGATGGTTTGGAGACAAAGCCAGAGAGGTGAGATTGCGTTGGTTTGGACATGTGCTGAGGAGGGGATGCTGGGTATACTGGGAGAAGGATGGATGGATGATGCAGCTGCCAGATAAGAAGAAAATAGGAAGGCCTAAGATAAGGTTTATGGATGTGGTGAGAGAGGACATGCAGGTGGTTGGTTTCACAGAGCAAGATGCAGAGAACAGGAAGAAATGGAAACAGATGATCCACTGTGGTGACCCCTAATGGGAACGGCTGAAAGAAAAATAAGTGGTAGTACATTTTACTGTTACTTTTTTTCATGAAACTCTGATTTACTACAACATGCTCTTTTCATGTGTCCAGCTTTCTCACAATTAAGGCATTTAGGTTTTTTAAAATAAGTGTAGGAGGTAACAATACTGATAATAAATCTTTTATCTTTTGCAAGATTTGCCTGTATTTCCACTTGATATACTATGATAATTGGTATCTCATACTTTCTCAGCCAATGTGTAACTCTGTCTTTTGCATCCATCCTTAATGCAGTCATAAATATTTGAGTAGACACTAAGTTTTATTACAAATGAGATTTTCTTTTGCACATCACACTGGTAATACTTCTGTTCAATCTTTTTCTTAGTAATTCATCCAGTGTTGCACTAGTCTGTCAGTTTGCAACCTATTGTTTCAGTTCAGACTACATCCCATTCTTGTTTTTCTTCTGGTTGCAGTGAAAAAAATCTGCATTCAAGGACTTTGGCTCAAAATGCCCTTTTAACAGATATTTGACCTTTGCATAAGACTTTTATTTAGGTTTCTGTGGCTGAAGCAGGGTCTAATCTGAAGTAAGCCATGTGTAAATGCACCTGTAACACCAAGTAATTTTGCCACATGCTTGTCTGAAGGAGTATTGTTCATCATAAAAATGGTTGGTTCTTTCTATATATATATATATATATATATATATATATATATATATATATATATAGACAATAACTCAATGCTTGTTTAAATTACTCGATTCTTTTCAGCTGAGTCATTCTTTAGTAGTGCGGTAGCTTTGTTTAAAGTCAAGAGTCTTGTCACCACATTTTCTCCTTTCCTATGAAGAAAACCACACGAAGACTGAGAATACAGACTGAAGCTAGTTTATTGCCTGCGTAGAGTGCACTTGAACCATATTCTTTTATAGTTATTGGCAGACATCCTTAAGGTAAGCAGACCCCATGTGCAGTTGCTTAGTGTATTATGCCAACTTAATGTCTTACAGAGAGAGGGAGGAAGAGTAGAGTTTATTACTTTCATTTATAGGTCTGATTGTCAAGATAATATAATATATATGCATATAGGTAAGTGTGTGTGTATATGTGTGAAAGACATGCACTCACTAGTAATTAGCATTCTTATGCAGAATCACTAATGTGTGAATACCACAATTTGTATTTAAAGATCAAAATTGTAGTATCACAGAGATCTTATTTTTTTTTCCAAGAGCACAGATATCTCAGAGGTGGTGTATATAAAAGTAGAAGAGGTAAGAGGATGCAGCTCTCATGCTGGGGGTGTGCAAAAATGCCTTTTTAATGATTTTTAAAACTATGATTGTTGTTCATGGTCAAGTGTTTTCAAAGTTTTGTGATTTCACTTAAGAGCAGTTGCACTTTTATTAGGAAGTTGTCTGTCAAAGATTATTTTTCAAGGAAGTTAATGAACATTTACTAATGTTGTTTTGTGATCACACCTTTGAGCAGTTGTACTTTCTTTTGGAAGCTGTATATCAAAGATTATTTTGAAGAAAGTTAATGAACATTTAATTTATATTATAAAGTAAAACTGTTGCTTAATCTTGAAAGGTGATGTCTAGAGTGTATGTCAAGTTTTTCTATTATATACATTTTTAACAATAAGTTCCCTGATCTGGTTTTATCTTGCCTAACATTAGATTCCAGGCTAATAAAACTGGATCAGACATTGTTTTATAAACCAGGCAGAGGTCACTTCTAAGTAACATACAAGAAAGAGAGTATAAGGGAAATTCCTGACGTCTTTCTGAATAATTTTTTCCAATGTATTGATTTTTCAACTAAGGAATCATTGCACCTTTTTAGGTAAATTCATGTGGGTGATGAAGGGCTACATAATACCACACTGTACCAATAATGGGTCATATGGGTGTGGTATAAACATCTATGATGTTACCAATAATTGGTCATGTGGGTGTGGTATAAAGCTCTATAATGTTACCAATAATGGGTCATGTGGGTGTGGAATAAAGCTCTATAAAGTCACCAATAATGGGTTATGTGGGTGTAGTATAAAGCTCTAAAATGTTACCGATAATGAGTCATATGGGTGTGGTATAATGATCTATAATGTTACCAGTAATGGGTCATATGGGTGTGGTATAAAGATCTATAATATTACCAATAATGGGTTATAGGTGTGGTATAAAGATCTATAATGTTACCGATAATGGGTCATGAGTGTGGTATAAAGATCTATAAAGTTACCGATAATGGGTCATACGGGTGTGGTATAAAGATCTATAATGTCACCGATAATGGGTCATACGGGTGTGGTATAAGGATCTATAATGATCAAGATGTTAGACATGCCCTTTAGAATTAGGTGAGCTACAGAAGTTGCTTTTCTAACTTTAGCAGATACTGAGTTTACCGTTCATTTTGTAATATGAACTGGAGTCCTTTCTGACACATTTCAAGATGCTACATTTAATGACATTAAGGATATGGGTATTACAGGTGCACCAACTGTGTATTTTTAGACTATACTGTAGAAGACATCATTTATCGAAGGTTAGTCTGTTCAAATCATCAACATATTTGGTCTGTAACCCATTTCCCAATTTCATATCTGAGAAGAATGTTATGAAAAGTGGTGGCCCAGTACAGAGCCATGCGGGACATGACTAACACCACAGATGAATAAAAGGCCTATGTAAGACGGATTCCATTCATTGCCACGGCTGAACTAAACAACATTAAACAGTCTTTTCTCCCCCCTCTTGACCCAAATGACACAGCAAAAGGAAGGTCGATGATTTTGTTCAAATTCTGTAATCAGTGCTAACACAGGGATACCATTTATTGGCATATGGAATTAAATTATGTTTTTTGATTATCCAAATAAACAACATAACATTATAAGACAAAGGACATTGTTTCACTACTTAAATTAGATACCACAACAACAGAGAATTTCTAGCATCACATAATTCTTTTGATATGTTGAAGTGAAAATCCATAAGGCCGTTTGTCTGTTTAAAATCTAAGTATTTTACTGTGAGAAAGGTCACAGTATGTAAGAAAACAATGCCACTTAAAAAAACTGTGTTCAGCACAATTAATTATTTTCACACACCATAAACATTAAGAATAAAATGAGGGACTGTTTTCACCCACGCCTTATATTGGAGTTCTTTAGTCTGCACTGTTATGTCCATCTGTGTTTTTGAGTCTATAAAGGTGTTGGTAGGTATGCTTGACTCATTTTATATATTTTACATGCTAAGCACAGTGTGTATCTAGAAACTTAAAATCAGTCTTTTGTGTAATGCTTAGTCTATATAGAGCCTTAAAATCAGTCTTTTGTGTAATGCTTAGTCTATATAGAGCCTTAAAATCAGTCTTTTGTGTAATACTTTCTCATTAAGGACTGATATATTAAGAAAAATATGCATTTCAAGGTCTTCCCTTTACTGCTCTTTTTTTCACTTCCCACTTGTTTGTTAACTTCTCTGGTTACAAAGTTTTGAAGCTTGGTTCTGCTTTTAATCATATATCACAATTCTTAGCTTATACATTGCTGCTCTGTACTTTGTTCAAGAAATGGCTTGAATTACCAACTTTCCAAGCAGTGACTTGGCTCTTGTATGCCCAGACACCCATCAATTCCACTGTCCCTCTCTCTCTTTTGAACCCAGTGAACTGGAATGTGCTATCTAGACAATATAGATTGTCTGACTTGGCATCTAAACAGTAAATCAAATCTATTGTCAATCCATGCATTCTGCAAAAGTAAAAATAACGACAGACTTTGGAACAGACTCACCCCTAATGTTAGGCAGTCCTCATTCAGCCCTTTCAACCTTTATAACCAAGCTCACATCATAGCTTTTCTTATACTGCATCTCAGGTTGACATATTGAGTTCATTGTTCAGACTTGTTTACCTTTATGCTTCCTTCTTTGTTCCCAAGTTCTCCCTTAGGAATGTCTTCCTTTTCTCTATCTTTTCATCCCTCACTAATTTTCACCGTCCCCTTTAACTGTTCATTTCCTTACCAATTCCAGTTTTCCATCTTTCCCTTTTTTCATAAGATAAAGAAATGCATGCTGGTAATATAGTTTGTCTGCACATTAATAGCGACACTTAGACTGTGCCACTAGAAAATGCTTAATAAGACTGAATTCTGCCTTGTTTCCACTGGTTGCTGTATGAACCCTAAGTGTGAGATGTGATGCCATCTACTTGAAATCCTTTGCTTACCAACAACTCACAGTCTTTCCATTTCATACACATTTTATTAAGCTGCCTTTGTTCCTTAGAATGTTCTCCTCAACTTTCTTTTACCCTACAATTCTTTTTTTATAGTGTATCTTCCTTAAATACAATTTTAAACTGTACCATCCAGAACACAGAGGGAGGAAGACCTGTTGCAGCAATTTGAAAAACGAGAAGAGGCTTCCCTGTGCTGTCCTACCTTCATTCCTACTGCTGGTATGAACATGCATAAAGCGGTGTGTGGGAAGAAAAAAATGGGTGGGAGATTTGAGGTGATGATATTCATACGTATTGGTGACAGAGTCCATGTATTGTGCATCCTAGGATAAACTGGACACAGTTATGTTGTCTGGCAAGATTAGTTATTAACTTAAAGGTCACGCAAAAAGATACGTTTTAAATTAAGAAGACAAAAAGTTGTACTCGTTTCAACATTTTTGTGTGTGCCTTTAAGAAAAGCCAGTGTAACTTAAGACAGTTCAAGAATGTTTGCTTATTGTTTATGTTGTTTGACTAAAACAGCTCAGGTGAGAAGTATTATGACATTTCCAGAAAAAAAAAAAAACATGTTGGATCCTGGTTTGTCTGATGATTGACAGCATCCTTGAGGACTTGGTGCTTTCCTGGTTAAGAACAAAGTGACACTTGTTTCACCTGGATTGTTGTCCTTTATGCCTTGTAACAAACTTAATAGGGGATGTGCAACTTAATGCCAGATGGCTTCTTTAATTTACATGTGGAGTGTTGCAATGAACTTTTGGACCTGTTTGCCATTCATAATGTAGTGAGACCTGTGAAGCCCATTGCAGAGAATTTTCTGGTGAAGAAACTGCTTCCACAGCTAAAGCATTTTGATATTTGGATAAGAGCATAAATTAGCTGCATTGAGGCTCAGTAGTAAAGAACTGAACCTCGCACAGCAGCCAGAGACCAGAATTTATTCCAGAGGTAGCTTCACCATTTGCCCTGAGTTTGCATGTTTTCATCATATCGGATATTGGGCTGATTGCTTTCTCTAACTGTACATATATATTGCATTTACCCTTGCCCTTGGGGCAGAAGTCAGTGGCTAAAAAAGTGTCAGAGACAAACCATGTCACTTACCCAGTTAAAAAAAAAAAACAACATGTTAAACATCTGAGCAGGCATATGCATACAAACAGTTGTTCTGCCGTTGCAAGAAAGGACTAATACTTGCCAGTAGGCCTGGTATAGGTGAGCAGCACTGCATACTTCTTTTTGTACTACTGCCAGAGCCTTAAGATACTTTAACAGCTGATGATTGGCATTCCTGCTGTTTCTGTGGGACTTGCTGAATTCTGGCATTAACAGTAGTATCACACTCATCACTCAAACTAAAATCATATTATAGCACCTAAGTTGCTCAGCTGCTGTGGCTGCAGAGATTACCAGAATCACTGCCAGCAGGCAGATTCTTAACAAGTTTGCATATTTTAAATGCTTATGACTAGGTCTGAATTCCTGATAAGGTGTGTCGACTTTTCTTGTGAACATAAGTAGTTAAAGCTATTACAGGAAGTTTCACATGCTGAAAAAAAAAAATCACAAACAGGACTAACGTCAGCTCTGTCATCTGGGGCCCAGATGAAGAATAGGTGCTTGCTTTCTGCAGAGAATGAGAGAGGGAGAGAGTTCTTTTACAAGAAATCACATGATCGAGTGTTACCCAGCATTCTCTGTGTGTCTGCTGCTCCGGGGAAAAAAGGGACTTTCCCAGCAAGCATTGTACTCACAGACGCACAGATATATTTTCTCTCATAAATGCATGCAGACATGCACACACACACACACACACACACACACACACACACACACACACACACACACACACACACACACACACACTAGAAGATATCACACTTCCTGTTCATTTATGCTGCAGAGCAAGTGAATACTGTACTACTTGTTGCTAGGTGACAGCAGGTCTACCTGAAGCGAAAAGGCTAGAGAAAACACCTGGCTAAGGTTTAGATGAACTGGTAAATGATTAACTGTTTCATGTCCAGTGATCTCTGTTGTCCTGTTTCATTTACTTGTGTGCATTTGATTAGTGCACCTTCTCAATAGGACTACCAGCTGTTTTCAAGTCCCAAGTAACATGTAAACACTTCAGTTGAATATAGTCCCCCCATATGAGAATGAATTTCCTTCCATTTGCTGCAGCTCTCAGTGGTAGCTCTGTGATTTGTTTCTTGTCTTTGCACAATATGGGCACAGTGGCTGGAGGAGTATCTCAAACACACCCCACCACATGCCTCCACAGTAATGCTCGTACTACTATTAATTTACAATGGCTTATCAGCCAGCAGATAGTGCTCATTTTTCCATTCAAGCTTATGATTCTCAGTTGGGTCCACTATAAATAATCGCTTTTCGCTTATCTCACACATTATTATTAGAACTCAAAACAACAAAAGCCTTGAGAGGTCAGTAGTCAAAACAGGCACACCCTCAAGATCACAAAAAAAAAAAAAACATTTTTTATAGGGGTCAAGTCCCTTTGCACTCTCAACATGGGGGAAAGTGCACATGCCCCTAAGCTAAATATATACACTTACTCCAGGATCACACACACACACACACACACACACACACACACACACACACACACACACACACACAAACTGAATATATTCACCACCTCCGAGATGATGCCGCTAATCTTTTAGATTTGATATTCTGATAATTGATCAACCATCCAATGACAAACAGTATGGCTCCTCTTCAATGCTGGGTTTGAATTTATAGCCTTCAGCATCAGCAGGGATTAGTAATCAAGCATGAACAGCTGTAACACAATGAATGCTCACACACTCTTTCAAATACTTTCATAGCTAGCCACTAGCCACTCTTGCCATCCTTCCTTTTTTCCCTCCACGGAATTGTCATGCGCCCTGTGGATGCCAGTGGACCAGCTAATATATTTCATGCACATTGTATTGTGTGCACATGACATTGTAGCAGTTTAATGAAGAAACGTAAATGTTTACAGTACTTAATAAAGCTTCTGTTGTATGTGATTCTGTCTACTTTATATGTATCACTGTAGTGAAAATGGTGGCCAGATAAAATTTCCTCTCCACTACTGAACCAGCACAAATGAAATGGTTGTTTTTCAGAATGAGATAATTTATTTTTAGTTTAGTGTAATAAAAGAAAATAGCTGCACAAGTAAGCAAATACCAGTTGCAGTGCAGAGAGTAGTAGATAAATGTAGCATTGGCACCACCATAGGATAAAGAGCAGAATAATTGGGCAGAGAGAGGGAGAAGATGGAAGGAATGCACTGCAAGGTCATTCCATTTATCTACTCAGTCTCCTTTTTCAGAAAAAAAAACATGATGAATATGCTATAATACATAAAAGATTTGCTTCCATATTCAGTAGCATCTAAATAACTACATGTTTTAAATCAGATGCAGAAACCATCCTTCAACTGCGTGAGGTAGTAGGAATGCTCCTTGTAGAGTCATTTGCACATTTTTACTGAGCATACAGACAAAATGGAATTCCTTAGGAAGAAAGCATGCAATAGAAAACTATAACTACAAAAAGAGAGAAGGGAATGGATAGCATTAAGTGTGAGCAAAGAATTATAAGGTTGGTTTATATGTATGAGAAAAAAGTAAATAAATAAGGATTATGATATGCACACTGGGCACTGTTTAATTGCAAGGTAGGAGGAGGTGCTGTAGTGGGAAGCAGACCTCTCAACTGTCCCTGATTTTCAGGGACGTCCCTAATTTTGACTCAAATTTTAGCTCTGTCCCTCTAAATCCCTCCTAAAACTGGTAACTTTTGGAGGAAAGTTGGTGAATTAAACTTAACGAATAATGGCAATAATTAAGAGTTGTAGATTTCATTTACCTCACAAAATGTACATTAATTCATATGCTGTGATTTTGTGAATGTCTCAAGTTAATAGCACAAATATTTTACAAGTGTCCCTGATTGTCCCTGATTTTTTTCTGGCTTTGTCCCTGATTCTGTTAAAATTTATCCCTGATTGGTTGAGAGGTATGGTGGGAAGCTCCACAGACAGTGTGGTGGGAAACCTGAACAGGTGCAATAAAAGTCATCAGAGCTGCTCAGCGCTGATCAAGGAAAGGATGGGACACTGGTATGGCAAGAGTAACTGTTTGGGGCATACATGCAACTCTCCATGATACAAGACAGGCTTACGGTCTTTGCTGTCCATTAAAGCAGCTACCTGCATTGTGTGAGCCAGAAAATTAATCAACCAAAACAATTACAGTAACTTACCTATTTGGTGAACTAGATGGGATGCCACACTGCCAATCCCTATAAATAACTAATGAGTAAGTCATGACTTTTAGCATTGAATGACACCATTGTAATAATTTAATTCTCTGTTATAATGTCTGTATTATGCGTAATAATTAAGCTATGCTGATGGACACATTATGTACAGAATGCTCTGTGACTGGAACATATTTCCTAAGCTGATTAATTATTAAGTACTTATACCTGCATAGGATAGATTTGTGGGCCCACTGTGGGAGGAGCCATGGAATGGCGATTGCACAATGTAGATAGCAGACATAGACCCCCTTGTATTTCCAGTATTCTGCCTAGCATCTTTGTGCCATCCTTTATCATATGTGCTGCTTATTGCATAACATTTCTATTCCCTACATTGTTATTCTGGATAATTAAAGCTGTTTAGGCCCCATAAAGAATTGCTACAACAACAACACTCCATAGTTCCACGAGAGCTCTGTATTGTTATAAAGGAATGATTAAATAGAACATCAAAATATTTGCATCCATTTTAGAAATAAAAGGTAAGAAAACAGGGGGTACAATTTGAAGATATAAGACAAAAAAAAAACCTTAAGGATGACATGAAGAAGCATTTTTCACAGAAAGAGCGGTGAATGATTAAAACAGCTTTTTAGAAGAGATGCTGCCCTCAGTAACAATTTTAGAGTTCAAATGTATGTGGACAGACATAAAGCATTTCTTATACTGTGTGGAATTAAAAAGTATGCTATTCTTAAGTTATGATTTGCAGCTATTTTGTCCAGAAGGCAGGGGAAAGGGAAAGAGAAAACAACACAGGTCAAGATGTCTTGGTCTTTTATTAAAATATGTCTCTTTGTTGTTCTTTCTGGGAGAACTTCTTAAAGCAGAGGCTAAAGCATATACATGAACTAAGATTGCTCAGATGGCAGTCAGTTACATAGTGATCAAACACCAGTTGTGTTCTGGAGCATCCGTTTAAATTACATCCTCATGGGCTCTGGTTGTTCCAGCAAACTGCTATACTCAACTTTATTGTGTGATTTCTTTCTTCTGGCCTTTCTACCTTTATATAGATTTTCTTCCTTCAGTGTCCTGGCTTTATCTTGCACTTGTGCTACAACCTATGAGACACTCAGAACTCTTCCGTTCTGCATCTAGTGCTTTCCAGTATTTCTGTTCACCAAAAAGCTAATTTTTCTTGCCAGTATTTTCCACTATAGGGGTGATGGTGCATCTTTTTGGAGCAGAATGTATTGCTAGTGAATATATTCTCCAGCTTGGGCGGCTGACTTCTAGGTTGTGATCCACCCCACAAACCTAGTGTTCAAGCTCCTAAGCAATTTCATCAAAACATTTCTGTTTTCATTATGAAATATTTTTTCCTTTCATGATTACATAACTCACTTTTATTCTCATCTGTGCAGCAAGCTGTTTAATAGCTCTAATGGTTAGTGCAGCAGATGTCTTCTGTGTATTCTGATGTATGTTATGTGGGGTTAAGAGTACACCTTTCTCCCTCTAGCTTAAGTAGGTTCAGGCAGTGATAAGTGTTATGCAAGGTACTTGTTTATGGATATCTTCATGTTTTTCCCCATGGGGCCTAAGACTTCTTATTGTCATCAGCACACTTTTTATTGACCTTCACTATAGTCTATTAATATTCAAGGGATATGCTGAATAGGTTTCCAGTGAACTTTGCTGTACTATTGACTTTAAATATCAACTCTTCTATGGCAGGTGATGCCACAGTTGGTGTGGACTCTTACACAGGCCTTAGTGATACAAACACTGTTGCTCACATCACTATGATAATTTCCATGGTATGATCTCCAGTGCAAAAAGAAACATCTGATCAGCAAGCTGAAGGGGAAGGGTTTTTATTCTTTCAGTGGATAGATGTGGTTTCTTCAGTGTCTGCCTCCTACATAATGCAGTTGCACCTCAAGTCTCAAACTCTAATCAGGTCAGACTAGCTCTTTACTTTAAGCATTTTAAAATGTCACATTGAGCAAAACTGTCTTATTCAACAACCACTTTCCTTGAGACTTCACTCACTTTTCCCTTATAGTTACAGTATCCACTCATCTACTTGTGATTCCTTGCCGTTGTCTGCACTAATGATCACTAAGATAAAAGTGCAATGCTGAGAAAAGACTTGGCACCCTTTCAGAGAGAGGGAAAGCATTCTCAGAGCAGAGTTCTCAATCTGATTTTCTTTTGGTCTCTTCAAACATTAGACTTCATTTCACAGAAATAACAGTATGGTTGCCATTACAGTAAACAGAGAGTAATCCTACACCACCCCTGAAAAAGTATGTATTAAAGATTTGCTTGTGTATCCTTTTTTTCCATTTTGCTGTGTGCACTTTATACTGTTCAGAGTCAAGGGAGTAGCTAGAGATTACCCCTGCAGGCAGTGGGTATAAGATATTGAATCCAACCTGGACATGACACTTGTCCAGCACAGGATGTGTACACTGAAAATTTGGATAACTAGTTCATACTTTGACATGTCTTTGTAATGTGAAAAGAAACAAGAGACCCAGCAAAAACCTATGCAACCACGGGGAGCACATGCAAGCTCTACAGAAAAGGCACCTTCTTTAGAAACCTCATTGGAGAACCTAGAACAATATGGTGGCAACTCTGTCCACTGCACCACTGTATTTTAAAACAATTTTTATTAACATGCCACTTATCACACACATTAGTTCACTTGTATTAGCGTATTCACCATACTATACTCCAAAATTCACAACTTTAATTTATAGCTCTTTATATATCTTTTTATATCTCCAGCTACACTGTTACAGGTCTGTTGATTGTATTTTACATTTTAAAGTTCGCATCGCATGGTACAATCCCTCCCAATTATCTCTTTGCCATTGCATATCAACCATTAACTGTACATTTTAAAATGTAACGCATCCCACCTACTATACTGTGTTAAATGCTGTTCTTGTGTAGCAGTGCTTACAAATATCTGTCCCATTTTTCATCTCTTATCCAATGAATTACCACCCACCAATCCATTTCTTTCAGAAGATTTTTTGGTTTTTACCTATTTATTGACAGGGAAATCTCACTAGACACAATTGTACTTTTTCAGGGGGTGACCTGGGAGCATCCATGTTAAGTAACTTCAAAATCACACAGTAGGCAGATGAATGTGGAAAGAGTCAAACCCTGTACCCTAGTCTCAGCAGGTAGCTCATTAACAGCTCAGAGCTTTATTCCTCTTTTCTAACTGCACAGGGTCCTTCTCACCATCAAGGACTTCCTTGGTTCACTGCACGAAGGAAGTCTTGCAGCCAGACAACACACATTATGTCTCACTTTAGCGTCTAATACAGCATCTTTATATTTAAACCATTCCAGACACCAAGCAGAAATATGTTTTTGTAAAAGTGAGAGAAGGGAGTGAATAATGAGAACAGCGATCTGGATTATTTACAGGGTCATAGGTAACCACTAGACTAGCTGACTTTCGGGTCATTTTAAAACTAGCTTTCACTTTTTGTGCTCAAAATAACTATCCTGTTTGGTTATAGAGTGGCCTTACCCATCCCATGGTTGATAATTATATATAACCCCTAATGAGAATAACTGGGTTCATACCATAGATAATTTAAGGGAACCCGTGCATGAGATAAAGCATTTATGAACTGCCCCTGTCTGTTAGTAGTACAGAGAGCAGTCCTGGGGTAAATTTTCTGTCTCAGATCCATAGATCTAAGTTGTATTTGAATATGGATAGGGATGATCTTTATTTTATGTTTATAGGGAGTCTATTCCAGAGCAGCAGTATCCTGTGTGAGATATATATGCGCCTCCAAACCATTTTGTTGATGTTGTGGAAGAGGTTTAGATCCCTGGAGTGAACTTTTCTGATGCCATTTGACTAGCCGATGTGCATTAAAAACATCAATACTGGGTTGGAGGATGCCATGTATGCCAGACACAGGCCACCTCTTAACAATCTGTAGATACAGAGTAAAGTGACAGGGCTTTGGATCAGTCCATGTAGGACATGTTATTTTGGCCTTGCCTCCCTTTAGTAAGATATGTCTGTGGTGATAGACAACAGCTGGAGCTCGCCAGAGTTCACTTCAAATATGCTTCAGATTTGAACCTGAAGAGCACAGACTGAAACATTTCCATTGCTAGTGAATTTTAAAGTTCTTTATACAGGAATCATGTACTGTAAAATTACCCCCTCATCCTCTGCCACCTTTAACAGGGAGAAAGCATTTGCAGAATGTATAGTTTTATATTGCCTGATAATGCAACACATGGTAATCAATCAAAAACAAAAACTTCATGTCTTACTAAAAAAGAAGGGCAGTATGATAAAACTGTGATAACCCCCTTCATGGCATTAAGAAACGTGTAAGTTTATGAACAATAATCGTAAATCTAAATATTGTGCCATATAGTCTGTAGTCTACAATAAACAGTATGTCCATAGCTCTCTTTCCCAGTGCTATTGAAATAAAGATGTAATCCCACATTTCAGTGCAGACAAATGCACCAGATCCAGTGGTCCTAAACACAGATTAATTTCTTAGGAACTGGCAGGGCTTTTGTGAGTATTCCTCTCCATGGCAACTCATGTGAGGCTTTTACATATGTACAAAATCAGAATCTGTAGTGGTATGTAGAATTAAGAGTGTTTTTAAGTTTCAGTAATAAAGATGAATGAAAAATGCAGAAGAATGCCACTTTCACCAGGGCACTACCATACACAGATTAATTTTTTGATGTCAGGTAGGGCTCTTGCAATTAATTCTTATCTTGTTAAGTCATAACTGTCTGTGAGGGTGAGATTTACGCTTATGAAGAGAACACTTTTTTAAAGATTTTGGTAATGTAAACATAGACAAAGAACATTTGCATGGCAGCAGTACAGAAATCATGGCAGTCTATTTTAAAGCCTGGGCATGTGCTCCAGGATGCCTCAGTGTGGCACTCCTCATGCTCTTGGTTAAGTTCTGTAATTAATGTTGTTACACATACCTTCTGTCTGTTATTCCAAGCAACTACAAAAGATGTTTTACAACATGTCTCCTGTTTTGTCCATGTATAATAAAAACATCTTTGTGGATGGTAGTCTGGTTACCTGGCTGTCAGATTATAAATAAATTTGCATCATAAAAGTCATTGCTTCTTTGCTGGTGCCATGCTAGATTTCTGGATTTACATAGACTATTTTAAAATATTTACAAGCAAAATGAAGGCTTCTGCACTAAGGTCAAACTTGGAAGGTTCTATGTTAGACAGCAAGACGTGACAGAATAGAAAGCACTGACACTTGCTTGCCCTCTTCCTTAATGCGCCTATGTTTGCTACCTAAACTAACCACACAGACTAAGCTTTACTTCATAATAAGAATATGAAGATGTAGGGCTGGCTCTGTAAGGGTACTGATGCTCACTAGCTGACCAAAACAAAAGTATATAAAATCTGGGCATCGAACAACTTAAACAGCAAACAAACAAATGACAAACAACTAGTCCATAATAAATGCTTTAATACAGACACATTCTTAATTTCACAAGAGGTGAATATTTGCTTTCTTAAAGAAGACTGGGGCCTGGTATAATGGTTAAGATGTTTGACTTACAGACACAACGTATGGTGTTTGATTATCACATTTGGGATGGAAATTGGCTAGGCTTAGAATGGCTATGAACAAAAGCAAATGCTTATTGTTTTTATTTGTGAAAAAGCATATTACAAACCATGTTAAGGCTGTATAATTGTAGAGCAGAATTTCCCCACCTGGTTCTAGCTAAGCACTGATGGTAATTAAGGATCTTGCTTATCCCTTACTGGAACATAACTGGACAGTAGAGGCAGAAGAGTATGCAAAACCGGTCTGTTGTTATCATATCAGTCCTAGTTTGCTGATGTAGTGCGTATGTGCTAAAACATATGTACTCAGGTGTATATTCATTCCTGGGTTGGGTCACTGTTATTCCTGCAGCAGTAAGCAACAAACACATATTAGTACCTCCTTAAATCTATATTCATTCTCTAATTCATTGATTGTTTACTTATTCACTTTCTGTATCATGGAAAGCAAGGACCTATTCCAGAATTAATTTGGCAGAAGACAGAGAAACTAATCCTGGATGAGGAGGAATTGCATTTCAGGATACACACACATTCACTCACTTAATTCAAACACATCTAAGGAAAGTTTGTAAAATCATTAATTGAGCCATGACATGTTTTGGGGATTTGGCAGGAACCAGAAGCACTCTACTAAAGCTCACATGGGCAGAGGGGAGAATATTCAAATCATCCATTAACTGAACTGGACAACCAAGCACTGTGAAACTTTTGACTCTGGTATCACTGACCCTCCCTGACATACTTCTCAGCTGTTTAGAATTTTGCAGAATGTCCCTGACTTTGCCTCATAGTTTGCCCTGTCACTTGTAATATTTTGATTTGGTGGTAAGTCACTGAGGATTACAGTGCTTTAATAATGCCAGACATCAGAGTTTTACTTTTTACTGGTCAGAAAATGCATGCTTATGCAAAGTATTCTGTTCTAGTATCTTTTTAAGCGAACTTGAGTAATATTTAAAAAGTGTCCCTGAATTCTGAGCAAAGAAGTTGAGAGGTATGCACCTTGCCTCTGTAACAAGTACATTCAGTGTAATTGTATGTTGTGCAAACACACAGAAAAGATAGATGGTGAGGCTTTTTCCTATGTCCAGATAACATCTCTAGTTGCTAAAAGCAGGAAAATCCAGTAAAAAAAAAAAAAAAGATGAAAATGAATTAATATTAGAGAAATTGAGAAAAAAAAACATGTTGACTAACAGTAGAATAGATAGCAGCTAAAGTAAAACTTTGGTAGAAAAATGAGATATTCATTTTTTGTGAAGAACAAAAACAAATTTTAAAAGCTCCTTTCAAAAACATCTGTAATATAAAACAACTAATAAAGTGATATTTGGAAGCATGTACAATAATTAAAAAAAATCATACAGTAATATTAAACCAAAAAAACTTATATATAACATTTTCAAAGAAGACAATGGTTGCAAAATGTATCCATCAAAGGTATTTATTAATGGTGAACAATGCAGTCAATAATACACAGTGTATTTTGTTTATAACAATTGTTTAAAAAAGAAGCTTGATTAAATCTGATATGTAGTTAATAATCAATGGGAAAAAACATGGATTCCCATCTCATCAAAGAACAGCAAATGAAACCTTAAAACAGGAAGTAAGCTCCCCATTTCCCCCACAACCACACACTTCTGAGTTTTTATCTATACTAATTTCAAGATCGCTCATCCTCTGGTGTCAGGCAAAACCTCCATAACCCACAATTCAATTATCTTGAAGTTAACACTTTAACTCTGCTTGACCAAAGTGTGATTTGACCAGTTGACCTCCATAGAAAGCAGTACAATTGATGTTAGTGATGACACACAGTAAATCTGTTAGTCTAAAAGGGGCAAATTAACGATGGAATCTTGAAATAAAAGGAGTTGTCCTTCACACCTGGGGTGTGTGCAGGAGGTCTTGTCCCCTGCAGCACTGTTCTACATGAGCTATTGTTCTGTAGTTTCACCACTTTTTCATACTTCCAAGGCTCACACTTACGAGTCTCAGAAGTATAACAGACAGCCGAGATTGAATCAAAATATGTGTATAAAATGATGGATTAGACCAAATGGAGCCAGTCAGAGAAAGTAAATGTTATAAACCAGTACGACGAACTGTGTAACATGACTCAAGCTGATAATCAAGATATTTGGAGCACATCAGAATTGCTCTACAGGCCCTGAAGGTGGTGCCATATACAGGGTATGATTCATAGAAGACATCCATCTAAGAGTTTGAGAAATTATGTTCACATATATCATCATGTATGTCCGAAATGATGTGCACAGTGGAGAAATCTTGGATTATGATTAGGTCTCTGTCTCTGACTCCATGTATTATTTAAACATTATTTAAGCATATGCTGTGTAATCTTATGTTGTACAAAACAACAAGAGCGGGTGCTTCATCTTTTCTAATTTAGAGGGAAGGGACTACTTGTGTCAGTCTAATAATATATAGAATATGACTGCTAGTACTGTCCCAATGGATTATATAACTTCCAATAGCAGTAATCATTGAACCTACACAGGCACATGTTATACAATATAGTTCTTGGGTATTTTTTTTGTTAGTTTTCTAAATTAATTAAAATATTAAGTTTATTGCACCATGTTGCACAACAATGTGATTATTCTACTGATAGTAATGTGTTGCCCAATAGAACAAGTAGTCTTAATAGTATTTAACAATTCAGCAGTAGTATATAGCAAACAGCATGGTAACACCTTCATTTACTAATAAAATAATTAGAAATTATTCCCATGTTGCGAATTATGAGACTGAACAAAAATATACACATTCTTAAGACATTAAAATAATACATCTTGCAACATTGAAAATGTTGCAAACACTACATGGTTTAAAAGTAATGACAAACTAGTATTTAAACTTGCTGAAAAAAATACAGTCTCATCAGTCTTATGCAACATGCTTGGAACATTTTATGTTTTTGTTGACCAGGTAAGCCAACTGGACATATTATCCCTTTTCAGGGGAGACCTGGGAGCACTCTTTCTGGTTCTGTGACTTGCTCAGAGTAGCACAGTAGGCAAATGAAGGTGGAAGGAATCAAACCCCGTACCCTGCGTACAGGAAGCAGCTCATTAACAGATCAGAGTTTTAGTCTTCTATACCTATGTATAAGTTATCAGAGGCATATAGAATCAGGCACTTTAAGAGTTTCCTAGTTTACATACTTGAATGTCTTGTTATGATATTTAGCTGCAGGCAATGCAGAAAAAGTAATAACTAGCAAATTCTAAAATTCCTATTTTTTATTTTGCACCTAAAGTGCACTGAAATCTTTATAAGTTGTAGATGATCATCTCTGTAATTAACACATATCACATTATACCAGTACAGCAATCACAGTCTTTTGTAAGAGTCTGGAAACTGTTGCAAAAATTAAGGATATAGTCTTGGAAAATGTAAATTGGATCTTTACTGTTTAATTTTTTTTGTTTTGTTTTATATTTCATTTTCTTCAGCATTAAATAAAACATAGCATTCAGGTCTAACAATCCGTTTTTCATCAACATCATATTCTGCCCAAATATTAGGCCAAATTCCAGAAGACTTGCTGTCATTGCAAGTGACTTACTTCAGTGTAAGCCATTCCCAATTCTGAAAGACTTGTTAGGTTAAATTACTTACTTTGATGTAAGGCCTGTCTATAAAGAGACTTACACTAGAACCAAATTCCAAAAGACTTGAACTTGGAGTAAGTGACTTACTCCATTGTACACAAACTGTCCATAAACATGTCTGTCAAAATATCTATTTCCTGATCTATCCTTGAGAAGTGTACCATTTGGCCTTGGACCAAGCTATGCTTCTGTTTGTAGCAGTGACATCTTCTGAGTGTAAATAAGAGTTGGAGAATGTTTCTGTCCTAAAAACTCTAGGGTCCATGGCCTTCAGGACAAATAGTTACATTTTCTTTATTTAGCTGGAGTACTTATTTGACTTGCTTGCTGTTTTCCAATTGCTGAGCTCTGTCTGCATTTGATTTTCCCACTCACCCACCCAACTGTTGTTGTACTCTTAAACTTGGGGCTTTTGAGTTGCCCACCCCTACTATTAATCTGATTTTGGACACTCTTCCCAGTCACATCTCATCAGCTCATTCTTGTGATTTTGGAAACATCAGTTGGGAAGGCCCACCCTCCTTTCTAAACTCTTAAACTTTGAATTATCTTCTGTTTCCTCCCATCCCACTTATTAAAATGCACTTTATTCAGCTGTTTTTACTGTATCTGTGCTTCTTCCTACTGTATTACAGTATTTTGCTTTTTGCTGCTTGTTCTTAAAAGTATTCAGTTGCATTTATTCTGCTGCATTTATTACTGCTTTATTAGTAGCCTGATTAAATTCTAACCATTATTATAAGTCTCTTAGTTTTGATTTAAACACTTTGGCTTCAAACTAGTTATCTTACATAAGAAATGTTTACAGTCTACACTCTTGTGGCAGGAGAGGTAGCTTGCATCCTTCTAAGTTGGGAATTGCTGGTTGAAGGGTTATTGTGCCTTTTATTCTAAAAGGGTCTTAGTTCTGTTTTAAGCTCTTGGGCTTCAGGCCAGTTATTTTACATTAAGAAGGTTTGTTGTCTACACTCTTGTGGGAGGAGAGGGTAGCCTCCACCCTTCTATGCTGGGAATTGTTGGTTGAAGGCTTATTGTACCTGTTATTCTAAGAGTCTTTGTTCTGGCTTAAGCTCAATTAATGGGAGCTACTCTGCATTTATCATCCATTGCCAGAGGTCCAGAGTGTTTCTGCTTGAAACCAAGCCATCCAAATCTAAGAACAAGAAATTAAGCTTATTTTGAGTTTGATCTGCACTTTTTCATCTGTATTTTATTGTTTTATTGCATTAATTTGTCCCTTTTTGACTGTTTTTACTGTTTGTGCCTGTTTATTAATTGCACTGGTTTTGCACTGAAATATTGTTTAGTTAGCATAGACTAGATCCAGACTTATTGAATCTAGCCTGTTTACATACACTTAAACTCAAATCCAGCCATTTACATTAAGAAGGGTTCCTCTGCACCCTTGTGGCAGAAGAGTGTGGATATAGCCTTGACTGAGCTGGAGATTGGTGAAGGAAGGATCATTGTGTGATTCCCTGTTGGTAGACTGTTTTAAAACTGTTTAATTTATCCTGTATATAAGCCTGTTACCATGCAAATGTGGGTTAGCACTGCCGTATATAGACACAAACATCTAGAAACTATGTTTTTGCTAGACACCAGTCAGTGAATCCTTCCCTGGTTCCTTGCTGCTCTGCAGGTGACACAGCTGCACATTTATGCCTACACTGCAGTCAACTCAGCTGAGCACTGAGCAGTGTTGCCCCAGTTTCCATCCTTGATCTTCTATAGAATGAGTCCCCTTGTTAATCCCAGAGCAGCACCTGATCTAATTTGCCCTCTCACAAATTAGTACTTAAGAATTACCTGCTACTATGGACAGTCAGTTTTCCAACATTTCCCCAGCCAGCCTGATAGACATGGGCATCCTGAGGCAATGTAGCAATTCCCTCATGTATACTGACAACCACTTGCTCCTAAAGCAAACAAATAAAGTATGTGAGAGATGTAACATTCCCATGAAACTAGAATCAGTCCTCTCATGTAACAATAAATAAGACATCAGACAGGTTGTCAGCACACACACCTCTGCACTCACACAAGATAAGGACAAGACACATAAACTCACATACTTGGAAGTACTCACAAAGAGAATACCAAAAGACCAGAGACCTGCAAGCTCAAACAACCTACACATACTGGTACAAGAACAGAATCCACCACTACACAAAACAAAACACATAGTGTCTCAACAATTATTCCCCTAGGCAAACACCTTAAAACCTAATATCCTAGTTATAGGTGACTCAATAGTGAGACACACAGATGTCCTCCTCACCATGTTGATCAAGGAGAAGGTCATGGTCAGCTGCCTGTCAGGTGCCAGGATCTGCCAAATCACACACACACTCAAGTTACTCAGCAACAGTTACCGTTATGGCTCTGTAGTCTGTGCAGTCACTGCGACTTGGTTTAAGGATGCAGAGAGCACCCTGGTTGCACAAGGCTACAATGGTTTTCACATGTTCAGACCTTAAAACGAGCATGAAAGAACCAAATGTGGATGTTTATCCATCTTCATTAAAGACATATACACCTCGAGACTGGTAAAACAGTATGACTCTCTTGAGCTACTCCAGGTCCAAATAACTATAGGCAAAATACCTTACCATATAATCTCTAGCTACAGGTCCCCCACCATGAACCAGGAGAAGCACACCGCCTACCTGGACTTCCTAGAGTCACTTAGTATACAGCCAAACACCTTGCTCATGGGAGATTTCAACTAAACTACCATTGAATGGGTGACATAGATGAGCACAAACATGATTGCTCTGAGGATTCTGGATTTTGTTAACTCAAATGCCCTAGAACCATTCGTCTGCATCTCCCAAAAGGGGCTCAAATGTCCTAGGCCTAGTGCTGATCAACATGGGATTTCACTGCACTGCCCCCTGTGTGGTGCCCTCCCTGGTAAGGTCAGACCATAAAGCAGTCTCATTTGAAGTAAAGAGCAGACCTGACACCCCCACAGGATCAAAAAACTGAAAAAATTTCTCTAAAGCAAACTATAGCCTAATAAGCAATGGTATAAAAAGTTTCAAAGCTCCTGCTAACACAGCTAAAAATGACTGCTATGCAGAAGAGTACACAAATGCTCTATATAGCCCCTTAAACAAATGTATTGACTATGCTGTACATAACAAGACTAAAACCAGGTCCTCCTGAAAAAAACAAGCCACCCTGATGAACTGATATCTAAGAACAAGAGGGAACTTACTCAACAGCTTGCAAAAGCAAATCACATATATTGTAAAGTCCTCTAAGGCTATTTATGCGACTAAATTAGTTTTCTTAGCTAAAAACAACCATAAGGCATTCTTTAGCTACATCTTGCCAACTTGCTAGCTGACAGATTTGGCAATACCTTCACCCCCTGTCCCCACCAGGCATACATACCCCAAAGCATTCCTGACACCAGTCCTCTACCAAGTATCTCCAAAGAACAGGTCATACAAGTACTGTCCGTGGCCAAAAACATGGCCTCTATGGGACCAGATAACACCCAAAGTTGCTTACTAAACAGTCTAAAATAAGACCGAGAGGAGTCACTTGGCATGTCTTTAACCATAGCCTGAGCATTGGCTTTGTTTCTGCAAAGTGAAGAACAGCAACAGTAACCCCCTTGCACAAAGGGGTCCATCAACCAACCCAGGAAACTATTGACCCATAAGCCTACCCTTATCTGCAAAGCATGGAATTATATTTAGATATGTTACCAATGCATGTAACTCTGTACAAACTGCAGAAGTGAGTCATTACTGGGCACGTTGCAGGTGCTGCCGAGAGCACTTTTGGTTGAGATCAAAGATTGAAACAATACTAATTTCATGAACTTTAATTGTGCTTTGACTTAGGAATGGGGTCCATTCCTGTCACGGTATTAGACACCCAAAAGACCTGGAGAAATTAAAAAGGGAGAGACCTTAGTAAATCTAATCTAATTATCTAAATGGACTGAAGGAGCAAAAGAAAGAATAAGAAGTTCAAAGATACAGAATAGGAAATAGCATGAAGTAACAACCAGCGAGACTGAAACAAAGTTAAGAAAACTATGTAACTAGAAAACCCCAGGTCCAGATGCAGTACCTAACTTCTGGTTAAAAGTATTAACATCTTTGCATAAAGAGTTTGCCATGAGTAAGAACTATTTATATATACACCCCAAACAGACACCACATGGCTAACAGCAGGAAAAGCAATGCTACTTAAGAGCAAACCTGCAAGCTACCCTAAAAATTATAGACCAATAACTTGCCTTCCGATGGCGTATGAACTATACACTGGAATTGATGCTGACAGAGTTTATAGTCATTTAGGAGAAAACTCAATAATGGCAATAGAGCAAAAGGGCAGTAAAAGATGGTCATATGGAACAAATGATCAGTTGTTGTTAAATAAAGTCATAGTGGGGAACTGTAAAAAGAGGAAGAATCTAAGTATGGCATGGCTTGACTACAAAAGAGCATTTGACAGTATCCCACATTCATGGATAAAAGAGTGCTTAAAAATGTATAAGATGCACCCGCACTGATAAACTACATCACAGTGACCATGAAACAGTAGCAGACCACTCTGCAGTTAAGCCTTAATAAAGGACAAATTGTTATTCCAGGGATAAAAATCTAAAGCAGGATATGCCAGGGTGACTCTCTGTCATCGCGGCTCTTTTGCCTTGCCCTTAACCCATTAAGCTGTTTGCTTAACAGATTAGGTCATGGCTATAATTTGGCTCCCAGAAAGCAACAGTGTGTAAAGATTTCTCATCTTCTGTTTGCCAGTGATTTAAAACTGTCAAGCTCATCAGATGAAAAACTGAAAGCACAACTGCAAATAATCAAACCTTATTCAGATGATATAAGAATGTAATCTGGTCTTGATAAATGTGCAAAAATTTAAACCAGGACAGCTGCAGCACCAATAAAACATCAGTTTAGAACAAGAATGTGATATA
Organism: Protopterus annectens; assembly: GCF_019279795.1. Lineage (NCBI taxonomy): Eukaryota > Metazoa > Chordata > Ceratodontiformes > Protopteridae > Protopterus > Protopterus annectens. The sequence goes on from NC_056741.1 coordinate 1,187,905,776, forward strand.
AAAGAACTTGAGCAAGAGGGAGTGCATAAATAATTGGGAATTGATGAAGGGTCAGCAAGAAAACATGAACAAATGTGAATAAAACTTAGTAAGGAATATTTTAGGAGACTTAATTCTAAAAACAGCATTGACATCTAGGAACAAAATTCAAGCTGTAAATCAATTTGCTCTTCCTGTCCTAACTTACAGTTTTGGAGTGACTGGCTGGCATCAAAAGGTGTTACATAGATTAGACAGAAAAACAAGAAGGATGCTTTAACTTCTTATTGTAACAATTGTTAATATCTGCTATGACTTCATGGATAGAACAGATGCTAGTTAACTTATTAATGTACTATGTTTGTAATATTTTAATTGCTAGGATTCTTCATCTGTAACTATGTCTGTAATATTTTAATTTGTGGAGCTTTTCTCCCCGGGCCTCTGCTGAAAATGGACCTGAGTCCAGTCAGACATTCCTGTTCAACAAATGTAAATAAATAAATAAATAAATAAATAAATGTTTCATGCCCATCAGATTATTTATAAAAATCAGTGCATGTCAAGATTATTATATCCCCTTTCTGAAGGAGGCATGGGCCTCCTTGAAATTGATTACATGTATAGATCTGCAGTCATAGGACTGCATACATATCTGCTGACCTCGTAAGACTCAAACACAGTGAAAGTTTTAAAACATAAGGAGAATAAATCTAAGATGACTTCCCTTCTTAGTCTAGCAGAAGCATATCGGCGTCAAGCGGGAATGAAAATCAAACCAGAAGTAGATAAAAAGTTAGGCAGCAACTGAATGTGCCAAAAAACTAAAGAAAGAATATAAGGTTAAGGATCAGATGAGAAGGCAAGCAGTGTGGAAAATGCATAAATTTATTTGCAAGTATATAAAGCTCCTGGAAGAACCTCATGTTGATCAGGATTGAATGCAGGAATGGTTAAGGAGAGGCAAATTCAAACCAGTAGGTGAAAGGTTAATATTGGAGGCCCAAGAGAGTGGGCTACATACACGTTGGTTTACAAAGTCCATTGAACATGTTGGAGAAACTGACAAGTGTAGGTTTTCTAAAACAGAATTGGAAACAGTTGCAGGTTGTGATATACTAATGGCAGAAAGACTGTATACTAAAAGAAATAATAACGTGGCAAGACTGTTGCACTGGGGACAGTGCAAACATTATAATATTGAAATACCTGAAAAACACTGGAAACATGAGCCACAAAGCATAATAGAAAATGATGAAGTCTACATTACATGGAATCACCCATTACAGCAGTTCAAAAGATAGATGTGAGAAAACCAGATATAGTGATCCATGAAAAGAAGACAAAAGTAGCATTGATCATTGAAATCTCTACACCCAGTGACTACAGTGTCTTGCGTACAGAGAGACACAAAGTCATAAAATATCAGGATCTGCAGCAGAAACAAGAGCAATGAGGAAGAAAGATACCCAGACATTTCCAATAGTAGCAGGAGCAATGGGTATTATAAAAAAAGAATCTGCAGTCATATTTAGATATGCTACTAATACATGTATCCCTGTACGAATTGCAGAAGGAGTCATTGCTAGGCACATTTTGGGTGCTGTGAAGAGCACTTCTGGCTGACATTAAAGATTGAAACAATACTAATTTCATGAACTTTAATCATACTTTGACTTAGGAATGGAGTCCATTGCTATTATGGTATTAGAAACCCAAAATATTTGGAGAAATTAAAAAGGGATAAGAACTTATCAACAAGGAGACAGGCAACCTTCAAACTTTTCACCCAACCCAGTCTGGTTTTGTCAAGGGTAGATCTTACTTATTAAACTTTGTAGACTTCTTTGAGAATGTCACCAAAGCCCTGGATGAGAGTAAAGTAGTATATACCACATAGCTTGAATTAGCCACCACTTTTGACAAAATCACCCACTCAGGGATCATTGAGAAATTCTCCCAGCTGAGGATTAACCCATATGTCACTAGAGGAGAATCCAACTGGCTCACGGACTGAACGCAGACTGTCAAGGTTGGGGAGTCCACCTCCACCAGTCCAGTAGACCAGTTACCAGTGGGGCACTACAAGGATCTGTGCTACACCCTCTACTATTTGGAATCCATTTCTCTGAGGTTCAGGTGAAAATAGATGGTCTGTGGCTTCGCAAGTTTCCAGATGACTGCAAACTGGGTGCAATAATTGAGTCCCCCACTGATGTAAACATATCACAGAAGGGGATGACACAGACAAATGATTGGTGCCAAAGTCACAGACTAAAACTAAATGCAAAAAAAAAAAAAAAAGCCTTATTATCCCCTTTGACAAAGAAGTAGTCCCTGGTAATTATGATATGGATAGCACCCCTCTAAGCTCAAACCCAGTGGTGCGGGACTTGGGAACACAGGTTGATAGCAATCTAAACTTCTATCACCATGTGTCCATAGTGGTAAGGAAAGCCTTCTACGTTGTGCATCTCATAATTAAGGGCATCTCATCCAAGCCCAAAGAGGTTATAACTTCGCTGTACTTGACCCTTATCAGACCACTAATTGAGTACAATGCTGCCTTCTGTATGTACCTCACTAGACACCTGCTGAAACTGGAGAGACCATAGAGGTTTCTAACCAAGAGAATCCAGGACCTCCAAAATGTGGCTTACATGAAAAGACTGAAAATCCTGTTACTGTACTCTTTATCTTACAGGCTGCTGAGAGGTGACCTGTGCCTGGCCTACAGAGCAGTCTCTCACTCTGCCCTAATGGAAATGCTGCACATTCTCAAATCAAACAGGACAAAAGCCACTCACTCCAGGGATTTCAACCTCACCTGTGACATTAACAAAGCATGTTAAATAGACAGCTATATCTCCCAGAGATTGCCACTCCTCTGGAATAAGCCCCCACTTCACATGAAGCAGAGCTCCTCAATGACCCTATGTGCAACCTTGACAATTGAATGAGTGACCATATATTCACATTGGGGGTAGCACCTATGTCCCTCATGGACAGGGGCAGTTGCTGCTGAGCATAGAATTGCTCTGCTAACAATAACCATCTAACTATGGTCAGTTAGGGTACAAATGTTATTTTACACAGCTAGCCTTGCAAAGGCCCTAGGGCCATTAGTATAGTAACCTTCTGTGAACCTATGAACCTATACTCACATGTGGCTACAAATACTACATATTCTGGAGATCATGTATCAGAAGGTTTGCTCATAAAAAGCGATATTTTGGGGACAATGTTTTAGTGTGTGTGGAAAGTAAGATGCCAGTCATCATTTTTTTAACAAAATAAGTTAAATAGACAACAAAGGGGTCTGCGGCTGAACGATGGGAAAGAAAGCTGTATGAGCAACTACGTTAATTAAGATCCTCTACATAATTTTGAAGCCAGCCTTTTCTAAAAGTAAGCATCTCTGCCCTTTGGGTGTCGTAAGACTTCAAAATGATTTTCTGCTGATGTAGACATATCCAGGAGAGCTCAGTGTTTCTTTTTTTATTTTTTATACCACTCTCATCCTATACCCAAATCACTATTGTGTCCTACATCCACTCAGCCAAGATGATACTGTGCTCCTTTCCAGACAGTAATGGATGCATGCTTTCCTTTGGTGAGTCCACCAGCTACTCAAGGAGTTAGCCTTATCGTGAGATTCATAGAGTTTTGCAACAAAGACCAAATAGAGACCACAGAGCAAGTTCTGGGTACCATCATGCTGTATCGGCCCGTCAAGCTGCCCTGTAGGGAGAGTGACATGCAGTGATGTCACTGGGCACAGTGCATGAATCAGCCCATGATGCCGTGTTACTCTCTTTTGACATTGTTAACCTGTAAGGCTTCTAGTCTCTGGTTGAGGTTGAACAGACAATGATATGTTTTAACTTGTGAGGATCCTGATCTCTACTGCAGACTGATCACAGTTATCAGTAGTAATCAGTTAGGCTCCTGGTCTCCACTTGAAGTTGAACAAGCAGTGCTCTTTCTCTGACCCTCCCTCTACAAAAAGGACATCTGGTCATCAGCCTGTTGATATTATTCCCTTGCAGGCTGGCTTTTCCAGCTGTCCAAGTGTTTTCCAAACTCTGGCCATTGGTGGTATTGGACCTGTGTTATTTATGGTGTGTAACTACTGCTCAAATAACCTTATTATTCAGTTCCCTATCCATCTGTACTTTATTTTAACATTTATGCAATATGATATAATGTAATCTATAAGAAAATGTGTATTGGAGTTAAAAGGTATTTTGATAAATAAGCTGGGGGTAGAGCTAGGACCTTCACTATCATAACTCAGTAATGTTCTTTTACCTTTAGTAGAGTTATAAGAATTAGTAATGCAAACCGATTTCAGAAAATGCCTACCTTATCTAGAAATCAAGTTTCACTTTGAGTGTTTCAGGTGAACACCACACCCAAGTACTAAGTTAAATCTAGTAATGCAAGCTATAATCTCTATACATAAAAAACCTTGACTTATCTGAAAGCCAGTTTTTAATTGTAAATATACTTCACTCAATGGTATATTAAACAATCTAAAAGCTGTTTGTCGTGCATATTTCTAACCTTCCTGTAGCACATTTCCTATCTTACTGATGTGTTTGCTGAACAATGCTTACTCACTACCTGATTTATGATGCTGACTTGAGACCCTGAGTCTTCTCAAAATATGGTCATTTCTGTTTAGGACATTCTGTTCTTTTTTGAGATTAGATGTGCTGAATGTATCTAATGTCCAGATACAGGGCCAGTAATCAAGTACATCAAAGCACCTGTTTACCGGTATTGTAGCTGGACCTTAGCAGCTTGTGTTTTATTGCTGTGTACATACTGGTCTTATTACACTGTCATATGGTAATGGCTTGCTTGTGGTATGTCATGCAACCGGTTACTGATGCTGACACACTATACAGTGGATGATATATTTTTAAATACAGAGACTGTTATTAATTCTATCAGGATGCTTTTGCTTCATAATGGACTTGTACAAATACTGCATTAAGCAGTTGTTTACAAATATGTAATAATGTTGTTCATTTATTCATTGTAATCAAGGAAGAAAGGATTAAAACATGTGTACGAGTCAAATGCAAGATAACGCTAGCACATATTCCAGGAACTATTGCGTGCAGTATATTTCATCTGATAGTACGCACTTCAGACAGAGCCTGAATTGAGTCAGAAACTTCCTCAAAAGAGATTTTTGAAAATTTAAAAGGGAAAGCATACATTAGTTATAGTGCTGAAAATAGGAAAATATCTAGAGGTAGTACCAGGTGGAGAAAGAGATGAGAATCATACTTAAAAAAATCTATATTTTGTTGGGAACACAGGTTTAGTGGTATTTTGGGGATATGTTTCTACCTGACATCTTCATTTTGTCATTCCATTAACTTCTCTCCCATAATGTTGTAGACTATTCAGATTATGTACTTTATTTAGTGAGCTTTTGCATCATCCATTTATAAGCCTTAGGGTGGATAGTGCTACAGCAGTTGATATTGCTGCCTCATGTTAAGCTGATAAAAACTGCAGATTAGTGGGTGGCTGCAGGAATGAAATACTGATAACAGAGTATAATGTAGGCACTTTTAAGAAGCATTTATTTTATAAAATGGACATAAGTGATTTGGTTGTGGCAAGCTACTGATTTCAATGAATATAGAGTATAATATTTCAAATTATAGTATAAAGGAATATATGCAATGCAGTAATCAGTAAATAGCAACTAAAGACTCATACTGTGGATCTGCTTATTGTAACATTCAGTATGTAATGCATGTGTGGATTACAAACCGCTTTTTACTTATTAACATAACATAGTCCTTGTTTGACCCTTAAGTTTGGTTCTTGGTTGAAGCGCCTCCTTTTCCTAGTGTACACATCTTCTCTGTGCCCATATGGGTTTTTGTTTTTGCTTTAATTTCCTCCTCAGGCTGTGCCATCAGTGAACTGGTGGTAATCTGCCAATTTACCAACATGTTTCTGTGTTGTATGTAAATGTGTGTGTACCTGCATTGCACAACTGCTTGGTACCCTAATCTGAATTAGATTTTCTGCCTTGCAGTTACTGAGTTTTTAAAGATAGGTTCTCTCCAGGATTGAGGTTCTGCACGAAGCTTACACAGCGTTTATATATTTCTGCTATGGCATGCGGTGAGTGGCAGCGCTCAAAGCATATCAATGCCACGCAGTGTATCTGAGCTAGGTTTTGTGGCTGGTAACAGTGTTGCTGGCCAGAAAGCTATGGAAACAAATGTAGATATCAATTCTGTTTCAAGCAGAACACCTACAGCCCGAGAATTTGCATGAAATTCCACAATGATCACCAGGGTTTCACAGATAGCTGTCAATCTGTTAGTGCAACACATCTGCACAAAGGCTAATATAATGCAGGGACATTTAACCAGGAATAGGGACATATTTGATGTAGATGTTGCATAGAAGTATGTTAGAATCAAACTCAAACATACCTCTCAACCTGTTAGAGCAAGAAATCCGGACAAAGTCATAGATAATGAGGGGGTCAAAGGCCAAAAATAGGGACACATGTCTAATATTGCTCTTTTGAACTTAGAAAGTTGATAGAATAATAGGCTATACAGTAGCCTGCACTTTCTGAAGAGCATGAAGTTTGAAACTCAAATATCTGTCATCAGTTTCTGACTTCATTCTGCAATGACATTCCAATGAGTTGCTAGCAAACCAAAATGTTATGAGGAAAAGAATAAAAATATGAGACACAAACTGGATATTCTGCACCAATCAGGACTGTTTGAGGTATGAACTCAAATGTATGTAATATTGACTCACATCAGTCCTGAGATCATCCCAGTGATATTTCAGAAAAGCCACAAATTTAATAAGGAACATATCTGGACATCCTGGAAATATCTGGACAGTTGAGAGGTATGAATGTGAAGTATATGGTCCCAACACAGTACAGGACAGTGTACCTACAGTGCAGAGTATTGTGATATCCCATTCCTGGAATTGTGTACTGAAGCTGTGTACATAATCCGTAATGGGACATGTACTGCCATGTAAAATGAACATTCAGGGGAAGTGTGTGTAGGGACACACACATGAATTGTAAGAATGAACACAGGGAAAGAGGACAGGTGAAAACTACCCAAAGTACAGTAGAGGAGGGCATGTCAATGGAAGAAGGGTGTAGCAGCAACACCAATTACATATCTATATGGTACAGTGGGGACTGTACAGTGAAAATGTTGTTTATGTGACTGTCACACAAGGTGACATAACAATGGGGATGATGTCTGCGCGATATAAGCATCCTTACATGAATAATGCAGAGGATATCTATCAGGGATCTGACATACAATTGAGTAGGGTGTGTATTGTGAAGCTGTGCAAACTAATATGCCTGAACATGAGTGTACTCTCAGCAGAAGTCTCCAGCAAGGTGGGCACAAGTAAAGATTTATGGAAAACATTACAAGAGCCAGTCACAATCATGGACAATATCATTATAACAACACCAGTGATCCCATGCCTCTGACATAACATATGTGATTTACGGTGATAAGAGATGAGCCTGCACACAAGTGCACTTGAACAACTATTATGATACATAGACACTCTATGAGGGTAACCACGCACACTGTCCTGGCACTGTAACATCTGCTGGAGGTGTTAGGAGGGACACTGCTATACCTATATGCGACAGTATGGGCAATACAGGCTAGCTGCCTTGTGTACTTCACATATATATATATATATATATATATATATTGTGTGTGTGTGTGTGTGTGTGTGTGTGTGTGTGTGTATGCAAGCATTTTACTATCTCGAAATGCTGAAATCTTGAATTTCAGTATCTTGAGATGAAAGTGCAGTTGAGAGAAACTGCACTTGATCAAAATTGAAGTGTCGAAGCAATGGTTGTGGTGGTGCACTACTTGGGATTTGATCTGTTTGTAAGATGTAGTGTGCTGTGGGGGGTCTACTTTATTTGCCCGAACTTTCATTTGCCCAACACCCATTTGCCCGAAATTTCATTTGACCGACAGTTCATTTGACCGACAGTTCATTTGACCGACAAGCATTATTGGCAAGAAAATGGGATATGCCCCCTTCCCCACTGCAGTGCACCCTGGAGTTAGAATATATAGTTAAAGGGGCATGGGGGGCACAGCCCCCCACAATGGGGGGGTGAGGGGGGCGAACCCCCCCAGTTACATTTCTGTTACTAAAAACATATTAAAGCAAAACTAAGCATTATAATATGAAATTGAGTGGGGGGCTTTGCCCCCCACACCCCCCTTTGTGAGGGCTGTGCCCCTACATCCCCCCTAACTATATATTCTAACTCCAGGGTCGCACTGCAGTGGGGAAGGGGGCATATCCCATTTTCTTGCCAAGCGAACCCCCCAGTTACATTTCTGTTACTAAAAAATATTAAAGCAAAACTAAGCATTATAATATGAAATTGAGTGGGGTCTTTGCCCCCCCCGCACCCCCCATTGTGAGGGCTGTGCCCCCACATCCCCCCTAACTATATATTCTAACTCCAGGGTCACACTGCAGTGGGGAAGGGGGCATATCCCATTTTCTTGCCAATGATGCTTGTCGGTCAAATGAACTGTCGGTCGAATGAAGTGTTGGTTAAATGAACTTTCGGTCATTTGGTCTCTGGAAAATGGTTGTCGGGCAAATGAAAGTTCGGGCAAATGAAGTAGACCCACTGTGGGATATGGTTTGCCTGCTGTTGTGTGGTTATATCTGGAGATTCAGGTAAGTGCTGTTTTTTTAAGGGTTTTGGGTAGGGATTTGAGTGTATGTGAGTGTGTTGGGAAGTTTTAGGCCTTCATACCTGTTATATGTATATGTACATGAAATTTATTTATTTGTTCCTAATGGATGTTTAACTGTATGCATATTTTGCGTATATGTTTTTATATACATACACATATATTTTCAAAAGCATCTTAAAAGCATTTTTATATAAACACATATTTATTCTCGTGTTTATAATACATAGTTTAGGGTGTTGACATTGGCACAATCAATTTTTATATGTATTTTTATATTTTGATATTTATACTGTTTTGTGCTGAAACTTTTATATGTAGTGTTTCAGACTTGGGAATGGTTTTCACTAATCCAGGAAGTGATGTCATATAAGATTTCCTATTTAAAACAGTTTACTTCCTTAATTTCCTTGTATCTGATGAAGTTCCTGCTTTTATTTTTGGAACAAAAGCGCTTATACCTTCTTGAGCATCCTTGTACTGAAATGTACTGAACTGGACGTGTTGACTTGATTTAAAGCACACACTGGAATATTTCAGGGCTCACTGGCTCTCATTGTCTGCATATTGCTTGTGCAACGATTTTCTGCTGTAATTAGCATGCCGCAGTGTTTACCTTATTTGTGTAGGGGTGCACACCTCTACATGGCATGTACTGAATCTAAAACCTGCTGTGCCGCAACACTCACTTGGTAGAAAATGACCATGTAGGGTGTGATGTCCCAAATATGGGCCAGTAATTAAGGAGCCTGAATCCTCATCACTAGCACTCAAGGGGGACATTCACTTGGAACAAAAATGGATACACCCAGCTTTTTCCAAATGAAGCTCTCTGCATCAAGCACAATTTCCCTTAAGAGCACACAGGAAACACACTCAGTCTGTGGTCCAGATTTCTCTGTCTCCCTGCAGGTCCCCAGTAAGAATCCCCACTGGTACAGCTATAGGGCTGAGTCCTCAGCTGAGTGTCTAAGCCAAGTTTTCCAGCACCCTTTGTGTGAAACCAGTGCTTCTTGTCCCTGCTACAAGCAGCTGACACACACACTTTGGAGATTTGATTTTCACACACACACACACACACACACACACACACACACACACACACACACACACACACACACACACACACACACACACACACACACACACACACACACACACACACACACACACACACACACACACACACACACACACGCACACACACACACACACACACACACACACACACACACACACACACACACACACACACACACACACACACAAACACACACACAGACACACACACACACCTGGAAAAAGCTGGCACAGATTTACTAGCTATGCCTCCTTCTGCCCAGACTATAAGGTAATTACACTGCCACTAGATACTACAAAGCCAGCTACTCTAAGGCTGTTGCAAGGGTACCCAGTTATACTGAGTGAAATTAATATTAATACAAATGGTAATGTTTATCAAACAACCAGGCTTTTAGGAGTGGCCACACTGTCACCAGTAGATATAAGTACTCTCAAAGGTTAATATATTCTCTAAAGGACCAGCCATAATGAAAAGTTTAAATATATTTAATAATAAATAATAAAAAACATGAAAATACTAAACATCTATTTAAAATAAGCACCAGAGTTTTAGACACAGGAAATATTAAAAATAACACAGGTGGACAGGTTTACACAGTTTACAGAAAAACAATACTTAATTAATCTCACTATATATTTCTGACTGATTTAGAGAATTATTGTTCCCTGGTCACTTACTAGAGCAAGGCAAGATGAAGTAGGTGAGGGATCTTTCTATGTCAGGTTCCAAGAAACCAACTGCCCTAAGGCTTCAATCTTGCTTAGTATTAAACATTATTTTAGTGATGGATTACAAAATGACATCACATACTTCTGGTCATCTGACTTCTGTTTCCCATGCAACCCCCAATTGATAGAAACTGCCAGAATTTAGCACCTATGTGTCAATAGTACACACACAGAACCTTGCTAAGATCTGCTGCAGCTCCTGAAAGTAAAAAAAAAAAAACAATTTCAAACATCCACCCTTCCAGAGTAGCAATTAGTTCACCCCAGTGACAATGCAGGCAGCTTTCTAGTACAGAATGTTTTTCTCTGGCTACATTGAGAACTGTAAGATAGCATCTTTATGGCCTAGGCCCAGTAATTTAATTTCAGAACATTTTCAAATTTAAGTTTAACCTCTTCTCTTCTCATATCCTCTGTTAAAATATATAAATTTAAACAGTTACAATAATGCATGCATATTTCTTTTTCTGACCAGCAGGGCACACTGTTGCTGCATTTTTAACACAAGCAGCTTTACAAAGGCATTTGCAACACAAGCATCCGTACAAATCAGTTTGATATACAGCTGACATCTAATTCTTTACAAAATTCCAGCTAGCTGTGCTGGCATATGTTACACATCCAGTCCCCTACTTTTCCTGACATAGTTGGCAGTACCTCCACACTATGTACCCACGCATGAATTAGTTCAACAAAACTCATATTTATGGGGACACAATAAAATAAAGTATTAAGAAGTGTGGATTAAAAAGGATCTGGTTATGCCAGCTAAGAATATATGGAAAGAGACTAACAAATGATAAAACAAAAACAGAAAAACTGGAAGCTCTACCCTATGGATGTGGAGAGCAAGATACAACTAGTAAAATGTTTTCAGTGCCTTTAATTTTATACCCAGGTTAGGCATATTTTTATCAACCAGAGGAGAAGCTGTGGATAGTAATTAATAAAGAGTTGAAGGATATTATCTGGGAGGAGAAGAGAGCAGCATTCAAGTGGGATAAGTTGATCCTTCCAATGGTACAAGAATGCTTTGAATAACCTAATTTGAAGGGATAGAGCTACACAGTTAAGGTTCTTATACATAACACAAGCAAAAAGTTATAATTCAAAGTGGAAAGGGATGATGACGAAGTAGAGGGATAAAGAATGAGATTTTGGTAGCAGATCCTTAAGGAGAATAACAGCAGTGACACGGAATATTATATTCATAAAGTAGCAGAAAGTATACTAAGAACTAAGCCAGCATAGGAATGGAGAAAGGAGATTCTTCTGATAAGGATGACTGCAATTAGAGGTCTTGAGAACAGATAAGATGAGGCTGGAATTTACTGAAAGAAGCTGGAAAAAGAACCAAGGTATTGGGGACAAATAATTACAGAGGGGAAAGGTAATAGAATGGGGAGAGGCCAAGAAGACATTTGGATTGTAGGCTACTGATCACCTTCCCTGTCAGGGATTGCTGTCAAGAGTACAGCTAAAGAGAAAAGGGATAGAGGAATTCTAAATGAAAGACCTCTACTAGCTGAGTTTTTAACTGACTCTAGAACAGAATCTGCTGTTATAAAAGGATAATTAATAGGGCTTATGAAATATGTCCCAGAATACCTCTAGAGACTAACCCTTTCCAAAATGCCATTGATGAAGCCAAGGCTTTGGTACAGTGTGTCTCACCCTGTCTCTAATACTTTTGTTGTGATGGGAATAACAAAAGGTAATAGCCTGAGATGACCATTAGGAAATAGTCTGCTTTGACACAGGTTGTCCTATCTTCTTCCTTCACAAAAGATGAACAACTGATTGGAAGTTTTAAAATATTTTGTTCTATCAAGATAGTACCTGAATTGTCTGTGGACATCCAAGGTATGAAGTATCATTTTTCCCTCACTCTTGGGTTCAGGAAAAAAAAAAACAGGAAGATGGGCATTTTGATTTAAAGTAAATTTGGATACAACTTTAGGCATAATGGAAGCATTAGTTTTCTAAGGAACTGTGTCTCTGTGGAAAATGAGATAAGGTTCAACCCACCATAAGAACTTGCAACTCAGATACCTTCTTGCAAAGGTCAGAACAGTCCATAGAACTGCTGCCAATATTAAGAATCTCAAGTCAGCCAGATGAGCTGGTTCAAATGGTGCAAGTATTAGCTTCTCTGACATAAAAATTAAGATCCCAAGGAAGAGCCACCAGGTTTCTCAGAGGCTTCTTGTGTAACAGCCCTTTCAAAAGTGTTTTCAGATGAGAATGCATTGAAAGTGGGGGAGCCATGAGCAGTCATGCTAAAATTCTGTCAAATAAACCTTGATAAAGAAGTAACACAGGCCATAGGATAGTAACTCACCTCTCCCTCCCTCTTTCTCCTTTCCTACTTCTTCCTGTTCTACATTAGTGTCCTGTCCTTCTAACTTCCTGTACTTTACTTCGACTGTCAACTACTTCTCTGTAATCCACTCCTAATCTCTTGCTCCCAGCTATCTGACACCAACAACTCACATAAATCGGGTCTATATTAGAACATCAAAGTTTCAGAACATCGGATGCTCCTATATTGACCCCCATTCAACGAACGCTGAAAATAGCGAAGCTGCAGAAAACTGAATTTTTTCCTAGGGAAAGAATTTGGTTGTCCGTTTCTGTCGCTTTGCTATTTTCAGCACTGTGGTGGAAAGTTACGGGTCGGGTTCAGGTACGTGTGCCATTGTGTGGACATGAGGGTTAGGGTAGGTTAGGGCGTGGGTCAGGTAAGTGTGCGATTGTGTGGACATGAGGGTTAGGGCGGGTTAGGTGAGTAATGGTTAGGGCATGGGTGAGGTGAGTGTGCGATAGTGATGGACCTTAGGGTTAGGGTTTGGGTTAAGGTAAGTGGATAGTTAGTGGTGTATGTACAGTTTAGTGTAGGGTTAAATGAAAGATTTTAGGTGTATGTGTGTGGATTGCTGTTTGTTTGGTGTGCTTGTGTTGTGTGTATGTGTTTCAGAACAGCAGATTTTTTCCCTACAAAAAATTTGCTGTTCTGCATGTTTGATGATGTCAGTGTTTGCTGAATAGGGGTCGATATTAGAACATTCAAAGTTGTGAAACTTCGATGTTCTAATATGGACCCCATAAATCTACCCCCTACTCACATTTCCCATCACAATGTAAGTCACCTATCTGCTACAGTGACCTTTCTAGACCTATATGAGGAACTCTCCTGCATTTTTCACTTCTCAATACTCACCTCCTATTAGAATTGCCTCTTTTACCAAATTATCTCTTTCATACACAGCAGTACTCAGCTATTTCACCCTTTTTCATATTTTATATTTACGTTTTACTTGGGTGTATCACAACTTTAATCGCTTAACCCATACTTAGAATTTATTACTTGATTGCTATTTTCTTGTTACTTGTATAACCTGTATAGTAAATGTATTACCCCCTTAATTTGTACTGTGAAATTTCTTATTGTATACCTTGTACTGTGGAGCGTTTCTTCCCGGGCCTCCTCTGAAAAAGGACCCATGCTCAGTCGGACTATTTCAGTCAACAAATGTCAAATAAATAAATAAATATATATATATATATATATATATATATATATATATATATATATATATATATATATATATATAGTAAAACGAGAAATACTAGCCCTGAATGAGTGCTGGTTATTTTATTGACACCAACAAGAAAACCTTTTCTATTTGCTTGCATATGATTCTCTAGTAGCAGGCTTTCTTCCCTCCATTAGTACCTGCACACATCCTCGGTAAACAGGTAACTAAGGTGTAAAACCCCACAGATGGATCAGATCTTGGAAGACAACCCTGTCAATCTAGTTTCTGTTTGTGAGGATCTGACTTTGTCCTACTCAGTTTGTCAGGCACATAGGTTTGTTTTCACAGTATGCTAACAGAATGTAAGAAGTTTGTAGACTGAGAGTGTGGTATAAATGTAACCGTGTCAGTGATGCAACAGGTAACATACTTGTCTTTGGTGGAGAAGCCTGTGGGTTTAATTCCTGCACCATGAAGTAGCTCCATAAAGAGTCTGCCAGCACATTGTCCTGAGATGGAATATACATTGCTGTGAGCAACATGTTTTTCTGGGTGGCAAGGACCTAGGCTTCCTCAGCCAATCTGCACATTTAGTAAGATCTGGTCCCGCTTCACTTGTTTATGTACCACATTCCTGTTGTGTTGTTTGTGATCACTTATAGGGTACCTGGTTTACAGAGATTTGAAAATTCCTGAAGAGTTTAGATGAAGACACTTATTTCTATCATGTTAATGTGTTGCTTTAGTAGTGTTGGTTGCCATCTGCCCTGTACTTGTTGGGTGCCTGTCAAGGTCTCCCATGCCTCATGTAAGGCATATGTGTACATTTCCTGAACTGGGGTTGGAGGAGTGAATGGATACCTGGGTTGAATTTCACCTGATCCTTCCACCATAAGAGTTCCTGTCTGAGATAGGGTAAAAGAAAAATCACTGTGTCTATAAGGTGAGAGTGCTGAGGCAAAACTGTTTTCTGGTACATCTGGATTTTCTTCATATGCAGACTGGCTAGAGGAAGCATTGTGATAGTAGCTGCCATGAACCCCAGAGCCCTAAGGCTTTCCTGTTCTGAACATTGTCTGAAGGAGGCAAGGTTGGGAAAGTAGTTTGCAATGCCCTGCACCTTCTCTTGAGGATGTTCTTCCTGTTTCACTGTTGCAGTCATCACATATGGGTTATCTGCCTGCAGGTAGTCCTCAGCCAGCCTGAATACCAGACTCTTCTGATTTCTGCGTCGGATGCTGTTTCTTCCATGATGTCAGGTCATCAGGGGTATAAAACATGCAGCCGATGCCATTACATCAGTCTTTCTTGCCATGCTGTGCCCGAAGCAGAAGCAGTTTGCAAGTGTTGGTCGACCAACTCCGGAAATTTTCATTTTCAAGTTTCAGACCTGAAGTCTTCAAAAAGATATGTACCCCGTTGGGGATCCTTTTTTCTTGTTCTAACCAATGTCAGAAAAAATTAACAATTGTCTTGCCTGTGGAAAGCAAATACCTCATAGTGATTTTCTTTCTTACTGCGTCATCAGTTTAGGCCCAGACTACGACGTCCCTCGCTGTTGGCTTTGTGCCTTGTTCAAAGTGCAAACTATTCATTGTTGGGATATTTTTGTAGTTAAATTCTTTTGTTCTCGATCTCTGTACAACAAAATGACTTTGTTAAGCCATCTGACTATCGATCTTCTGAAAAAAATGTCAGGATAAAGACAGAGACAGACCACATAGGTCCAAAACTGCCGATGATGCTTCCGTTAAGCTAGTCACCAGTCCGCTGGTACTCAGTAAGGTGCTTTCGCAGCCCCTGATACCCGCTACTACAGATTTGCAGGCCTCTACTGAGACCCATTCGGAGTCTGGTATCCCACAAGATGCTTCTTCGACTATGGAACCTGCAGATGTCTCTACCTTGGATGGGTCTGGAGCTGCTGTGCAAGCACCGGCTTCTGAGGCTGTATTCAGGCCTACCAATTTTCATATTAAACCGACGACTTCTTTTCAAGCTAAGACTACCAAATTCCTCAGGCCTAAAGCTCGCACTATGCCTAGAACACCGACGACCGAACCACATTCTCAGGCCCATATGCCTCAAAAACAAATGATTAGAATGGCTGAAGACCTTATTACCTTAATTAGGGGAAGCCAGCCCCCCCCCCCCAAGAGACTTAGAATTGATTTTCTTTCTGATTCTTCTGATCAGGAATCTGATATCTCTTGTTCCTTCTGACTACCAGAATTTACCCTTATCTACTTATGAGGATTCTGATGCAGAGGATTCCATTCCCTCTGCTTCCCCTCCAGAGGTTTTTTTCTTTTGGTGAAACCTTGCATACCCTTAGGGAGCATTTCTGCTGGGAAAGCCAGGACTATTCTAAGTCCAAAAACAGACGGAGGGAATTCTTACTCCTGCCTCAACACAGAACTCTAGCTATCCCTCCTGTTCTGCAGATTGTAGATGATGTTTTCCTGGAATTCAGACTTATCCCAGACACTTTGCCTCCAGCTCCCAGGAAACCTGACAGGTACTACAGAGTACCTGGCTCTCACAAATTCCTCTTCAAGAATCCTTCTGCGGATCCAGAGACCATTTCCCAAGGACCAAAAATCATTAAGGCTACTATTGCTAAAAATCCTACCCCTTCTGATAGGGACTCTAGAGCTTTAGACAGATGGGGTAAGAAGGTATACACTTCTGCTACTTTGGCCATTAGGGCTTTAAATTGCCAGTTTCATATGTTAAAGTATCAGCAGCATACTATCGGACTACTTAAACAGAAAATTATGTTGATTCCTGACTGTGCTGCACACAAAGATTTTCAAGAGTTAATGCATTATGTTGAACAAGTTGGTAAACATACTTTGCAATGTGGTTTTGATGCTCTAGAAGCATCTTGCAGGGCTGCTGTCACTGGGTCTGTACTTAGAAGGCATGCTTGGCTTAAGGAACAAAACTTGCCAGATCATGTTAAAGCTAAATTACTGGATTCCCCCTTAAACCAAGACCGCCTTTTTGACAACAAAGCAGAAGTAGTCCTCAAAAGGATGGAGGAAAAAGCAAAATCTATGCAAACTGTTAAAGATTTCTTAAAACTACAGCCTCCTAGACTCAGTAGGCATTGGCCTTAAAAAAACTGGTCTTTTCCAGTCCCTTTCAGGCCTTCTCAGCCCAAACCCATGAGCAGCAGACCACCAAGACTTCAGTCTCAGGCTATGCACAGATCTAAGCAGTGGGGGCTCCCACTTCCAAAACAGGGAGTGGTAAGTCACCCCCCTATGGACAAATGGCACAATGACTTATCCTTAATTCTTCTGAGCCCTGCTCAACAACTTGCTCCCTTAGGAGGAACGCTCACTCCGTATGCAAAAAACTGGGAACTCATTACCCAGGACAAATGGGTTTTAAACATTGTTTCCCTAGGATACAGATTCCACTTCCACTCACTTCCAACCCCAAGTGGATGACCAGACCTCCCCCCAAATCAGTGGGCAGAGGCCCAAAAACAAGTGCTCTCTCTCCTCAGTATCAGGGGTATTCAACCTGTCCCAGCAGAACAAAGGGGACACAGTTTTTATTCAGTACTGTTCCTGGTTCCCAGAAAAGAAAAGTCCTGGTGTCCTATCCTGGACTTGTCTATTCTCAACACCTTTCTGGTGGTTCTAAAACTCAAAATGCTAACTCTTCAACAGCTTCTTCCTATGCTAGCCAAGGATGCCTGGTTGGCAACCCTAGACTTATAAGAAGCTTACCTGCACATCACATTAAAGGAATCCTGCAGACAATACCTATGTTTCAGGGTGGACTTCATGCACTATCAATTCTCTGCACTTCCCTTTGGCTTATGTACTGCACCCAGGGTATTCACAAAGTGCCTAGCTCCAGCCATTCATTTTTGCAGGCAGAGAAATATTTCAGATTTACCCATAGTTGGATGACTGCCAGATTCAGGCAGAAAGACAAGACTTGTTATTACAACACCTGGCATTTGTAAAGAGACTTCTAACCTCACTGGGATGCACCATAAATGAGAAGAAATCACAGCTAGTACCGTGCCAAAAGATTGTATTCCTGGGAGCAAGCTTGAACACAACTTCCCAGATGGCATTCCTCGCTCCAGAGAAACAAGTTTATTTGGCAACCTACTTCAACCTACTGGCCACAAAAACCCAGCTATCTGCAAGGAAAATTCTGCAAGCCCTGGGGTTCATGGCCTCTTGCATTCTGTTAATTCCATATGCAAGACTGCATATGAGGAAACTTCAATGGTATCTAAAAAGTCTATAGTGTCAACATTCACAGGACCTGGAAACAATGATTCCTATCATTCCTTGTCTAAGGACAGAGTTCCTTTGGTGGGCAGAGGCCCGCTACCACAACAAGGGACTCCATTTCACTCTACCCCCTGCCACCCAAACCCTAACAACAGATGCATCAGACTATGCATGGGGGGCTCACATGGCAGGGCAGTGCATTCAGGGCAAATGGAACCCAATACAGATGCACCTGCATATCAATCAAAAAGAAATGTTAGCTGTGCAGACTGCTCTGACAGCCTTCAAAGACCTTATTCTTTCAGGACAACTGTTGGCAAAGACAGACAACACCACAGTTATGTGGTACATAAACAAGCAGGGGGGAACCCATTCCTACCCACTCTGCAGACTAGCCATGGCTCTGTGGAACACAGCCTTGAGCTACCAAGTGAACCTGTAAGCTCAATTCCTGCCAGGCAAACTAAATTCACTGGCAGATGACTTAAGCAGAAATCTCACTGACCCACACGAATGGAAACTGGAACCCAAAATATTCAAGCTCTTGAGGAACAAATGGGGATCACTAGAGGTAGACCTGTTTGCCTCCCCTTAGAACTACCAATTGAACAAATTCTGCACCGGAACTCCCCACAGTCAAGCTTGGAAAGTGGATGCCCTGTCCTTTACCTGGGAAAGCCTCTCAATTTATGCCTTTCCCCCTCTGCCTTTCCTCTCTAAGGTTCTAATAAAGATCAAACAGGACAAGCCAAGGACAATACTGATTTCCCCAGACTGGCCATGCCAGCACTGGTACCCCCTCTTGCACAATGTGTCACTGCTGCAACCATGGCACCTGCCTCAGACCCCTTCACTGCTGTCCCAGCAGGTGGGCCAGATTCTGCACCCTCAGCTTCAAACCCTGAACCTTGCAGCCTGGCTAATTCCCTGAGTTCACTTCTATCACCCCTCAGTAAGCAGGTGCTGGATGTCATTCTTGAGGCAAGGAGACCTAGTACTAGAAAATCTTATTCACAAAAGTGGAAAAGATTTTGTTCCTGCATCCAGGCTCAGGGGATGGGCACAACAGTGCCCAGCTTACCTCATATTCTAGATTATTTAAAAGAATTGCTCCACAAGGGCCTATCCTTCTCTTCAATTAAGATTCACGCCTCTGCCATTTCAGCACATTATAATACTGAGACACCCCTCTTCTCTAATCCCCTGCTAAAACAATTCCTTAGAGGGGCCAAAAATTTAAGACCCCCCCCCCCAGGAGAGCTCCCACTCCAGCCTGGGACCTTTACGTTGTATTGGAAAAACTCACTCTTCCTTCCTTTGAACCAGCTGCTACAGCAGAGTTGAAATTCCTGTCTTGGAAAACAGCCTTACTTCTAGCCATCACTTCAGCAAGAAGAGTGTCTGAACTGCAGGCCCTCATGGCAGTGGAACCCTTCATTGTCTTCCATGTTGACAGGGTTTCCCTCAGGACTAATCCATCCTTTATGCCCAAGGTGGTGTCTAGTGTAGCTCTAAACCAGTCCATTTATTTGCCTACTTTTTTCCCTAATCCTCAAAATAAAGAGGAAAGGATACTCCATTCTGTGGACGTGCACAGACAGCTTAGATTCTGTTTGGACAGAACTAAGCCTCTCAGAAAATCTGACCATCTGGCCATTTCAAAGCAAACCATTTCCAAATGGATAGCCCATTGCACACATTTTTGCTACAAGCACCATGGAAAACCTACCCCACAGGGGATAAGATCACATTCCACCACGGCTGCATCTACCTCTACGGCATTTCTCAGAGGAGTCCCTACCAGGGACATCCTGGAAGCTGCTACCTGGAGCTCTGTACATACTTTCACCAAGCATTGCCACCTGCCTATCTTTTCTAAATCCAGAGCTGGATTTGCCACAGCAGTCTTACAGGGCCTGATTGCTAGCCCCAATGTTCTTTAACTGCCTCCACACTTCCTTAGCTTTGGGAATCAACCCAAATGTGATGACTGCAACAGTGAAACATGAAGAACATAGTACAGTTGTGTACACTTACCATAAATGTAGATGTTCGAGTGTATTCACTGTTGCAGTCCTAGTTACCCTCCCTCCAGCCCCCTGAGTTCTCTTGGCTCTACCTTTCCTTCTTGTTTGTTATATATATTATGTCTTATGTATTTGCTTTTTGCTGGGAGTGTTCCATACCATATAATTGCTTCTTACTATGGGGGCACCTGACATTTGGGGCAAGAAAAACTGATGTAATGGGGTCGGCTGCATGTTTTATACCCCTGATGACCTGACATCATGGAATAAGTGACAGCATCCGACGCAGAAATCTGAAGACTCTGGTATTCAGGCCAGCTGAGGGCTACCTGCAGGCAGATAACCCAAATGTGATGGCTGCAACAGTGAATATACTCGAACATCTACATTTATGGTAAGTGTACACAACTGTACTTTAGCAGGCCTGCATTCTTTTTGTGTCCAGCATGCAGCCCAGAAAACTAGGTCCTGAGATGGCTGCAGGGAGAATTTTTTGTAGTCGATTGTGAACCCCAGCTGAGATAGGAGGAGGAGGAGGATGAACTGAAGATGCTGTAGGAGTATTTGTGGTGAAGTAGCCTGAATTAACAGATCTTCTAAGTAAGAAAATATCTGAATTCCCTGGGTTTAGCAGAAGGTGATCATTGGTGCCAGATGCTTTGTGAAATCTCTTGGAGTTGTGGAAAGCCCAAAATGCAAAGGAGTAAACTGTGAAATGACCCATTACAAAACCTGAGGAGTCTCCTACAAAGGGTCTGAATTGGCCTATGGAGGTAAACATCCTTTTGATCTAGGGATATTAGAAAAGCCTGAGGTACAATGAAAGGTAAAAGTGTGTGCAGGGAGAGCCTTCTGAAACTAGGAACTTTTAAAGAATGTGTTTAGTAGGGAGAGATCCAGTATGTCTTCACTGCTCTTCTTTCCTTGGCACTAAAAAAAGTCTGGATTAAAACCTGTTTTCCACAAATTCTTCTGGCAACAGCTCTGTTGTGCCTTATGTTCATATCTCCTGTAAAATGGGTGGGAGCAGATGAATCTGATTATGCGGTGGTGGGAATATGCCATTTAGTGGGGTAATCTGCAACCAAGACATGGCATAATCATTCTTTATGATAGACAGCACCCATTTGTCTGTGTCAGCCTTTTCGAGAGGGGCAGGCTAAGGCTGGGGGACAGGGGGAAAGGAGGCTGTAGATAGACACAGAAAATTGTCATCAAAGGGAGGCCTCTCAGATGAGGCATCCATCTGTGGTTTATTTGGGAATCTCTTTCTGTTAGCCTTCCCTTATTTCTGGCTAGGTCTGGGGTCCCTACTGACAAAAGAGGCAGGTTTGGTTGATTAATTCCTCTGGTATTGATGTACAGAGGTTAACAGAAGCTGTCTTCAGTATTTCATGTTTTTACCCCGCTCTTGAACAAACAAGAGAGTCTAGTCTCAAGGGGAATTCACTATTTTTGTTTTCAAACCACCAGAAATAGGCTGGCTACATAATCATACATACCTGCAGATTCCAGTATCTATAGCTGTTGCTCTGGATGAGGCCTTTACAGAATCATAAATACATTGAATGCTGTGTTTGGCCACTTGTGAAGGCTGATTAAGTAAGGATAACATTTGTTGTTTAGAATCGGTTTCTTGCAAATCCACCAGTACCTTATTTAAAGAATTGAGAATGGATATCAAGTATTTGGTCATCTAGGTGTACTACGTAGTAGCCTTAAATGCCAAAACAGAGGTGTTATAAAACTTTTTACCCCACTAATCCACAGCCCTGCCATCCTTGTCTAAAGGGAGGACATAGGCATTGGGAAGGAGTGTAGTAGGCTTATCAGATTTGAAGGAAACTGCAGACGGGTCCATCACATGATTTTTAAAGGAAAACTTAAGATCATCAGGGACCTTATAAAATCTGTCTGGACTTTTGGGAGCTAGAAACTGGGAGTCAGGGGCAACATAAGTGGATTGAAAAGTATTCAAAAAAGCCTCAAGAGCAGGAGGTACGAGGGGAGGGGCTGTGATGACCATTTCTAAAAGGTTGTAGTATCTTTTATGCAACTTCTAAGATCTGTCTAAAATCCCACTCAGAATGCTTCATCGCATTTAAAATTGTCTCCCCAAAAGAAGCTTCTTCTTCTGGACAATCAGGTGAAATGGAGTCCTTATCATTCAAAGGGACTTGGTCAGGAGAGTGCATTTGGGAGGAGTAAGACAGAGAATGATCAGAATCATAAGCCTCCTCATTTTCCGAGAATGATGGATCCACAACAGGTGTTTGAGGGGTGGGAGCAGGGGGGGGAGAAAGAGGAAGGCTTTCAGAGCCAAGATGCTCTTAAACAAACCTTGAGAGAAATCGATCCATTCCTTCTCCCTAGTTTTCTGATGTTTCTTTTTTGGTGTGATGTTCGCCTGCACCAGATGTGACGGCTCCTTTTCCCCTGACATACCTTGATTAGTGTACCTGAGATCTCTACCCTAACTAGGATCTGAGGGATGCCCTCTGGACCCCCTGATTTGATGTTTTGCAGTTCATCTCTGTATGCAGAATCCTTAGTCAACAAGACCTCCAATGTCATATCGACTTCCTGCTTGGTCTCAAAGAAGTATTCTAGAAGCAGCATCTTGGTCCTCTGTGCATACGTTTACAAAGCATTATAAAATATATTTCTTTTTCAGGTCTAGGGCAGATTTTTCTAGGGCCATTCTCCAGCGGCTCCTGAACATTTCCCCTTCTACCTCCCAGTTTTTAAAGCTGTGGT
Source organism: Protopterus annectens (assembly GCF_019279795.1). Classification (NCBI taxonomy): domain Eukaryota; kingdom Metazoa; phylum Chordata; order Ceratodontiformes; family Protopteridae; genus Protopterus; species Protopterus annectens. The sequence continues at coordinate 1,187,928,929 of NC_056741.1, forward strand.
TATCTACCCATATAGCTTAGACTAAAGCAGCAGTAATCAATGTGAAGAACATAGTACAGATGTGCAAGAAAATACCATAACAGTAGATGGTTGAATGATCACTACTGCAGTAGCTGCTCTCTCCCTCCACCCCCCCCCCTTGTTTATTGGTGTGTTTTTTTTATCCCAGGGTGGGGGCATGTGCTTTGCATTTCGAAGCAATGTCCTTACTCTCTCTCAGTTGGCATGGAAGCTCTGAAGGGCTTGGTACTCAGTCTTATATTCAGCTAAATTCAGTTGACTAATGGTTTGAGCACATGGAAGATGGCCTGAAGCTTTGGAAGCTGTCTGGCTGCTATATCCTATGCATGATATAATCCATACAGCTTAGAATACTGCAGAAGTGACCATTTAAACATCTACTGTTATGGTAAGTTTATTTGAAACACTGTACTATCTACTGTGTTTGATTCATGGCAGTTAAGTAGAGCTAAAAGTGAATATACCCATACAGGGAAAGAAAACAATTGGACTGGTCTGGGAAATGATAAGAGTTTTTAGATGTACATTTATGGGTCGTATGCTAATTGTGGGTTATAATACAGTAGCAATGGTTCTAGACTGAAATAATTCATTCATGCCTACAAGTAATTTGGTACAACTGGATCTGTATTCCTGTTGGAACACCTGCATACCACTGCATACAAGAAAATAAAAGTCATTATAATAATGCTGGTGAGCTCTCATGGTTGCCCTACAGAGCCCCTTAGGAATGTACAGTACAACCATGGATGTAGTAAATGTCAACTACAACAATCTGATTCTTCTTCATATGTATACATTAGAAATAAATAAATGTTCAGGAGGAACAATCTAGTGTACATTTAACTTATTGCTATAAATCAGCTGTGTCTGTGCCATTGAATCTTGCTTGGTTCCTCCAGAATACTAGTGTCAGACAAGTATCATTCTAGAAAGCCAGACAGGATACATGAGGAGCAGCTTAGAAGCAGCAAAGATAAAGTTTAGAAGTTTAACACTGACATGCCTCTGAACTGTCCAGATTTTCCCAGAACGTCCAGATTCTTGCCTTATACTTTTGGTCTATTCCTCTTAAAATATGTGGTTTTCTGGCAAATCATTGAAGTTTGTAGTCAAATAATGATAAACATTTGTTTCTGACTTCATACTCTTCAGAAATGTATGCTAATGCAAAATCTGTCATTCTATCTACTTTCTAAAATTATTAGTGCAATATGTTTAAAAAATGGTCCCTATTTTTGGGTCTTTCTCCCCCAATAATTTTTGGATTTGTTCAGATTTCTTGTGCTTAGATATTGAGAGGCATGCTGACAACAAAGAATAATAAAATCAAATTGTATTTGTGTGTAAATATACAGAAATATGTGTGCATAAATGGATCCCTGTTAAAAGATCAAACGTTCAAAAGACAGAACAACAGAGACTGAACCAAATAGATTGGGGCAGGGTTCCTAATGTTGGGATCACTGTACAGTAGAGATTGGAGTATGGCTGCTTTTACCAGTGTGGTATGATGTTGGAGTTTGTATATATAATTAGCAGGGGATGTGGGGGAACAAGGAGGCTTGGCCCACTCCACAAAGCAGGTGTTGTGCATTATCTGTCCTGTTCAAACTTCCTGCTTTTAGATCTTCACAGCTTGATTTTGTGTGGTTTTCTGTTTTGAATGTTTGCTCTTCTAATAGTGACTGGTATAAATATATCTGTGTGTGTGTGTGTGTGTGTGTGTATGTGTGTTGCATTTCATCACTTGCTCATTTCATCAAAAAAAAGTGGTAAATTTCATCAAAATCATATTCCAGCAAAAGGCATTTCATATGCACTAAATTTACTTACTAAAGCTTTTTTTGCAGGGGACAGCTCCCCCCCTCACATCTTGTGACATGAATATATTAACTCCACAGTCACAAAACAGTAAGGAAAAGGGATTTCTCTACACACTCTCTGAATCACTGCTGGCGTGCACACACAAACTTCTGGAGATGGCGAAAAAACATAACAGAGGACATTAGCAAGGTGATTATTAATATTAGTTTGGATTGTAATTCCTATGCTCAAAACCACACTAGCAGTCATTTTCTGTACTATTAAACAACTTTCAGTGAAATGTATTTTGATCGTGTGATTTCAGCAAAATGAGTTGTAGATGAAATATGCCACTTTTTTGTTGTCAATAAAATCAGCCTGTCATGCATTAAACCAAAAGTGTGTGTGTGTGTGTGTGTGTGTGTGTGTGTGTGTGTGTGTGTGTGTGTACATACACATATAGTAGTAGTACAATTTGTAGCTACTCATTTAGTTGACCTAGTTTTTGGCAGTCGAAGTTACTAGTTAGTTGAACAATACTGGAGTCAACTTCTGGTGTTTTGTGAATTTTATCGGATTGTTATAGGATTTTTAAAGAATTTTTCATTGTGTACACAGCTGTACAACAGTAGACTTAGTTTATGTAACAGGGTGTGGGATGGAGTCTGCACATTGTAGTGGTGAGAGCAGAGCCCACCATGTGAATGCATATTTTTAGTGGTTTTCTGGTTGTGTGTGCAAGAGTTTTTGGGTGCATTGGTGTAGTTGTTTTTTAGTTTTATTTAGGTTAACTTTTTTGGTTTAAATGTGGTTTTTCAAACACACAAGTGCATAGCTATGTCCTTTGCATTTTCAGTCAGAATGTACAGTAATTTTCTGATTATCAGCTTCTGGAATGGTCAGTTATTTGTTGTCAATTACATGATGGCCAATTAATGCAGAATTGACATTTGCTGATTTACTCATTTATTCAGTGTCACATGCAGCCAGAGTGGTTCCCTACACTAACTGGTTGCAGCACAGAGGATCTAACGTTAAAAGACAGGATGCCAACCTATTGCTGTAAACACACATGTATCTGTATCTATCTATGTATCTATCTATATACATCACAAAATTTCACGTTGAAAAACTTAACATTTACTCACTTGACATCTCCAAATTGAAACTCGCTTAATCAAAATCCTAAATTAAAGAAAACTCTACTGATTGCAAAAGATAAAGAAAAATTCTTGTTTTGTGATTTATTTTCAAGGCACTATTGCATGGATTTTTTTTTGTTGTGGCACAGAACAATGTATTGTACATATAAGACATTCATTTAAATACGTTTGCTATCAATGCCTAAAAACAGAAGTATGCAGACTGGTCAGTAACTACATCAAAGACTGCCAGTGTCTGCACAGCTGGTTCTGTGGTTCTGCATGGGAAAGCAAGCATTTTAATTCACTAGATGGGAAATGTCTTCTAAAACCCCTTACAGTGACCAAGGCAGTTGCAGACAGAAGAGCAGAAGAGTTGTGGGCCATGAGAAGTGTTCCCACCAACTGTGATGCCCTATTTGTCCTTCCTAGAACCTTTGTGACAGGTACCAACCACTATACAATTCTAACCTGAGAATAGGTATGGGATCTACTTTTATAACTGGAACGCACATACATCCTGTTCTAAGTATCTAACAAAGTATGGCATTGCCTTTACAAGCTGCGTCACTTTCAGCAGTCATTCCTGAAATCCTGTTTGATAGTCTTACAAGGAAATCTCCTCATGATCCAGATGTCACCCTCTACATGAAAATTAGACAGTGTTCTCTAGAATATCTTTTTTTTTCTTCTTTTGGATTCTGTAGCTTTGTAAAAAGCTATTTTCATGTAAAAAGTACGCTTTAGTTCCAGAATGTCTCATATCTTTGAGTTTGACACCATCTGTGTTATAAGATCTTTGGTATCTTAATTCTCTGGTTTATTCTGATCTACTTCATCTTCTTTACCATGGACTTTATTAGTCTTTTTAAATATCTTTGGAAGGGTTTGGATGGTCTGACATTTTAGTGGTGGCCATACCTCTCAACAGTCCAGATTTTCACAGAATGTCCAGATTTTTGCCTCATATTTTTTTATCTCTTCCTCACAAATGTTTTTTTTCTGGCAAATCACTGAGGATTAAAGTCACTAAATAATGACATATTTAAGTTTCAGATTTCATTTCCTTCAGAAAATGCATACTAACACAAATCTTGCTATTCTAGGAACTTTATATGTTGATAAGAGCTATATTTAAAAATATGTCCCTATTTTTGGAAGTCTATCCCCCACTCCATTATTTTACGCTTTGTGTAGACTTCTTGCACTAAGAGGTTGAGAGGTATAGTTGGTGCTGTTTTCTAACAAGGGTTTATGGTCGGGCAAGTTCTGTGCAGCAATATCTGTGCACTGTCTTGTATGGTAATCCTCATTAACATCACAGTTAACATGCAATCCATACCTTTCCATCAGATTTATATTAGTATGTCCAAGGATAGTAACAGTGTGGTGAGTAGGCATTCTTTTTCTCCCACTGAGGATGATAATCAGCAGTTTGCCTCACATTCTTCCTGCTATGACCTGACCACTTTGCAGCCTGGCACTACTAAAACCAAAATCTCCAGTGAAGCAAGCCGATCACCTTATTACTGCACCCCCAAGTGAATGCCAGTATTTAGCAATGGCTTTGCACATGTAGTGACTGTTGGGAAAGGGTGGGTTACTGTTCCTACCTGAGTTTACCATCAGTGGTTATACATCCTCTGCAGGGATATGACTGCTGTTTTACAGCCAATGGTTTCTGAAGCCTCACTGGTATACAATTGTTACTTTTGTTAATACACTGATTTTTAGTGCCACTATTGTCTGGTTCTTTGCTGGGCAGCGTCTGGTTACTAGTGTTGCACTCTTTTGGGGTTACTTGTCCCTGCTATTGTAATGCCCTGCTCGTTTTGGTTTCTGATCATATAATGTGTATAATGTATTGAAGCAGATGGCTACTGATGTTCCTGTTTGCTGTGAAGAAGTTCCGGGCTCATACAGTGCAATCAGTGCTTAGCTGTTACTACTTTACCAGCTTATTGAAGATCGTCATGGCTTCTGTAAACATGCAATTCAAAATAGATTTTTTTTGTTTTACTGTTGTATGGTAGTTGTTTACAGTAAATTATATAGTAATTGTTAGTTACATAGTGTTATGTTCTGCTTTTATTTTTCCCATTTGTTTCATAGTGGTACATGTCCATGTATGATGACTGGTTGTTCATAGTCTACTCATATTTAATCATTTATTGTCACTGGCTGCTTGTCTTATAATGGTGAATAAATTTATGTTGTAACACAGAGTTACACTAGCTAAATATTGGAGCTGTACTGCATATAATGATTAAAACAGGCTGTACACACTTACCATGTCTAATTAACTAGTCTTTTACAGAGCTGCTGCTCATTTACTAAGGCTACTGTACAGACCTGTAGTAGAGGTCTTGCTAATATAAATAGTTAGCTTCCTCAGTAAGCACAGATGCAGACTGCCTGATTCATTTTTATTGCAGTGGTTATACTATATAGTGCCATATTTGGTGGTGAATTTTTAAGAACAGTTGCCATTTCTTGAAAAAAGTGGGCATGTTTGTTATAGTGATATTTTTCTTTGTTTGCTTGGTTCTTGATCTGATTTGTGCTGTTTTTATTCTTGCACCTAACCTACTCAACTTCCACTGATTTTGCTTCAATTCAATCTCAGCATTTTCCTCTACAAGAGTTAATTTAATGTTTTGTTAGCTGCCTCATTTTTCAAAGTAGTGACCTAACTAGATATTAAAGCAGAACTATTCTTTATCACATTAGTCTCATTTTTCAGATTGCTTACAATAATGATACAGTGGCAGCAGCCTTCTCAATGTACCAGCCTCAATTGTTACTAAATTGATTTTCATTTTGTGCTATTGTATTTTTGGTTTGTATAATATAGGCCTCTTTGAGTGGTGTACCTCTCTCTACCTGTTCTAGCCACACTTAGTGCCGCTTCATTATTGCTCTCTAACATTCCACTTTCTGCCTTTTGAATTAGACTAGCTTCCTCCTTTATCGTATCAGGTCAGCTCTTACGACCACTGCATTTTTATCACTGCACCTTACAGAATTGCAGCCTGTGTGACTGGCTGACTTTATACCACTAAATAATGAAATGCAAATTTTCACAACTAACCAGCATGATCCCACAACCACAGAGTTGTTTCAAATTGAGTATATTTGATTCTCATACCCACTTTTACAGATTAGTAAACAATGTCATTGGTATACAAGTATAAAATTAAAGGAAGTGATGAAGACTTTGAGATAATGACGACAGTTGTCTGGTGTAACTGCATGCTCATACGTATGGAAGACAGTGTGTGCGTGCATGTGAGGGAATTAACAGAAGAAATTACATGCTATGAAAATCTGTTATCTTGCACCATAATGGAAAAAATGTTTGTGCTGCAGTAGCAGTTGTCTAGTGCAACTGAAGGCAAGCTGTTGTGATGAGACTAAAAATGAATTTACTTTGTGCTCTTCTGTTTGTACTTTCTAAAATGCTAACTTAATCTTATGCATTATCACTTTATATTGTACTCTTAACAACTTAGCTCTGTATCATATAAACCATAATTAGTACCACTGTCTTTCTTGGGCTATTTCTGTACATTATTGGCTTTATTCTCCCTAGTATAAGACTTACCCCGGGATTCATGAAGCTTGTGCCAGGTGCAGGCATAGCATCGGTGTTCCAACACCAAATATGGCCGGTGAGAGATCCAGGTACAGGCTGTTCCCACTTGCACTACCTGCATACACTACACCAGCACAGCTCCTGGGCCCTGTATGCTAATTACCCCATGTTTAGCAGTGTAGCATGCAAATGAAGATATATAACGATCCAGGAAGTGGTGCAGGCGTAGTGTAAACATGCAGAAATGTAAACCGTAAAAAACTGTTTACATTTTTGCAAACATAAAATTGGAACTATGACAGCCAACCAAACACATGTATTATATTGTTAATATACGCCAATGGCTAAATATATAGCCATTGGCATAAAAAAATGTACAAAATATAAAACCAACATTTAATATTTATATTCACACTATCGCGAAGTGGAAGTGCAGGGCAGCGGCGCGCAAACGGGATCGCAAGGAAAATAGAAAAATATAGAATAAAACTGCAATGTAACACATATCATGATTTCCCCATAATAGTCAATGGCAGGCATGCTACACCACACCATGGCGCAAGGGTTGTTAAGGGGCAGTGACAGTGTTATGCGCGATAGCTAGGAATTAGTAGGCAATGCCATGCAAATGAGAGGAGTAATAGTGAATCACAGATTCCCCGCTGGTGTAAGGATGCACCTCACAGCGTAGCGTTATAATACTGAGGTGTGCCCTTGAGATAAAGATAACATCAAGAGAGAGGTGTGTCACCTTTGCTGTAAGCACATTGGAGCATTGCTAAACCGGTTTGCCTGTAGCTAAGCAAAGCTGCAGGATAGGGGTGTGTTGAATTGGCTATAGCTTTGCTTAGCTGAGAGTACACAAGGTAACCGAGTATGCATGTGAACGGAGATGAAAACACGCTTAAACCTGGTAAATGGGTTTGCGCGGCACGCACTGGAGCTGAAACAGGAAGGATATAGGAAAGAAATAAGGAAATGCTGCAGCAGGGAAATTGGAGTATAAATGACTAATTAACACCTAGGAACCTACAGTGGGCCATTGACAACAGCTAACAAGGCTGCAAGCAGCTACCTGCAGTACAGGAAAGGGGAGGGGCTGCACTGCAAAGAAAACAGTAAAGTGTCAAAGCAGAACAAAGCAGATTTGCAGTATATCAGCTACAAGACACATTTTGCAACACATGACTGGGTAGGGAAAGTACAAAACAAGAAAGATGGCAGGTGGATGCATGCCTGATAATGGGAGGGGGATCCAGGTTTAAAAGTGAATTAAAGGGCAACAGATTAATCAAGGCAGGCAAACAAAACTCCACAGTAAAGACTTCACACTTGCAGTACTCACTGTAAAACCCATAATTAAGATACCCTGCAGCTGGAATTGCTGATACACACCCAATGACATCAGCAGCATCCATAGCAAAATAGTATAAAGTGTGAAAGTACCTCAAACACACTTATGTATTCCCATACACTGTGCCCTATTGGTGTATACAGATGGGGAACGTTTAGTATGTACATGTTAGGGGCTGCCATAGCTTTGATCCACCAGCATGTGTTGGAGACTGAAGGTGGTGCGGAGGATGATGCACACAACCACCTTAAGCACCAGAGGAGGAGAAGAGTGTTCAGACCAAGGGTAACCTACCAGGGGCTACATGAGCTGGAGATAGTAGAGTGTTACAGGGTGGACAGGGACACCCTACAGCAACTTGTGGAGCCGTGCTGGTCATGCCTCAGAGCCAGAACAAACAGTGGGGAATCCATCCCAGTGGATACAAAGTTATGTGTAAGCCTGAGAATACTAGCTACAGGTACCTTTCAAAGGCCAACTGGGGATATCATGGGGATCTCACAGGCATCACCATCCAGGGTACTTCACCAGTTCCTGGATGCCATGTTACCACATGCCAATGTGCACATATACTTCCCCCAAGTGCAGGAGGAGTTGGTCAGCAATATGCATCTCTTCCACCATGTGGCAGAATACCCGGAGGTACTGGGTGCAATAGACTGCACGCACATACACATCAAGTCACCACCCGGTGAGCAGGGTAGGCACTACATAAACCGCAAGGGATACCACTCCATCAACTGCCAGGTCGTGTGTATGCCCAGGGAATTATCATGGATGTGTGTGTTGGCAGCCCTGGAAGCAATCACGGCTCCCACATCTGACATGCCTCACAGCTGTATCAGGTATTTGCCAGGGGGGACATCCCATATGGCCACCTGGTGGGGGATGCTGGCTATGCACTGGAACGGTGGATGATGACTCCCATCAGAAATGCACAAACACCCATGCAGGAATGCTATAATGAGGCACACGCACAGACCAGAATCATCATAGAGCATGTGTTTGGGATGCTTAAATCACGGTTCCTTTGCTTGGATATATCTGGTGGAGCCTTGCAGTACTCTCCAGGCAGGTGTGCCCACATCTTCATAGTATGTGCCATGCTACACAATATGATCCTGTGGAAAAAGCTGCAGCAGGGACAGAATGGTGAAGGCACTCACAGCCCACCACCATTGCTAAGGGCCCCACAGGCACAGAGGTACTCAGACCATGAACACCCTGAGCCAGCCCCAGTAGGCAGACGGAGGCATGCCCAGTATGCCCATGCCTTGGCAAGGAGGGAATGTGTAGCACAAACACTGACAGTGTAGGCAGCTAGGGACAGACACCTTTCTCCACCTGCACACACAGTAAAAATGGATGGCACACACACAAGACTACCTGTAAATTGTCATGTATAGGCAGTCTACTGTGTGCATCCAACATAGACAGCCCTCAACTATTGCACACACAGCTGCAATTGGCACAAGGTAAGTCAACACCTGAACAGTACATTAAGCTATCAACATGTGCTGATACTGTATGTATAGGTTCATAGGTAGGTACATGGCTAACTGCCTGAGGGCATTCATAAACCTAGCCAAAATGTGTCAGCTTTTGCCACCCCATTGATTCATTAACTATCCCTCTGTGGAGCAGAGCCAATGGCAAGATCCCTGGGGTGTATCTACTGTTCCCCATCTACTCTTCAAGGTTTCTCTTGAAGAGTGTTAGCGAGGGGCTCTGTATAATGTAATTAGGGATGTTGTTCCAAAGTATGGGGAGTTTCTGTGACAGGAATCCGTCCCTCCAGCATCTTCCAGTTATTGTTGTGGCAAGGTTCAGCTCACTACAGTATGTGGCTCTGTGACATGGATTTTCATAGTTGGAGCATATCTATTAAGCCTGAGTTCAACGTGGCTTTGTTGGCCATCAGAAATCATCTCGGAGTAAACAAGATGCCACTGAGTAAAGCAGGAGTTTATTCAGTCTGGCTGCATAGGACATATGTTTGAGGCCAGTAATCCCCTTGGTGAGGTACATTTGTGGACCTTCCAGCTGTTGGAAGTGTCTTCTGAGGTACATCCCAAATGGGTTATTATACTGATGAGTGATGAGTAAAGGGGCACTATAACCTCAGTATGTCTAGATGTGAACCCTTTAGTAATCAGATGACCTACATAGAAGGATGACCTAACTACTTTGGAGATATGATTGTCAAAAGAGAGATCACTATCTACCTTAGTTCCCAGATACCCTATTACCCCACCTGTATTAAAGTGGCTACCACTTATGTGTTAATATGTGAGTGCTTAATATTCCACAATGGAATGACCATGCAGTTTGTGGCACTTAGCTAGAAGCCATGACTTTGACACCCTATGTCGGTCTCTGTGAGGCCCCTTGAAGGATGTTTGTGTCAGCTGGACTGTCAGTTATGGCTCCCAGTTTGCATTCATTGCCAAACATGGTCTGCCGTAGTCCACCTGTGTTTGCCTGTACCTCTGAGTAGTTTATGCCAAACAGTAGGGGTCCCAGGACTGAGTCCTGTGGGACACCAGTCGTGACTGGTTAAGAGTTGGACCTGGAGACCAATAGTCGTACCATGTGGGTTTTGTGTGTAAGTCGGTTGGCAAACCATCCTGTGATGTATGGGTGTATGTACAGGCTGGTGAGTTTATCAATAATACCTGAGTGGGGAATGGTGTCAAAAGCCTTGGCTAGGTCCAGGTAGTATGGGTGAACCACCTCTCCCCTCATCTAACATCTTGGTGACTGTCTGTAAGACATCAAACAGGTTCAGTAGGCATGAACTACACTCAACCAACCTGACCTGGGTTGGGTCAAGTGTTTGGAGGTTACCAATGTCTTTGTTAATGAGTGCCATGAGGATGCGCTCCATAGCTTTGCAGACCAGGCTAGTCAGGCTTATGAGGTGGTAGTTACCATGGTCAGTTGTGTTTCCACCTTGGTGAAGTGGAATAACCTTTGCCAAGTGCCATTGTATGGGCATGTAGCCTGTAGAGAGGCTGAGGTTGAAAAGCTTAATTAGGTGGGGGGGTCAGTTTGTCTTGTAGTGTTTGCAAGATGCAGTCTGGGACACCATCTGCCTCCATTGATGCTGTGTTTTGCTGTTAGAGAGGGCCATTACCACCTGTGTGTCTCTGACGTCTGGGATACTGTACTTTTCGGGTATTGTTGTGGGCTCTTTAGGGGATGAAGTTTGCACTGAATGTATCTGCAAGGATGTTGGTGATATCAGTAGGGTCAGTATATTTCATGCTATATTGCACCGGCACAGTGCAAATCTGTGTGTTACCACTTAGAATCTTGACATAGCCAAAAAAGGCTTTGTGGTTATCTTTCGAATCCTTGCCTATTTTCCTGTTGATGTTAGCCTTGGATGATTTCATGAGGGACCTACGTTTCTTACTAATACTGGTCACAGATGTCTGCCCTTCTTGGGATTTGCTGTTTTTCTGGACTACTGTCCTACTTCTGTTGTATAGCCTGTTTATGCAGGGGTCCACCAGACTGGTGTCCTTGTCTAGGAGAGAGTCTTGGTTTACCAGTGATGGCACGATCCATACATCCTTGTAGGTGCTTATAGAGTGCATTTGTAAATCTGTCTGTATCTTGAGCAGTGTTTTCCCTTAGTGTGGGGGCTGCAAAACCCCCCACCCTGTCTCTAGTAGTGTGAATTTAGGTGTAGGAAAGGTATACACTAAGGTTTCCATGGGTTGGGGAAATGGTTCGGTGTGTAAACAGTGAATAGTTCATGGTCAGATCTAACCAGTGACCGGTTTACCTCTGCTGTGGTGCACCTGTTGCCCATGTTGGTAATTACCACTTCTAGTATGTTTCCACCCCTCATTAGGGAGTTTACCATCTGATACAGGGCATATAAGGTGATAAATTCCAGGAAGCACTGGGCCTGGAAGTGAGTACTTGAGTAAGTTTCCCAGTTAATGGTAGGGTAGTTGACATCAACCAATACCAGGGGGTGCGGTAGGAGTGTCATGTTTTCCACTGTCTCCAGGTAGGTGGAGTGGTGGTCCTGGGTCATGGAGGGTGATCTGTAGCAGGCTACAGTTTGCATTGCAGTTGTGGCTGATGTTAGCTGCACATGGATGATCTCAGAGATATCATGCTCCTCCACTAACCTGGAGGTGTAGGTATCCCTGATGAATATGGATACAGCAGTCCATGTTCTGTGGCTGAAGTGTGTGGTATGGGTTGTAGTCTGGTAGTGCCGGTGTGCTCTCAGGAGCCTTAAAACAGGTCTCACTTACTGCACTGATGTTGACGTTGTCCATACTGAGGAGTGCTGTGAGTGCGTGCATGTTGTGATCATAACCACTGGCGTTGAGTAGCATAACCCTCATTGATTCTGCTATTGTGCTGTTTATGGAGGTGGGATTCACCTTCGAGACTTTTCTGAAAAGGCACTGTGAGGGTGCCAATAGCCTTGGCCAGTATTCTAAAGCCTAAGGCTGACACGTAAGCCGGTATGGGATTGTTGCATGCATGTTTCCCATCTGTGCTTGTTTCTCATCTTTCCTGTAGGTAACCTACTGGTAAGCAATAGAAAGCCTTAAACTTATACAAGTCTTCAAGCTTCCAAGATATGCATTTGGAGTGATTAAGTATCAGTTTTCTGTATGTTCCTGCTGTACGTAATGGTTTTCTGACTACATGTTATTTTTCACTGTATATTGTGATCTGAAAGCTCTGCATATTCATATATTATGGCTGTGATGGCCTGCACTTTAGAAGTTTACAGATAGGTAATAGGCTATCTGCCCAAGAGCAATTAGAAGCATAGCTACAGTGTGTTGGCTTTCTCCACACCATTGATGAAGTAAATGAGCCTCTGTCAAGCATAGCCAATGAAGTGATTCCAGGCAGAGTTGCCAGAAGCTGTTGAAGACTGGGGTGGTGGAGGGTGATAGGGGCACTTAGTGATCTAAGGAGGGCATGTTAATGTGTAAAATCAACACCATTCAATTTCCCCAACAGGTCTTGCAGCTATAAAACTGGTGGGGCTCCCCCACCCCCTGGCTGTATGGTTCTGGGACACATGATCACAGGGGTGTATATTCTGTTACCCATTCACACATCAAGGTTTCCCTTGAAGTGTGTCAGTGAGGGGCTATGCCTAATGTAGTTAGGAATGTAATTTATAGTCTCTCATTTCATTTGTTATATGTTTTTATTTCAAGAGTAAGTGAAGCTCAGTGGGTTTGGGCGCTGCCACCCTTTGCTTAGCCTAGCCTAGACATAGAAATCATCTAAATAGGAAATAGGCAGAAGCAAAGTTAATGTCAATAGTGTAATGGTTACAGCATTTGCATAGTATCTGTGCATTCAGTGTTCAAATCCCAATAAAGTCAGGGATGTTTATCATGTTAAAAAGTATAGCTTAACCACAGCTTGCATATATAGGTAGTATTTGTCAGTATAATAAACATTTGAAATACCCGTATAAACCCATGTGTACTGGAGAGTAAAGTCAACAGAGAATGTAATGTTATGTAAGCACATAGTGAGATGTTACTTCACTGAAGTATATACATCCTGAGTACTTAGCAGATGTGGTTGTGTTTGCGTGCACGGGTTATATGTTTTAAAGTTTGTTTAACTGTGTTTAACTGCTGCTTTAATGTCACACAAACACTTTTAAACATGCTTACAACTGCTTAAATGACCCTTATTCTGGAGTAAAAAACATTTTTAAAGCATCACAAATGTTGAACCCTGGGCCATGCACACTATAGTCATGGGACTTACCACTAAGCCATCTGAGCTCTATACATGTTTCATGGTGTTTAGACTACACCTTATACTATAGGCATTCCACAGTACTAACCACAAATGGGACAGTCACGTTGTGTACATATGTACAGTACATTGTAATGTACTGTAGTTTGTGAATCAACATATACAAGTCTACATATGTACAACTGTTACAAATACTATATATATATATATATATATATATATATATATATACATATATACAATATATATATATATATATATATATATATATATATATATATATATATATATAAATATATATATATATATATATATATATATACATTTACATCTATTGTCATATATACAAACATCTATGAACACACTTCGTGACACAGAAGCAATCCAAATGAATTGGAGTGTACACAAAACACATGCAGCTCTGGTATTATAACTATTAATATTAACCTAATTCATCATAGAAGGGATGGTTATTGTGTATGTGAAAACTGGGGTGGGGGAGGAATGATGGGTAATGAAATCATGCATCAAGGAGAGCCTGGGTTGGATGTTCAATAAGTGAACTGGAGGGGTGATCATTAAGTATGGGGACTATATAAAAAGGACACAAAACAAGAACCATTCTCATCCATAATACACCCTGTCATGTCACATTGCAACACCTAATTCCACAAACATATGAACATTAACATTTATCTTACATATGTACACCAACTGACTGCCACTTTTGTTTTCAGTAGTGACGAATGCCTGTAGTAAAATGTATATTTTAAACACCATAACATTTGTACATATCTCAGATGCCTTAGTGGTAAAGTCAGTGACTGTGTTGTTCATGGTCCCGGGTTCAAGAGCTGTTAATTTATTTTGAGGGCCAGAATAAGGGCTGTTGGATGCAGGTGGATTAAAGCACTTTTAAGCAGTTGTAAGTGGGTTTGTGCGGGTTTGCGCAATGGCAAGCAACGGTTAAACACTGTTAAATGGATAAGCGCTTCACAGTTTTAACCTTTGCTTAACATCATGCAGTCCACGGGCAAACCTGCTTACAATCGCTTAAATGTGCATTATTCACACTTTCCCTACCAGTGCCTACTCTTAGAGGTAAAATAATAACACCTTCCAGGATTAGAACCCGCAACCATGTACACCATCCTCAGAGTAACCTACCTCTAAGCTACCTGAGATGTACCTATGCCAGTTGTGTATTCAAACAGGTAAAAACACAAAAAGAATGATTGTGTGGAAATAGAACAAACCGCCATGTATCCAATGAAAAGTGTATAATATATATATATATATATATATATATATATATATATATATATATATAAAATATAGATACATAGATACATGTCGATATATAGAGATATACATATATATGTAGATATATAGATAGGTTAAAAACATATACACATCTATGAAGGTACAGATAAACGTATGCAATAATATATATTGTATATCTATATATACATACATATATATATATATATATATATATATATATATATATATATATATATATATATATACATACATACATGTGTGTATACAGCATCTGAAGTGTTCAAATCGGAGTATAACATGGACCATAGCAATCACACATTCTACCCCCCCCAAACAATATGAAAATAACATATGAAGAGTATATGCCAATACACTATTACAAATATGTTCTATGGACACAGTCACCAACACAACTACAATGACTGCAAATATCCATGACAGAAATACACAGACATTCCGATGTATTGCCAAAAGAATTCAAGGACTAACAGTACCCGCATGCTATACAGGAAGCATTTAACAGTGCCTTAATGAATCAGCCTATAATTACCATATTATTATTCCTCTAAGGGATAGGTGTTCACTTAGGGAAATAACCCCCACACACATATAGAAGATGTATAAAAGTGGTTCCTACACACCTGCATCTGCTATGTACACCCACCAACATCTCCCCCACACCCAAACTAATTGCAACAATACATACTGTCATACCATAACTAATTATTCACCCACTGTACGACATCTGCTGAAACCTTAACATACCTGGACACAGACACACTAACATGGCCCTATGTGAAATAGTTGCTGTTATACAATGGAACAGCTGCTGATGTTACAGGTTTTGTTTGAACTAATCCCTTTTCAGAGGGATGAAAAGTAATTATACCAGGAAGTGTTACCGATTACTGATTATCAGCACAGTATGATACACATTTACACCAAACTAAAGATGTCTGGTGAGCACACTGTAAACCCCCTAACATTATATGTATAGCCATGCAGCGTTGAGCTGGTCAAACATCCTGACCAGACTGAAACATATGCAGAAGTATTAGGTACAGACAAACCCTGCACAAGTAGCAATGTTCAGAAATATAACAGCAGTACTCACATTTAGACCAAATCCTCTAGGCATTACACACAATATATTAGTGTTTGTCTCCATACAGCTGTTGCAATAGATTTCAAACAACATTTCCAGGCTGTCTTCCTCACAAGTAAGGCAAAGGGACAACGTCCACATGGAGTACTCAGTTATACTCCACTGTTGCCATGGTATTGGCTAAGACAATAGCTGCACAGCTGATGTGCATGTAATTAACTACTTTAGAACACTAATTGGTTATCAGGATAGCACATGTTATTGATCTCTAACTATAAAAGGATGCCTTGTCACACATTCAAACCATCTGTATCTACCTGTAAAACAGTACAAAATACTGAAACACAAACCAAAAACGTGTAATATACCAGTCAATAACACCTCCAATTACCAAGAAGGTATGTATAACATTTAGTATGTCTGTGTATGTAGTACCTGTTCTGTAAGAATTACAGTGTAATCAATGCATATAGTGGAAATAGCTATCATGTAGTGATGTATTGTTGAGCAGTAGTAATGCTTGCAGTATTCTATGTGTGTACTACTGTAGGTCACAAGGCAAACTCTTCATGCACCATAAGGGATGATATATATGGGCTTGGAACTCACCAATTCTCTTCCAGCCACTGTCAGTATCAGGGTTGGTCCAACAAGTATGTGCTATAACAGGGGATAGTATGTCGATATATTGTAACAGTAGACATATGTATGGGTGTATAAGTAAGATAAACATGTCAAAGGTGGGCTTACTGTGCAAATATGGTTTGCGTTGTGGGATATTGTGCCAATAACTGTGTAATGTACAGTATTTTAGGCAGATCTGTATTCCATTTTACATAACATTTCTGTTATGTTATGCAAACATTAGTTATGTCTATTGGCAATTACAATACTCAGTAACAGGATACATATGACTTGTATTCAGATAGCAAAGATAATTGGAAGAGCTAGGTAACTATCCATGCACATAACACGTGTAATATTTACCTCGCTAGTGTCGTTTGCAAGCAATAGCAGCTGTGCATCTGTACGTTATGCAAATATGTAGTGACCCTTGTTACAGGGCTGGGCAAAATGGCTATGTGCACACCTGCATAGAGTGGATATTGAGAGTAGAGACACACTGGTTGAACTTTCAGGTTTGTGTAGCCTAACCTCTCATTGCCAACCTAACAGCCACTTGCAAATACTGTATGTAAAGTAGTACACAGTACTGGTAATGAAACAGGTTGCATATCATCTTTAACTCCAGTGTAACATCTGCAGTAGGAGTGTAAGATGTAGGAGACTGCTACCCATGTGTAATAGCTGCTTCGTAGGTGATGGCTTACACTATCTGGTTATATCCTGATCATGTTGATAGTTGCAGCAGAGTCTATTGATACATGACTCTGTTTGGGGAGTTGGTGTCTGTGCCCAACAGAACTCATGGTTCTGGTGTATATGTGAGTATATACCCAGAAAAGGAAACAGACCTGTAGACACTTGAATCATCTGTACTCAACTATCAGGATGTGATGTGCTTCTCAGAGGAGGATTGCTACTAAAGGTAGTTACTATGTTTCTGTAATAGCCAGTGTTGTCACGTCCATAACACAAATATTTACTTGTGAGCATCATTGTCTAAAACATCTTCATAAGCAATAAGTAAACTAAATACAGTACTTGGTACTTGTAGTACTGAATGCTCATACAGGCATGTCCACTAGTCAGCTACTGGTGTTTACTAATATCAGCTTTGTGTATGTGGCAATCCTGGCGGAATGTAATCTCTATGTTATGTACACTGCCAAACCCACCTAACACCACACTCCACACATTGTCTGGGATGCAGCTACAGGGGTAAGCTGGAAGGCAGTCCAGTCTACAGCCATGAGTTGACTGGACAGTTATGAGGTGTAGGTTAGCATATGCATCTCATCATCACAACCAACACTTACCAGAACACAGTAAGGACACAAACACATACTACCAGAAATCACACACATTCACAGAGGCCTCTAAGTATCTGGCCAAGCAAGTTACCTCCCAAGCTGGAATAGACAGACAACAAAATACAAAAACTGTATGACATAGTTTACATAATTGTGCCACACCTCAGAACACGTAGCCGGAAACATGCCCAACAGTACTCATTTGTGAATGCAAACTCTAGCACTATGTCACATACCAAGCTGTCCCTCCAGTACAACTCTTTTGAGTGTGTACCTTTAACTCCTAGTGGGTGTGGCCTGAGCCTTTAAAATTTAAGTTAGCACCTTACAATTCTAACAAATACTCATTGACAGAGGTCAGATATCAATACAGTTGTGTCTGCCATCATGTATGCTTCTAGATAAAATAATCTGATACCCTGCATGTAGCATAATTTTGGAATTATTAATGCAATATGAACAAGTAATATTTGACGCCTAGAGTAGCAGTAGGAGGTAACTGCATATGCACCTGGAGGTGTCATTCGAATGTCATGGCACCCATGCAGATAGACAATGCATGTGCAAATGCTGAAGCCTATACAAATGAACTTTAATCACTCACATAAGTGCAGGGATTGTGCCATTGAAACAGAACCAAGATTCAACCAAACACAAACAAGAAGGCAAAATGATTATACCCTGCCTTAAACTGTACCACAGAAGGTAGTAACTGTTGCAAGAGTGAACACACATGAGTGGAGGTGATCCCTGGTCACCCTCAGTATGATGCAGATACACCATATAAAGCCACACAGTGCTACTGTGAAACTAATCAGCCACATATTATGAGGCCAACCACAGAGCATTCTATAGCTGTGTCATGAATCGTAATGGCAACAACAAGACCTGCTGTTCTTCACAGCACTATGGCATGGGAAGTACTGCACCTACAGAAATAGCACCTGTTGATCCAAATAGGGTCTTGGAGAACCTAAACCCGCTCCCTCCTCCCCCTCAACAGGTACACATATTTACATATCCATGTACACTACAGAGCCCCTATAATAACAACTATGCAGGTACAAGCTGTACTCTCTAAAACCATACATACAGCTTTCCTGGGACCTGTCAACATCCCAGGGTGTATCCTACACAAATTTAAGAACAATTTGCTCTCCACATACACATCATGTTCAGTCATAGCTTCATGTCAGGCTGTGTACACATTGAAGGGTGCAGAGCAACAGTTATCACACCCCACAAAGGGGGAGACACCACTGATAATGGGAATTAGTGCACTACTACCCTGCTGAGTCTGGTCTGCAAGGCCATGAACCGTGATCGACTTATTTGATGTAGTCAGTACAGATGTAGATGACAGTAAGGTTGATTCACACAGCATATCATGACCTTAACAGGTCTTAGGACACCATCACCCATACTGTGTTCCAGCTGCACTCAGTAAACGAGGTGTATATTCCTATGTCACCGGAATGGTTGGCAACTGGACTGCTGGCAAAACCAATACTTTAGAAGATGTCTGACTAATACATGCACATTAAACCAATGCCAGCTACAGTAATACAGGGTTAATTCCTGGTACTCCCCCTCTTTGTTATCTATACCACACAGACTAACACAGAAGGCATCTGCCTATTGAAGTTTGCAAATGACTATGAACCAGGAGCAATATTTGACTCAATGTGTGCTGTGGTCAACAGGCAGAAGGGCCTTTATGGGTCAGATGTGTGATGTATGACGTATGGCCACAATCTGACAGCTAAGTATTGCATTGTCATCCCCTATGTTAAAAACCCTGTACCCATGAACTACCACCTAGGCAGCGGCCAACATAATGGAAACTGTGTGTGTATGGGATGCAGCTGGACAGTAGTCATTCCTTTGATAGTTACTTCACCACACCAGTCAGGTAGTTGTAATTGGCACCCCTAATCATGACATGGTGCCATCCATGAATATAGAGATCATTGTTCAGCCATACTCAACACTCAAGTGACCCATATTAGAGCACATATTTCCTTTAAGGGTTATTAGCCATGTTTAAATGGCCTACACTGGCCTTCTCAATCCCTAGCTCCACTTTGTAGCATGATACCTACCCTGAATAAACCCATGTCCAACCCAAAGATGTTGGACATGCTACACTTACACATCCTGATTTCAAATAAACACATACTTCATAGACATCCACCTTTCTTGTACAAGGATCACAACATGCCTGACAGATCTTTGTCCCATACACTTTACATACTCCTGCCATACTATGCATCCCTGTCCAGCAAAGCTGCACATTGCTCCTCTTTGAGATATGATGTGATGACCACATGGCAAATATATCAGTAACCCTGTGGATCAGTTCTCTGGCACTGCTTGAACTGGCAACTGAAACTTACCTGTCTGTTGGCTACAGCTAGGTAATCTTTCAGCTTAGGCTCATAAATGGCCCAGGGCATATAGACTACTAGTTCACTATGACCATACATGCTATAGTTCATATCCAACACTGCACATACCATCAGGCTAGCCATTGTCCCATGTGTTTCACATGTGCAACACAGATAATACATGGCAGGATGCTAAATAGCTGTACAGAGCCATGTAGATGTATATGGCAAAACACATACATGTAACACTTTCTGTGAGCAAGTCTGCAGGGTCACAGGTCATGTTGCTTAAGGCTGTGTATGACAATATATGTGACATATACAAGAACATTAAGGTCTATTGCATTAATGTGAACACATCCAGGCATGTGTTGATAGGTAAAGACACCAGTACAGGCAAACAGACA
Organism: Protopterus annectens; assembly: GCF_019279795.1. NCBI lineage: Eukaryota > Metazoa > Chordata > Ceratodontiformes > Protopteridae > Protopterus > Protopterus annectens. The sequence goes on from NC_056741.1 coordinate 1,187,949,730, forward strand.
TGCCCACATCAAGACAACATCCACATGGAGTATGAGCAATGTCATCACTTGACACACACATATATGGTGATAACATCAGATCAGCAGTAAGTGTCAAATGTGTGCGAGTTAAACATGTCAGTGGTGTTAGTGTCATGTAGATTTGCAAAGACATATTTGTAATCTTAAATGTGATACACATGTATGTTCAGCTGTACTTCTGTACTTCTTGGTGAGTTACTGTGATCTGTCTCCATCATTATGTCTTCCAGGTATGCCGTGTGCCAGGCTGCCACCATACACCTGCTTGGAGAATGAGGTCCTCATCCCATACCTCCTCGACAACCATGTAACACTCTTCAGCCATGTGCCACAGGATGCAAAGCAGCGGGATGCTCAGTGGGAGGAACTCCGCAGGAGGGTAAATGATGTTGGTGTCCACAGTCGCACCTATCAGCAGGTGCACTGACACTGCACCAACCTCATAAGATGGGCGAAACAGCATGCTAATGCAATCGCCAGGGGACAAGGTGCAACAGGTGGGGGACCACTCACCCAGCCCCCACTCACACGTACCGAGGAGCTACTGGCCAACCTGGGGACACCTGCAGACCTCCATCCACAAGGTTTAGCTGATATTGTGGAGGTGAGTGTCTCTCAACCACCAAGCCTGGAGGTGCCTGGTAAGTCACTACTGCACATATAACATATAGTTACATGTGTTACTGTACAATATGTAATGTAACATCATATGCAAGGCATGTATGCTCACGTGCCACATACCATAGTCTGCTACTCTATGTATGCACAGATGTGCATACTCCATAGTATAGTCTATTGCACTGGCTTATGTGCTAACATGGACATTGCACCCTGTAGCTATCACACAGGTGTGGATAATGATCTTACTGCTGTGACACTCCTATTTAGGTACCTCTGGCATTTTGCAGTGACAGCAGCCTGTTGCAGGTGAGATTGTTATTATTTACCAGGCTTGATAATGCACAGATCATATTAATTGCATGCTATCTGCCATGTGGCCATTTAACACACGTATACATAATGTATGGTGGTCCTGTTAATATACACTGGTCAGACCTGTGATGCATCACAGTGGTTACCCATGTGGAATAATTGAAGAATATATGAAACACCTTCACTAAACCTTACAAACTGTCATTGCCAGATGTGTGGACAGCTGTGAATACAATGGTAGAGATGTGGTTCATTGTAGGGACATGTACTACAAATCAGCATTACACATGTGGAGAATACAAACAGTACTATACAGAGAGCATATGTGTGTACACACGCTAAATGTTTTTGAGCTGGAGTATGACCAGCCCACAGAATTCACCCTTGTGGATTATACCCTTGCTATGAATGTCACACCATTTCATGTGCTATCTGACATGTCCATGACATTTAGTGGGCTGACTGCAACACTGCTCAACTATCCTGAAAAACATGAGCTCTCACATCCCAAACATACCACCTTTTGTCTGCATAACCCTATCCTCAGTGGAGCATATGACATCTATGGGTATATGTCATATGGGATAACACTGACATGTGCAATAGATTCCCATCACAATCATTGGACAAAACATGTGTAAACATGGCCAAGGAGGATGGCCAGAGACATGAAGCAACACACACAGTAGAAGTGATGTACATGTGTGTACACCCTTTTGTACATCGGCTCAACACAATACAACTATGGTCTTTGTGTAATGATGATATTACAGATGTGAAACACTAAACATCATACAGGCCTGTGCACAGCTTGTGTATGCATGACATCAAACCACCACATAACATGTCATGAACATCTTGAGTGTGTCACGACATGAAAGCATTCACCTATACAGTATCCAAATACATACATGTAATGCAAAACATACACATACAAACACATCAGGCCACAGATACAGTACATCACCTTGCTGGTATCAGACATCACTGTCAGGCTTGCTCCTTGTCTGTGTGAGGTACACAGATGGCATGTGGGACATGGAGTACTGCTAAGTTAGCCATGTCTGGGCATAGTTGCCAGCCATCAGTTATATGGTTGCAGATGTGCAGGGGTGTCATCTGTATACCCTACAGTGACCTATGTCACATATTCCACATTAGGGTGTAGTGTGTATACACCTCAGTGAAGTGGGTCACATTCCACATTAGGTATGTATTGTATCTGAACACAGTCATGGCTATGAACTGTGTCTGTAACTCACACTGTATAGCAGTAGTAAAGCCACATGATGCCCTGCAATGGCTATGCACATCAGCTCAATGTGCAGTATGTCAATGCATATTTGTAGGGTCGACTGACAACATTGCGTCAGCTGAATGTCCATATTAGTATAACACGCCCCTGCATTGGGACACCATACTGTATATTTGAAAGGACTCCATTGTGTTACACATGTATACATGTCATTCAACATGTCAGCAGAAGACATGTTATACTACATGTGATTGGCAAGGTCATATGCCACACATCAGGCTGGTGTACTGTTAACATGTGCTGGTCTGTGGCACCATTGCAAAGTAGGGACAGCCATGTCAAACATGTGTGTACAGCCACATGCACATTATCTTCAGACACAGCTCAGGGGTTGGCAGAATAATGTTGAACAGACATGCACTGCTTTGGGGGAGATATGCAAGCTAGGGCTCAGGCAAACATAGTATTCACTCATCATACCCTTCTGCACATGTCCTCCTCACACATAGGGGCAGTGGCCAACACAAAGCATCAGTGGCAGATATACAAAGGTCAGTGATGGTCTGTTAACATGTGGAGTTTGTTGCACAAAACATGGCAGTGTGGTGCAATGGTGCATAGTGCATGCATTGTGTTGCAGGTATGGGGCATAAGCTACTAACACAAATGGTGCAACACAGGGATGTATGCTAACTACTACTATAATTGTGTAAGATGCATGTCTTCTGCTATAACACATGCATGCTGTTGTGTGCAACTTAGGGATTTATGATAACTACCACTATAATTGTCTAAGCTGAATGCCATCTGCCATATCACATGCATGTTGCATGCAGTTGGGTGCCATAGCATGTGTGTGTGTGTGTTTGTGTGTGTCTGTGTGTGTGTGTCTGTGTGCGCTGTGCTGTATAACTTGTAATGTACAGTTCTTGTATGCACCTCACAGGTGTTGATGTAGGTGCATTGCCCTCCTGCAGTCCACCTGATGTTAGTGTCCCCACAGACTCTAGCAGTGATGATGAAAGTATGATTGAGACACAGGCAGGGTTGTCAAGGGCTGAATCTGTGTCATTGGTTGCCATTCCAGCTGTATCCCCATCATCCCAGCACACAGTTCTCCATCCTACACATACCCCATCACCAGTGGCCATAGAGGAAGGACAGTTGGCGGATGGTAGCATGGAACAGGGAAGTGTGGAGACTATGGAAGGTGTGCCTGCACACCATGTGCCCAGTGCTGCTTGTAGGAGGACCACTGGCCAACATGCCCCTGCAAGACAAAGCACATCAGCTGGTGTCACCAGACGCATGTTTCAGGCTGTAATAGAGGCACAGGCATGTGCTGAACAGCACAACAGAGAAGGTCTGAGGCTTCAGAGGGCTAATATCCATTCTTTAACTGACAACATCCAGGCAATTGCAAATGCTCACCATCATCTTGCAGATGATTTGGATAGACGATTGGGTGACATGGTGGGAGTCCTTGACCGTGGCATGTCAATCCTTGAGCATGGAATGTCTGTGCTGGAACATCTGGTGGCAGCGAGGCGTCAGGCATGTGGACATAGGCCAGCTACATCACCTGTTCAAGGTCTACATGAACGTGCTACTTCACATGCCCGCTCCCATAGTGGCAGTAGCAGCAGCAGTGCAGCTAGTGCTGTGCTGTCCACACCAGGACACAGCAGGCCATGTGCATGTGGTCCTGGATGGTCCCAACAGGGACACAGTTCCAGTGGACATGTGTCATCAGAAAGTACCAAATCTGGACCTCTG